>NC_135188.1:16132376-16437168 GCF_041146795.1 Maylandia zebra | reverse complement strand
TAATATTCTCACGTGGTTTATAGTCATGCATTTTGGTTCACTTGGAGTTCACCTGGATTTTTCTCTGTGTGAAAATAAACCAAGTAAAAAAGAAGCGACGAGCTACAAACCCATCAACTGATTTGGATTGGTAAACATTTATATGTGACATTATTCAAGACATTTTTTTCTTCCCAAGACACATGGAATGTGCACTGTATGTGGGGCAAGTGTCAGATTAAACACTGGTGATACTAATAAGGATAGAACAGACATGCAGGCTGGAAAACTGGCAAACTGGGGGACGTAAACCTGACAGGAGTGCACAACTACAGCAGATTAAGAAAAAAGAAAGCAGAAATAAGAAAAAGTATGAGCACAAAAAATCATTATTGTTAGTAGTAGCAGTAGTAGTTTCACACCTATATATCACTGGAATTAATTTGTTGTCCTTGTCTTGGAGTGAAACACAAACAGAAACACAGAGGGCAGTAAAAAAAGAAGATAGGCAGGGAGACAGGAAGGGTAGATGGTAATAGAACAAACAGGCCCAGAAATGAAGAGTGGGACAGAAGGAGAATGAGAAAACTGCAGATAAGCCTGCAAATATAGATGGAGGTGATGGTGATGAAGACTAAATGTCCCTCCCAGAGAGACATTGATTGGTGAGAGGAAATGAAGACAGAATGACTTAACATAATACACAAGATCAGACACGCAAATAAAGATGTGTCAGGAGCCAGATAGACGAGTAAAAATGAAAATAATAAACAGAGAGAAGAAGATGGCACGTATACGAAGGTTGCAAAAAGTTGGCAGAAAGAGTTAAATATGCTGGGGAGAGATTCTGATTCATGGAGTTAAGGAGATGAATAGGAAAGGTATTTAATACATTTTATTTCCAGGTCTGGGCTCATGTGTCTTCTTTATTGAATTCTGTCATCTTTACTTAACATCCATTTCTCATTGCTGCCAAAGAGCACAAATACCACGAGATGTGATCAGTAAAGGAAGTTGAGAACTTTATGTGAGAAAGTTAATCTGAAGGTGATGCTTTCATGATCTCATACACAACAGAAAAGAGGGTACAGTAGTAGATTAGAAAGGAAGGAGGAAGAAGGAAGACAGCAAATGTTATTGGGAATAAAAACTCTTGTCATGTAATCATGACCGTTATTCAGGGTTTCTTAAGGTTTCCATCAAAGTTTATATTCTTCTGGACGTCACCAAGAAGTTGTGGTGTGACATTATTAAAACACGGGATAAAAAGGTTCAGACTTCAAATTGACCCTTTGAAAACCCTGCCAGATGTCCATAGAAATGCAGACCTTCTGTAAACAGGTATTTGTGAGTATATGAATCAAAAGCGTTCAGAGTCCAAATTAATGTAACTGTATGCTGGAAATGCAGAGGAGATTTTCAAGAGTCAGACCCTGAACCCTCGGGCAGTTCCGGCAACATCGCAATTTATAATTATCACAGGAGAAAAATGTGTTTTTGACATGCAGCCTAGAGTCTAACTGCAAATTGCTGTGGAGGGAAATACGTATTAAATATATACAAATATTTTGAATCTGATGCTCACTAATTGGTGCCACATAAGACTTCTGCAAGTTGCAGCAGTTGTGAAGCTCTGTTTGGCATATTCATGCGGGATCTAATAATCACGTTTTTTCAGACTGAGTCTCATTTTGCATATTGAACCTGTTGGTTTAGTTAGATAATCCATGGATTAGTTTCTGTTCATTCGACAGATTAATAGTTTGGAAGCCCATTGGTATACAGATTTTGTCTTTCAAAACAGACTGCTCTTATTGGACATCAACCTGTTTCCACTAGAAAATGTTAGTCATTTTCATGGCACTTTCATTCCTGTAGTCATGACTGAGAACCTTGTCACTAATTCGACAAAGGTAGTCAGATTATTCTTCAGGAAAGATGGGTTTTGCGTCTGTGTGTAATGCAGTTGCTTGTCAGCCCTGTCCACTGCTTTTTCGATAAATGCTCGAGAACAAAGGAACATTAAAGCACCCATATAATAGAGATTACAGCAGAGCAAAAAGGAGGAGGGAAAACAGAGGCTTTTCCATCCACTAAGATCAAAGCCTTGGCTTATGTTGATAGATTGGACTTATCTCTGTGCTGTTGCTTGTTAAGGCTAAGGGGCTTTTTGGAGATAAGATTCGCCCTTCTGAGGCACTCACTCAGACTTTCCCCAGGGGTCACCAGCGAACAAACAATTAGCGTGGTCGGTAGCTCTAAATGTATTTCAGACTATGCCCAGTGCTACTACTGGAAGCACATATACTGTCAACTCTTATGTGTCGCATACCTCTGATTATCCACAACATAATCTTCCTAAACATCCAAGGTTTCATTCGACTTACCTACCACAGCAATCTTTGACAGCTTAGCTGGAGCGACGTCATCAGCACCTCCCCCCCCCCCCCCCCCCCCCCCCCCCAACTATTTTGCTGGTAATACCTGAAACGAGTAAAGAAAATCAACAGCCTATTTGTGCAAGATAATTGGGGGGGGGGGCTATATTGGTTGGGTCTGATTATTGGGGGGGGTCATAACCCCCCTAACCCCCCTGGAAATTACGCCCCTGAGTGACGTCTAAGAGGAATGCATTGCACAAAACAACAAATCGTGAAAATTATAGAATTATTACATTTGCTGGATGTTCTTGTTTTTGTAGCAAATAAACCATCAATGTAACAGAAAGCAATTTATTTAATAACTAAACATAATAAATTCAATTTGCATTTTTGGTGAGTTTTTTCTGTTTTTCAAATTGCGTACAGAAAAAAAATATTGGATCATTCTTAGTTGAAAAAATTAAAATATTATCAACAAAAACATGACAATTAGTAACGTTGCTGTACCACCTCTGGCTTTTATATTGTCCTGAACTAATTTAAGCGTCTACCTGTTCATTAATTGCTGAGGTAATGATTGCCATATCTCCGAGTCGTTTAGCTGACACGCAACTCCTTATATCATAAATGAGTGGGAAAATTTGCTTGTGTTTTTTCAGGCAGTCATCTTTATATTTTTTCCCCTGAACAGCACCAGACAAAGGTTGCAGCATAATCTCCATGACCAAAGTGATGCTCAGTAATTCACCACTGCTCATCACTTTCATTCAATCATCTCCAGCCCATTGCTTCTCTTTAGCCCTTTGTAACCGTGTTTTCTTTCCTTTAGATGATAGATCATTGGCTTTTCTTTATGTAAAATAAAGATGTTTTCTTTTTATAAAATTCCCATTTTTGGTTTGAACTTGCTCTAAATTTTACAGGAAATGTTGGTCCATCATTTTCTGACACAATCCATGTTGTTTTGTTCTTGAAGGAATTTTAAAAATGCTGTTCACTGGTTCACATAATTAAATAATGGTAAGTAAGTCACATGTGCTATACTTTTCATGTTAGTCTTAAGAAACATTATTAGTTATTCCAGATTAATAAATCATAAATGAAACGTTGCTGAAACACAACACTGCCTTTTCTCCAGCTATAGCAAAGTGGACAGCAAACTCTAAACTAATGTGTAGTTATATCTTTGAGGTGGGATATGTCAGATACAGCACAGCCTATGACAAATCAGCCTCTTCATGAGAAGGCTCTAGCCCAAATCTTTTAACCTCTCAGCCTAGTTACTATGTTAAATATAATCAGTCATCTAGGGACCCTGGATCATTAAAATGTATTGCTACTATTATCACGCAGGGACCCACAAGTCAGTGTTTCTGCCACCTGTTATGGAGGGCACAAGTCACTGAAGGATGACCAGACACCTGCATAATGCAGACCTCACAATCCATCTTACCGTGAACTCCTACTTTCACCTCTCTGGCTATACTTTTTTTTAGTATTTCTCATTGTAGCTCTCCTCTAATCTTCATGTTTCAGTATGTGTACAAATAATCATGCTTGCAAATGTTAACTCTAATCACAGTGAATCTTTTGGACTTTCACTTCAAGCACTTGAGCTTAATTTGTGGAAAACAGAAAGGTACAGGTCATGTAATTAAGTCGGCTCACTCCCTAGAGGCAAGTTATTTTAGGTCTGGTTTGGGGACAGTTTGGTTAAGATGTCATGAAAAATTTAGTGCTTTTGAGTCATTTAGTTCCTTTCTTCTGTTTCACCTTAAAATCCAAAGTACTGTGACTGTCGAATTGGAATTATGGACTCTTATTTTTTGTGAAAACATTCTAAAGAAAGATGCTGATAGATCTTTAGTCATTCAATTGACAGATGAATTACAGTGAAAACATAAATTGGGAAATATTGTTATAATATAGTGTGCTATATAAAACATATCCTTAAACAATTGTTTGTGGTGTTTCCAGGTTTTAAATGCTCTTTCTGCTGTGTCCTTCTATGTACAAACTAAATGATTTTAGCAAAAACAAATGCAGCTGTTGTAGACAAAAGCAATGTGAAAAAATGAAGTTGACATTAAGTGATGATGAGCTGGTCCTAAACAAGAAAAGGAAGAAACAAAAACTCTGGTTCATCCAAGCAGGAGGGAGAATTCCATCATTTGATTCACGATTTTAAACTGTATCACAGCTGATTTCATGCATATTTCAGTCAGTGGGCAGTTTGAACTCTTGTTGGCAGAGTTGGGACCACATCTGAGGAGAGCCAATTGACCCGCAGCAGCAGCTAGCTGTATGCCTGAGGAGAAATAGCATTATTTTACTATTTCCCTGTCATTGAATATTCAGTACCTGTATGTGTTTTGTGCTACAAGCTTTCTTGTTGCCAAATGCAGTGGTATGATTTGTTTGATTTGTTTATTTTAATCCAAAAAATTGGAGCAATCAATCCTGGATCAGAAAAATAAATAATTAAAAAATATTTAAATATTTTTAATGCACAAAATATTCACGAATATCCGACGGGTTTTGTGTGTAAACTCTTTTAGACTAAATGTAAATGCCTGCAATGATCAACAAGATTTCTTTAATGAGACACAGAGGGACTGACTTGTTTCAGTGTCTTTGTTGAAATGTTACCATATTTAATTATCAGCTACATTTGGCTAAATGTATAGCAGTTAGGGAGGTGTTTTAATGTATCAGACTTCCTGACTGCGACACATCTATATCATATATTGGGTATAGGTTATCATAGAATTACACTGATATCCATTAGAAGTGTTGAAGGTAATTATGCATCAGAGCCATTTTCACCTGCATGCACAATGAATTACTAATCCTATAAATGATCATCAGTGGGAAAGATTCTCATAGATATGGATAATAGGCACCTTTCTGTATCTAGGCTACAAAGAAAACCTCGTCATATGAATAAATGCAAAAAATTTCCACTCACTTGTTACCTTGGAAAAATCAAGCTTTATATTGATTTTCTCCTCTGTTAAATCAACATTTATGACATTTGAAAGACAGTGGGAAAGGGTGCTTGCTAATTTAACCATAATGTTTTCTTTAACCACATTTAAACCACATTTCATTAACCATGCAGTTCACCGTCTACAATATAGCCCCTGCAATTTGAAGGACTCCTTCCACATACCTTTTCAGCAACATGACGTGATCAGCGTCAATTGAGAAGACTGTTAAGGCCAACTCAGTTTAACAGTGATCTCTATAGAGTGATTGTACCTTCTAAAATGCATTCAATGGCATTTTAACAATCAAAAGAAGTGTTTGCATTGGATTGCAAAAGGAAAATGTTACATTCACTGCTTGCAATGCATCTTAAATCTACAATTTTAAAGCTTTATTGACACACGTGCCAGCTTTTCATGCATTCATTTTGTCAGAGCCAGCGTAGTCCACATATCAAACTTTACCAATAAATGTTCCTATATTTTACTGACATTTCACTAAAATGTAATGAATGTTCTTTTTTTCTCCAAAATGGTCGAACAATATTTTGCTAGAGAGAGCAACATAAAATCACATGAATATGACTAAACAAGGTTTTACAGATTTTTAAAAGGTAAACAAAAGAAGCAATCTTAATTTGAAATGGGTAGGTGTTGATAAAAAGCAAAAAAAAAAAAAAAGCCAAAAGAGGGTCCAAACAGAGCTGCTATTTAACTTCTAGTATGAAATATATAAAAGCAAATGAAACTGTACTCCCTACCTAAATGAAATAAACTGGCAGAAACGCCCTTCTCTTTGTAGCTCTGTGGGCTGAACTGTACTTTAACAAGGCACTCGCTTTAACTAATCCTGGCCCAATCCCCAGGTATTTCAAAGAGTGCCTCGTTAAAGTACAGTTCAGCCCACAGACTTAAAACAACAAAATTATCAAAGTAAAAAAAACTAATGAGAGAACCAATAGAGATTTACTCACATCAATTCGCAGCTGTCCCCAATGACGTATTAAATATAAATGATGTGGCAGCAGCAGTACACATCTGATGATTGTCAAGTGCTTGACCCAGTCCCACTAAGATGTAAACATTAAACCCTGTCACACTTAATTTAGATCCCCGGTGTGGACAGGTGTAATGAGTTGGTGAGTTCATAAGAGCTGATTATGATGTGACAGCATTAAGTGCTTGTTTCAATTTACTGTGGGTTTGTGAACTTTTTTGTCATAAAGTTTTTTTTGTTTGTTTGTTCATGGCCAAGGACCTTGAGGGACTGACATGCGGATCTGAAGCGCTTCCGTGCTTTTAGCTTACAAGGTTTGCTTGCTTTAGCCACACAGCCACACGTTTTTTCCTTTTTTTGTGCTTTGGGGCTTCCCTTAGTAACCCCATGTTTTATATCTCATGAAGTTTTAAACTGGGGCAAAATCTTGAGAAATGTGAACTTCAATAAAGTGTGCATGAAGGGCTCAAAATGAGTGAGAGCCCAAGTGCGCTTATCAGTTGGCCAGTGGGACAAGCCTAAACCCTTGCCGTCTTAGCAGAAACATTCCTCAAAATCTATGAGTCTGTTAGTGTGGACATTGGGATTGAGCCCTGGACTGGGCATCTCTCCAATGAGTGTGCCAGAGTGCAGCTGGGAAACAGATCAGCAGCACTTTGGTCTCAAGGCCAATCACATGCGAGAGATTGCAGTCTAGACTGCAAACTAAAGGGGCAAAGGAGAAAGGTAATCACAGTGGTGGATTGCCTATGTGAAGCACTGGGACATTTGGCCTAAGGGTGTTTTTGGCACATCGTCTATAGACAGCTTAACTTGACACTTGCATGCATATTCTATAGAAATTTGGATTGACTTTTCAAGTTGGCATGACTTAGAAACAGCTCAATTGTATTTTCGTATTCCTGAAACTGATCACATTTTGATACAAAATGTGACCTGTGCCACCCCATATGGAAAAGATATATATAAATCTTATAAAGTTTGTATCTGTCTTGTGTGAAACTTGTATGAAAAGCATATAAGAGTGAAAACAGATATAAGATCCCTTGAAAAATTACATAATGAAACTTGTATGTTTTGGATACTTACTAAAACAATGTATGAAAGTAATGAGAAAGTGGCCACTTTCATGAGTAAATCATGTAAGCCTTATATGATTTACTCATGAAAGTGGCCATTTTCATGAGTAATCACATATAAGTTTTTACTATTTCTTTTCCATATGGGACAGCTTGCTTATTTATCTATTTATTTATTTTTACGAGTACTGAGTTTTGAAAGAAACTCCAAAATCTTAAAAGCAAATAAGTATCTTCTATGGTTGATTCTGTGTACAGGGTTGGTGGTGGTTCTGAGGACGGGAGGTATTCTCCCCGTACACTTGTGAAAAATCGGCACCTACGTGTACTGTGTAGACAGACGCTAGAGAAAAAAGATGATAATGTCTTTGCTAGTCAGCCAGTCAACGTGTGAGCCAGCCAATGAGGAAGTGCTTGAGTCAGTCAGTCAGCCAACCAGCCACACGTTCAGTCTTAACAGCACAGTTTACAACAGGCTGCTATAAAACATGCATATCTGACAGCTACAGTCACTTCTGTCTGACTCACCCAGGAGTTGCAGTGACGTTACTACAGCTGCAGTCGCTATCGCTGCAATGACAAGCTCCTTTATCACCTGTTAACAGGAGGTAGAGTTTGTGCATGTGCATCTTTGAGAAAGCGGTGAAGCAAGTGTAAGTCATATGTATGTGTTGGTTGGTGTGGGTGACTGAGGTTGTACCTATAGGTCATTGTGTATGGGAAAGTGTGTGCAACTGAGACAGGCATGAGTGGGTATGAGAGCTGACAGAGGCGTCCAGGTTGACAGCCTTTGTAATAGAGGAGAAGGTAATTTGTTAGACGGATCCTCCTCTGTGGCTGCCTGCACGTCTTCCTCTGTTCATCCTTCTTTCCTTCGCTCTACCTCCATCGCATCTCCTGTAAATCTTTCTCAGCCACTCGTTCTTTCCCACTTACCCGCCATCTCCCACCATCCTTCTTGTCTAATGTTCCTCCTCCTCCATCCCTTTCTTCCTCCTCCTTTGCCCAGCTCAGGCCTTCATCCATCAGGCCTAATGATTAAACTGCTGCCCTGCTCATCTGAGGCCCTGTTTCATATTTCCCAGAACTGAGAACTGGTTTTCACAGAGCAGCTGTATAGAGTGCTGCAGCATCCAAGCAATGTATGGCATGTTCTTTAATGCAATTAAATTGTGTGTGTGCGTGTGTGTGTGTGTTAGTGTCAGTATGCTACTTAGTAACTGGTTGGAGGTTCCCTCACATCAATCTTAGGGTAGAGGATCAGTTCCATTTGAGGCCACCAAAAGCAAAAAGAAACCTCAGGTTTATTCCATTATCTCCGTCACATCTTGCTTTATAATAAGAAAAAATATTCAGTATTCATTTTGAGGCCAATGAGTGCAACAAGTTGGTTTTTGAAAGTCTATAAAACTGAGAACTAGCTTGTTTTCATAACCTCGTACTATATGACAGTTTGACTTTGTATGCACTTGCAGTACGGCCAGCTGATTTTACCTTGTTTGCTCAGAGAAAAATGGTGGAGTAGTCTACAGCTTTTGAGCAGTGGACAGTGGGGATATGGACATTATTTTTATTTATATTGTATTCAGTTCAATTTAGTTTTAGTTATGTGGTGCCAAATCACAATAAGTCACCTGTACAAAAGGACAAGTGTGTGATAGTCTAATGCCAGCTGCATCCAGGACAGAAGCAACTATGCTGTGCTGTTAACCTAACTTCAGCTCTTTACAAGCAGAGATAGCATGCTAACCCAAAGCTAGCTAAGAACCTGGAATGATTATGTTTATAGGATTGGGGAAACCTGCAGTCAGCTGAGACTGAAAAAGTCATTTGGATATCATGGGTGATCGTGGCTCAAGAGTTGGGAGTTTGTCTTGTAATCGGAAGGTTGCCGGTTCGGTGGGCAAGACACTTCACCCGTTGCCTACTGGTGGTGGTCAGAGGGTCCGGTGGCGCCAGTGTCCGGCAGCCTCGCCTCTGTCAGTGGCTGGGGTGGCTGTGGCTACAATGTAGCTTGCCATCACCTGTGTGTGAATGGGTGGATGACTGGTTGTGTAAAGCCCTTAGGGACTAGTAAAGCGCTATACAAATACAGGCCATTTGGATAAGTGACAAAACATTTTCAAACTTTTTGGGATCTCGGAATGATGCTAAAGCTGATTGTATGCCGACGCCAGCCCAGCAGCTAGACCAGGGGTGGGCGATCTCAGTCCACGAGGGCCGGTGTCCTGCAGGTTTTAGATCTCACCTTGGGTCAACACACCTGAATCACATGATTAGATCGTTACCAGGCCTCTGGAGAACTTCAGGACATGTTGAGGAGCTAATTTAGCCATTTAAATCAGCTGTGTTGGTTCGAGGACACATCTAAAACCTGCAGGGACACCGGCCCTCGTGTACTGAGATTGCCCACCCCTGAGCTAGACCCTGAATTTCAACAAGTAATGAAAGCAGTGATGTAGATGTTTGTAGAATAGAATCACTGTGGCGATTGTGGTGCTTTTGATGATGATGGTGATGATGGTGATGATGATGATGATGATTATTATGAATCTGTGTTTCAGTTATTCTTGTTTAGGGATTAGTTCTTATGTTGTGTTCTTGTGTTCTCATGTTTATTGCAGGTTTAGTTCAGTGTCTAGTCTGTCTCTTAGTGTCGTGTCTGCATCTTTGTTTAGTAGTTTCTTGTTTCCTGTTTTATTGTGAAAGTCTATGTCTCATGTGAGTGTGGTCAGTTTACCTCCCTTGTCTCGTCTTGTTAATCACTCCCAGCTGTGTCCCCCACCTGTGTGTAATCGCCCTGTGTTTTTTTTTTTTTTTTTTTTTTTGAGTGTATTTAAGTCGTGTCTTCTGTTGTAGTAGTCGCTGGTATGTCTGTGTACTTTCCATGTTCCAGTCGTGTGTGCTCCCTGCTGTCATCATCATGTACCACAGTCTACCTTCCTTCAGGTTCGTGTTCTGGTTCATGTTCAGTAGTTAGTTGTTCCCAGTATAGTTTAGTTCATTCTCCAGTTGCCGTTTGTCTATTTATATTTCGTGTTCAATAAACCACCGTCACACCTTCACAACTGCCTGCAATTGGATCCTCCTTTTTTATTTCCACACTGCTCATCTCACTCACCATGACACCATCGTTAATTTCATTAATTTCACATGTGCTTTTTCACCTTTGACAAATGCTGCAGAGCAGAATTTGTGAAGAGACTACACAACAATGCAAATATTTCAAGTTGTAACTGTTATTTAGTTTAAAATATAAAACTGACCATAATTTGACTTCATTTTCCTAGATTCTCTTCTAGGAGAGAGTACAAGGATGCATTTGGGTCCTCTCTCCATTTTGCTTGTGATGTTTTGTTTTTTTCAGATACATCAACTTGGTAACTTTGATGCCACAAGATGTCTTCTTTTCTCCTGTTTTGCACGAATACTCTAGTGATCCCTGTCTTCTCTTCCTCCCACTCTGTGGTCTTGCTCTCTCTCTATTAGTCACTTCTGCAATCTGCCCTGCAGTAGTGTTTCAAGTCTTACTAAAGCCAGAAACAAATTCATAATTTGGCAACATGGCAGTCAAATTGAAAATCTTAACATATGTATGTTTCTAAACTGCACTGATTAGTTCATGCTCATCTTCTACTCCTCAGGGGGAAGGAGAAGAGCCAATGCCCATTCAGACCCGAGCAGTCGTGCACTCATATCAGCATGCATTAACACAAAAACACAGCAGTAAATGTACCTCATTTGAGTTTGTAGACCAAAATAACATAAGGCCACATGGTTCATGCTGTAGGCTGAGCTGGCAGGTGTAGCACTCCAATATTTAAACCCCATGCCTGATGAATTATTAAACCAAAAACATAATCCAACTCTGTTTCAATGGCATCAAGAATCACCACTAGATGAACACATAGCAAAACAGCTCAAGGCTCCTTTATTGCAAAAATACTACTGTACTTCTGCTATTTTGTTATTACCTTCTTGTTTTTCACCTTTTTCTGCTTTCGGTCTTTATGCTGATCTCTCCTGACTGTTTTCTACTTTTTTTCATGTTATCCTAGTGGCTACTGTATCACTATCTTTTCTAGCATGCTCTCTCTGAGCGGTGCTGAAGATGCAGGAGATAAAAAATTGATCGGCATTACCATTTAATCAATATACGGACATGAAAATGTGATGCGGCCGTTCTCGGGGTGCTGTTGATAGAGGTGAGTTAGATGTTTGAAAAGAAGGGAAATGCCTCAGAGAGCCGAAGATACAGTGATGCCGAGCTATCAGCTGTATATGTTAAGTCAATGTGTGTGTGTGCGTGTGTGTGTGCGCGCTGTCATTTAAAATAAAGTATTTCTTTTTTTTCTTTTTCTTTTTTTTTTTTTAAAGTATTTCTACTGGGAGTAAAAAAGAGGAGATATCTGGCTTCGATGATTGGCAGGCGGGGGAGAGGTGAGGTTTCATTGTGTTTGCTGGGTATTAAAGATGAATGCGGGAGAGATCTATCTCCCTAGAGACCCGATCTATGTGCATGGATTGTGTGTTTGGGTGGGTAGCTGCTTGTCCTCTTACGGCTTCCATAGCTGTCATATCCCATCACAGCCCATCAAATCAACTGAAAGCTGGGCTGACAGAACTGTTTAATATACAAACTCACAAAGGTAGGAAATAGAAGAGACAATAAGACATCCGCACAACACCTTTCCATCAGTTGTACCTATTTCTACTTTGATTAAGCAGTCTCCATGATAAATAAGCACATCAAAAACAAAAAAGATAATATATATGTATAAACATTGAGAAGGAAAACCAGGAGGAGTAAAAAAAAAAAAAAAAAGGACATATGTCATTATTCATTACAGTGTGATCCACATTTCTTCTTCAGAAAGCAGTTGGTTGTGCAACTCAGTTTCAAGGCAGCACATAAAGTATCCACATATTTTTTTGAAATCTGTGTAGGTGGCCTTTGGTTGCATGTGTCAGCTTTTTCATTGGCAGGCAGCTTGCTTTGTTCAGGCTTTTATTTCCATTAAGCAGGGGTCCAATTGCAGACCAAAGACCCCTTAAAGGGGAGAAACCTTTAAAAGGACCTCCTGTTACCCCAAGCACATTACAAATATAAGAGAATACCTGTTAGAGTACACACTGTGGTTTTTAAAACCACTCTTTCAAAACATTTATGTAAGATTTGTAGTTCACAGCTCTAGTTTTTCCTCTCTGTTTACAATGGAAATAGCTCGCCTGAGATGTGTGCCTGTCACTGCACAGTTATAGCTGTCAGGCAGATTCATTTTCCATAGGCAAACATGTCCTGTTATGCATTTGGCTGACACCAGCACATCCAGTGATGTTGACTAATGTGTATTGTCCCCAAAAACAAAAACAAAAAAGGCTTTCTGTTTCTGCACAATATACATATATTGCATGCTATATATGCTAGCAGGCAGGGCATAAATGGAATTCTATTACCAGGTGGCCAGCATAGTATACAGACACATCTGTGCCAAGTATGGGCTGGAAGTCCCGCAGTGAAAATGGGAGACGCCCCCTAGGGTGGTGGAGAGTGACCGAGCTAAGATCCTCTGGGACTTCCAGATACAGATAGACAAAATGGTGATGGCTAACCAACCGGACATAGTAGTGGTGGACAAGCTGAGGAAGATGGCTGTTGTGATAGATGTGTCAAGGTTTGCAAGGGAAGGACATGTGGAGATTAGAGGGGTGGCCCCAAGCGCAGAAAAACAGAGAGATAGGCAGAGGTTTAACTGAAGGCGAGCCTTTATTTGTGGCTGTACGAAAACACAACAAAACAACTAGCGAAGAAAAACTGAAAAAACACAACCTAAACTGGGAGACGCTAAACATGACACCTGAAACATTGAACAAGAAAACCTAAAACCGGGAAACACGGGTAGAGGAACGCAGGGGGTAAACCACAGGGGGTGATATGCAGGTGAACCGACAAAGGGACAAAGAAAAACACACACTATAGATACAGAGGGCAACAAGGGACAACGTAAGAGGAAGGAGACTCAGCTGAACCTAATCAGATGAGACCAGACGGGAGGAAGCAAAACAGAATACACTGACACAGGACATGGGACTGTCAAAGTAAAACAGGAAATACACAAACAGAGAAACCAGGACACTAGACATAACACAAGGGAGGCACAGTAACAAGACCTAAGGGCTAGAAAAATAACTAAAGTACTAAAGAAATAACAAAGGGAACTAGAAATACACAAGACAAAATCATGAAGAACCACTAAATAACAGAACCTTAAATAATCAAAAACATTAACACGGACTCACCAGAATCCGGACCATGACAAGATGTAACGATACAGACAGCAACATCAGGAAGAAGGAACACAAGAAGCTGGAGAAATATGTGGAGGGTGAAGGTAACAGTGGTCCCAGTGGTAATCGGAGCGCTCGGTGCAGTGACTCCCAAGCTAGGCGAGTGGCTCCAGCAGATCCCAGTAACAACATCCAAGATCCCTGTCCAGAAGAGCGCAGTCCTAGGAACAGCAAAGATACTGTGCAGGACCCTCAAGCTCCCAGAATTAGAAGAATTATAATTTAAGAAAGAAATAGCGGCTCCACAGTATAGTGGTTTAGACATTCATCTTAAAAGTGAAAGATCCCTGGTTTGGTCCCATTGAAAGATACAAACCATTTGAGGATTACGTGAGGCAGGGTATCCAATGTAAAGATCTGCAAAATCAAAGATGTGGAGCAACCCCTTGTGTATAAGGGAACAGCTAAAAGTACAACATTGTTTAAGTGAAGACAAACCTTCAAGTTAACGAAGACTTAGACAGTCTGGCAGAAAGACTGCTAAGACTTTAAATCTGACTATAAACTATAGATAGGATTGAATAATTTTTCCACCAGCATATGAGATAGTTAGTTTTAGTTTTCAAATAGTTTACTGAGCAGTCAGCATCATGATACTGACTTACTGATAGAGATTTCAGCAACAATGTCTTAATGAGGCAAAGTAATCATTTCTACTGCCTCAAGGCTGCAAATTTTTCATTCTTCGCCAACCTCCTTGCTTCTTACAACACCTGGCGCATTGCAGAGGAAAGGTGTTTGGCCTGCATAGTGTTTTTATGTCGAAAATCATCTAGAAGCCGTTTCTTTGTCTGACTTCCTGCCCTGCTCATCTGTTCTGTCCAGCATGACACAGCTTCTGTCAAAAGTAGGTGTGAAGTGAACAGAGCCATTTCTGAGATGCCTCTGCTGGCAGAATCACAAGTACCGTCAAGTAAAGCTACACTCAACTCTGGTGGCCGTGTCATTGCCAGAAAATGATGCATCCAGCCATCCACTATGTTTCTCAGAAGTAAAATCTAGTGTAAAGGATTAAGTACCGCAAAGGTGTTTTCAATTCATACTACAGCATTGTGCAGTGTGCATAAAAGCCATCTTTATAAGTCAGTATAGTTAGGAGCATGGAGGATAAAGACTTTAGATGGCAGTTACATATGTAATAAATACAGTAAAGGTGTGATCAGGATGCTGAGATGAATACACAAAGTAAAAGGCACATATTTCCACCAATAGTTCCTTCGTTGTTATTGAATGATTTATTCCCTACAAATGATCAACCAATAAAGATTGCAAAGAGAAAACCATGGGAGGTAGTAAAAGGTTTAAGTTGCTAAAGTATTTCCCAGTGGCCATTGTTCATGAATAGGGATGGGTATTGATAAGATTTTCACGATTCCATTTTCGATTCTGTTTAACGATTCGATTCTTTATCGATTCTCTTATCGAGTCTTTTTAAAAAGGAGAACACTAAGGTCGATTAGCTTAGAACTTTGTTTTATATCTTCTCTTTGAACAAGATAGAAATTTAGGAGTAACATGGCCTTACAAACCCAACAGTGAGATCTTAAGAGATCCACAGCCTACGGCTCTTCAATGGGGTGTCACAGGGTCCCCAGGAAAAAAAATTGTAAATGTAAAATAATAAAATAAATATTCTTCTGTAGCAATTACACAAGAATATCCAGTAATGTCCCTGCCTACAATTAAACACATTCACTTACCGAAAATCGGGGCATCTGCTGTGGCAAATGGGTGCAAGCCTTTGGCCACAAACTTAGTCACTGCTCGGTGACATTCGTCTATCCTGGCCTGAAAGGAGACGGTACCGGTAGACTGCAGCAAGAACTGCCAGCATCTGAGCCTCTCTCATCATGGTCACCTAAATGCAATGCAGAGTAATGGCAGGTTTGTAATAAGGCAGATCGCGCTAACATAATATGCACTGTTAGTTGATTATTTACCTGCCGCATTAACGGGAGAGGAAGTGCAAATGTTACCGCTGCTGCTGGGTTGAGATTCACGAGTCCGGAGCGGAATTAAAAACACAACATTCATTTAAGGTTATCGCGTGTTTTGTGAGCAAATGCTTTTGCATATTCGTAGTGTTTCCTCCCTTAAATGAAATATCTACTTTTCAAGTATTGCAAGTTGCCCTGTTGTCATCTGTTCTCATAAAGTATAACCAAACTTTTGAGTGTTTGAGCCGCCATGTTTCCTGCCAGGTAAATGGCGCTCCGCAACGTGGTCACGTCATTTGGGGCGACTGGAATTGATAAGGGAATCGTTTGCAAAAATGGCAAACAATTCCAAGGAATTGAAACAGTGGGAACCGGTTCTCAACAAGAACTGGGTTTCGATACCCATCCCTATTCATGAAGCCACCATCAGGCAAACACTGAACAACGAAGAATCCTGTTCGCTTGTACCTAGCTAAGAGTCATGAGGACAAGCCAAAGCCTGTTGGCTGATCAAATACTTATGCAAATGCACCACCAAGACTTCTGCTTAAGTTTCATAGAGTGAAGCATTCTACAGGGAGTGCAGAATTATTAGGCAAGTTGTATTTTTGAGGAATAATTTTATTATTGAACAACAACCATGTTCTCAATGAACCCAAAAAACTCATTAATATCAAAGCTGAATGTTTTTGGAAGTAGTTTTTAGTTTGTTTTTAGTTTTAGCTATTTTAGGGGGATATCTGTGTGTGCAGGTGACTATTACTGTGCATAATTATTAGGCAACTTAACAAAAAACAAATATATACCCATTTCAATTATTTATTTTTACCAGTGAAACCAATATAACATCTCCACATTCACAAATATACATTTCTGACATTCAAAAACAAAACAAAAACAAATCAGCGACCAATATAGCCACCTTTCTTTGCAAGGACACTCAAAAGCCTGCCATCCATGGATTCTGTCAGTGTTTTGATCTGTTCACCATCAACATTGCGTGCAGCAGCAACCACAGCCTCCCAGACACTGTTCAGAGAGGTGTACTGTTTTCCCTCCTTGTAAATCTGACATTTGATGATGGACCACAGGTTCTCAATGGGGTTCAGATCAGGTGAACAAGGAGGCCATGTCATTAGTTTGTCTTCTTTTATACCCTTTCTTGCCAGCCACGCTGTGGAGTACTTGGACGCGTGTGATGGAGCATTGTCCTGCATGAAAATCATGTTTTTCTTGAAGGATGCAGACTTCTTCCTGTACCACTGCTTGAAGAAGGTGTCTTCCAGAAACTGGCAGTAGGACTGGGAGTTGAGCTTGACTCCATCCTCAACCCGAAAAGGCCCCACAAGCTCATCTTTGATGATACCAGCCCAAACCAGTACTCCACCTCCACCTTGCTGGCGTCTGAGTCGGACTGGAGCTCTCTGCCCTTTACCAATCCAGCCACGGGCCCATCCATCTGGCCCATCAAGACTCACTCTCATTTCATCAGTCCATAAAACCTTAGAAAAATCAGTCTTGAGATATTTCTTGGCCCAGTCTTGACGTTTCAGCTTGTGTGTCTTGTTCAGTGGTGGTCGTCTTTCAGCCTTTCTTACCTTGGCCATGTCTCTGAGTATTGCACACCTTGTGCTTTTGGGCACTCCAGTGATGTTGCAGCTCTGAAATATGGCCAAACTGGTGGCAAGTGGCATCTTGGCAGCTGCACGCTTGACTTTTCTCAGTTCATGGGCAGTTATTTTGCACCTTGGTTTTTCCACACGCTTCTTGCGACCCTGTTGACTATTTTGAATGAAACGCTTGATTGTTCGATGATCACGCTTCAGAAGCTTTGCAATTTTGAGACTGCTGCATCCCTCTGCAAGATATCTCACTATTTTTGACTTTTCTGAGCCTGTCAAGTCCTTCTTTTGACCCATTTTGCCAAAGGAAAGGACGTTGCCTAATAATTATGCACACCTGATATAGGGTGTTGATGTCATTGGACCACACCCCTTCTCATTACAGAGATGCACATCACCTAATATGCTTAATTGGTAGTAGGCTTTCGAGCCTATACAGCTTGGAGTAAGACAACATGCATGAAGAGGATGATGTGGACACAATACTCATTTGCCTAATAATTCTGCACTCCCTGTAGCTATACAACCAGATGTACTTGTATGCAGTCCTCCAAAAAACCAACAGCACATACCGTGACAGTGATGACAATGCATAAATCAAATGCAGATTGGTTGAAAAATGTGCTGGAATTAAACGTTAAGACAAAGTGGAGTTCATGACAAAGGGAGAAGCAAAAGAATACATAAAAG
This sequence comes from Maylandia zebra, assembly GCF_041146795.1. Classification (NCBI taxonomy): domain Eukaryota; kingdom Metazoa; phylum Chordata; class Actinopteri; order Cichliformes; family Cichlidae; genus Maylandia; species Maylandia zebra. The sequence continues at coordinate 16,419,148 of NC_135188.1, read as the reverse complement.
ATCCAAAACACAACCTGAGAAACACAGACAGTGGCTGCAGTGGGCAGTTTTCATTGCTTTTGTCACTCAGTTTCATTTCATTGCAAAGAAACTCTGCTGGCTGAAAGACCAAGACCGACAATAGCACAGAGAAGCCCACATATTTTTTGCTCTGCCCCCTGGTTACAGTACACAGCTATAACTTGTAGACAACAGTCTACAAAGCTGTGCACATCCTCTGTGTAGGACCAGCCCACAAACATCTTGGTCCTTTCAAACTTAGTTTTCCAAGAAGGGCATGGCACTTAGAACATAAGTGACCAGTACCAGATCTGGTAGGATAAGTGTACCCCACCATGGTGTACCGGTACCGGTCAGTGAGTCATTTGGGCTACGTTCGCACTGCAGGTCTTAATGTTCAATTCCGATTTTTTGATCAAATCCGATTTTTTTATCTGCTTGTTCACACTACAAATAAAATGTGACAGCAAACGCGCTCTAGTGTGAACCCTCAAAGCGGCCTGCATTCACAAAATAAGACGTCACACACAACGCGCTCTGTTTAGACCCAGACCAAACAGTATTGTTTGACTGATGGCCTTAATATAAAGACTTGTTTCGGACTTTACGTTGGCCTAATAATTATCCTTATTGCTGTTTTAGAGAGGAGCGATGCTTCAAAGGATAGTTGCAGATTTCTGTCTGAATCTGCAGATTATACAGTACAAATAAAATGTTCGCGTTTCTCCAACTTTGTCTTCCCAACAGTTTCACTGGATGGCCAGGAAGCGTTCACGATGTCTTTTTGGGCGCTTCTGCTGATAATTGGCGTCTGTCTTGAGTCAGTGACGTAAAAGACGGTTTTAATGTGACGTGACCATTCAAACAGCAGTTGCTTTCTAAAACATCGGATATGTATCGGATTCAGTACCACATACGAAAGTGACCCAGGTCGGATTTGAAAATATTGGATTTGTACTGTTCACGCTGTCATACCATAATTGAATATGGATTGCATAGGGTCAGAAAAGTCGGATTTGATGCGCTTTCACATGTAGTGTGAACGTAGCCTTGGTTCCGGGCCACGACAGTTGAGGCTTGGGTGTGAAATGTATGGTTTTCAGGGTTTTTCTCATTTTTTATCTTTTTTTAAATTTTTATTTTAATTTTATTTTTTTACGTTTTATCATCAACTCTGTCTCCCTTGGTCTTTTCCCATGTGTTATGAATAAATCTTCTTTTTTTTGGTACCAGTACTGGTTTTATTTTGTTGTATTTATCCGCAACACCTTAACCCTTTAAAACCGGTCAGAGCGGCCACGCTCCGTTTTGCGTAACTATTTTTAAATCCCGGTAGCACTGCAACCACGTAAGCAAGCGCAATATTTTTTTTTGCATATGAAACCGGAGGAGTTGTACTTACATCTTATGCCATCAGCTTGTCCTCGGTCACAGTTTCCTTCCACATATAGCTTTGCAAAAACTGCATAAAAAGCACTTGCAGCAACAAAAACATAATATTCCAGAAACACACTTTGTCGATCCGATCAGCTGTTCGTAACACTTCCTACGTCCATCAGTGCGAACTATCGCATGTCCGCCATTACCTGCCCGAAACCGGAAGTGATGTCATTTTTGCAGAAATGTAGTTTTTTACCATCAAGGCCTCATGAGCTTATACTGGTGTTTTTAAAAGTTATCTTTGATTTTATGACTTTCTGTGTCGTTTCTGGGATGCTTAGGACTCATATTGCACTGCTGGAAATAGTTTATTTTGATGCACATGCTGTTTTTTTGCAATTTTTTGCAATATTTTTGTTTTTCCTGCAGTGTATAGAAATTGGTGTATTTCAAAAATAAAACTATGAAGACACTCAAAATAAATTTCCTGGAATCCTGGTAGGAAACTATTTTGTGCAACTTTTTTGTATTTACAGTTTTGAGGGATAAGCCTCTTAAATTTCTCTAACTAGAAATATATGTTAAAAAAACAAAAACGATTTTCTATTTTTTTGTAGTTTATTGCACTTTTTTGCAATTTATGTGGTTACTGTGCACTTAATGCATACATATTATTAAAATTTAGGCTATAATGGTTGTATTGATGTATAGCAACTTGAAATGCTCCCAAAAAATGGCACTACAGCATGTAAAAATATAATATAAGCTCTGGCGGACTTGGTTCTATGGTAGGTCTTAAAGGGTTAAAGGCCGGTCTGTGAAAATATTGTCGGACATAAACCGGTCCGTGGTGCAAAAAAGGTTGGGGACCACTGGTGTACAGGATTACTAACAAGCTACCATAACTGTACAGTTGCAGTTATTGCTAAACACATGGATCTCACCAGATACTGAATGCAAAGGTTCTTATACTCACAGACGGGGAATGTTGGATCATTTGTCGTTTTAGGCCATAGTGATACAGAATTATACAGAAAATTCTACGGTGGTCACATGAATGGTTGTAAATAGATGAATGAGGCAAGTTGTATAAAGCACTTTGAGTGCTGACATAGAGTAGAAAAGTGTTATATAAGAACTGGTCTATTTATCACATACTTTTCCCTGCAAATGTATTTCTTAGTTTTTTGGGGGGCGGGGGGACGCACTTTAATTAAGACCACGTAAACTGTAAGTTACCCGTGCTACAATAAGATGGTTGAGGTAGCAGTCATGTGTTAGTGCTGACAAGTGTTAATTCCAAGAATTATGTAGAGCAAATTATGTAGAGCAAATGATCCACCAGGGACACAAAGAGGACTTTTGCTGTGTGTGTTCTCATCACTTCAAATCTGGGACAGTCTCCTAAAAACCTGCCACATTCTTCACTTCCTTTTGCAATGCACACTTCAATTGACTCTGCACAGCTCTTTGAGTTAGCAGGAGCACCATATGTTGTCTGAGAGCACAAAGAGCATTTGATTCTTTTAATGGCGCCCCCATCTACTCTCTTCTCTGTTCCTTTCCCTTTTCCTCCAACTCTTTTTTCCTCACATCTTCACATAACTTCATCATTCTTTCCACCCTTCATTCTACTTGTATCATTTCTGTTTCCATCATCAATTCCTGCCCTGTCCTTCTAAACTCTGTTTCTCATGATTCCTGACTTGATTACAGGAAGTCTCCTACCACTGCAGCTGCAGGTGATACAGTATATAGGACACAGAATTATTCTGAGGTCTGGATTTTATACTCTATAGATTTTCATATTTCCCAGGTATTAGCATACCTTTCATCTGATCCTGTCAGTTTGTGCGATGGCCGTGTGGACAACAGATGCACTTGTCTGAACGGTATAACACGAGGACGTGTAAGGATTCTACCTAGGTTGATGTATTCTGAAAGACCTGCTATTGTTTTGCTGACACTCACATCAAAGCCCCGCTGAGACAAGCTTTTATACAAACACAGCAATATGGAACCACTTGCCCTGGAAGCTGTGCAGTGAGCTTCAAGGTTGAGTAACTTACTCAAGGGCACTAGATCAGCCAGTTTGAGCATGTACCCACAAAACTGCCGTGTAATATAATTTGCACATTGCAAATGTCACCCTCTGAACCTCTGTGTGTATGGAATTGTTTGCACATTCTTGTGCAGACATCACGTGTAGATGAGCTCAAAGTTTTTAATTATTTTGATGTTGCTTTATTAAGTTGTGATATTTACATCACTATTTAAACGCCACAACTAGCTGGTGCATTTAAAAACACAGCAACAGTTTTTTGGTGGTTCTTGCTATTCATCTCATCAACTAACATCTGAGATGACCAGCCAGTCAATGTCCATGCCTCCAGGAGAGAACAGTCTGAACTCAGCACCCATCTGACTATGTTACTTCTTGCTCAGTGTCTGTAAAAATCACACCAAACGAACCTAAAATGAATCCAGTTTAGGGAAAAACCAAGAAAAGCAATCAATAAATATGTCTTTGTTATGTCTTATGCTAAAGCATCTAGTAGACCTCGTGGTGCTGACAGATAAATTCCAACTTTCCTAGTATTTCCTAGTACTTTACTGCTGCACTTACTAGTCATACACAAAGAATGTACTGATATTGTACAAAGTTGAAGTAAAATTATGCTAAAACACTTGCTACTGAGCCTGAGCCCCAGAGTCAGTTGCACCTGACCTGCATAAACCATGATAGATGAGGGTGATCCAGGAATTATCTACTGCAGTTGTTCTCACCACTGATGAATGAGCCCCCAGGGCTACGGAGACAGGAGAGGAGCTAATTATCCAATCACTAATGAAATTACTATAAAACATTTAACACCAGCACTTTAAATATGTGAATATGTAAATTGCTCAAATTACAAAATGAATGCAGCTAGAAAACAGAAACATATCTTTATTGGCATGCACATTGTTTTTTCCCCATCTTATTACAGTAAATGGTTTAATATACAGTACTGTGCAAAAGTCTTGAGTCTCCCCTCTTTTCTTTATATTTTGCTTCCAATGAGTCAGATGTTTTTTGTCATTTTTGAAAGTGGACTTGAACGATAGTTCTCTAATCTTTCTGGAGATTTTTCTTTTGACTTTTTTGACTTCTGCTTTTTGGAAACAGAAAGAAAAGACCTATGTATCCCACATAATAACTGGACTGTGGTATGAGGTCTTATGGATCGATGAATTCCAAAAAGTTTTGGTTCAAATTATCATCAGTATATACGGAGGTTGTAGGGGAAAAGTTACGACAGTGAGTGTCTACAGCCATCTATAAATCATTGCCATTGTAAAAGCCTACATTAATACAAAAACATCCATCCATCCATCCATTCGCTTCCGCTTATCCTTTTCAGGGTCGCGGGGGGCGCTGGAGCCTATCCCAGCTGTCATAGGGCGAAAGGCAGGGTACACCCTGGACAGGTCGCCAGTCTGTCGCAGGGCTAACACATAGGGACAGATAACCATTCACACTCACATTCACTTGCACATTCACACCTAGTGACACTTCAGATTAATCAATTAACCTATCCCCACAAGCTGCATGTCTTTGGACGGTGGGAGGAAGCCGGAGTACCCGGAGAGAACCCACGCAAACACGGGGAGAACATGCAAACTCCACACAGAAAGACCCTGGCCTGATGATGGAATTGAACTCAGGACCTTCTTGCTGTGCGGCAACAGTGCTAACCACCGTGCCACCGTGCTGCCCTCTAAAAAAACATACAGTGGAATACTATTTGTATGGAATGATATCACAGAGCCTGGACATCAACATTATTTAGGTAATGTGGGATCATCTTGACAGAGAACGTAACCAGAATCCAAAGAAGAGCGTTGAATGTCCTGAAGACTACTTTTAAAAAATGATTTAAAAAAAGGCTTGCCTAAGACAGTTTGATGAATAAAGGAGGTCATACTAAATATTGACTGTCAGGCTTGATAATATTGTACAAATCTCAATTTTAACTTATGTACTCTATGTACTGTAAATTGCTTGACTTACAAAAATATAAAGAAATGAAGGGTGACTGCAGTACTGCAGGTTAATTGGCTATTTTAAGTGTCACAGTGCTTACCTAATTTGACAGTCACAGAACCTCTTGCTCTGTCCATGCTAACAGGATAGTTACTCATGCATCTGAGGCATTGTTGCAGTGGTTATCGCTTCCAACATGGACCCTAAATTTCCTGTGTGAGGTGTCCCATTTTCTGCAAAAGCAGATGGTGAAAAGATCTTTTGATATTTGTATTGACATTAATACAGCAAGATTACATGAGTGGCACGGTTCGCTGAGGTAACAATGTGGTGCAATTTTCATGTCTATGAATGAGACACGGACGTGAAAATTGCACATGCTTCTTTTCCTTATTCTGTCTAAATTGAATTTATAATGAAATTAAATCAAACACTCAAATACTAATGTCTGTTATCAACGGCAAACTCGACGTAGAAAGAGCTGGCAGATGCAAACAGTATCTTTAACCCACGCGCCATATTTGTCGAATGGCAAGGCGTTTCAGTTTAGAATGACCCTTGTAAAGTGCTTGGTGCTTTGTCAGTCACACTTATGTAGCTTGCTCTGATGTTTACATGATTCCCCTTTAAATCCATATCAACAAATGGGTGATATGCAGTTCACTGCGTGCAGATGAAGTGCTCTTTAGATGACTGGAAAACTGCAGTTTCTGCTTGTTTGATCAATAACACAAATGTAAACAGTAAATCTTACCCTCAGAAAAAAGCTGTCACTAACTGCAGGAACACACCTACTCACAGTGCACGCTCCCGTGCTCTGTAATAAGCACATGCTACACGGCAATCTGTCAGTCTCCGCCTGTCTATATTTGCCTGCGCTGGGTTTTGACCTCTCATGAAGCAAAAACACACACACACACCTACACGAGCAAACACAGACACACGCACACAAAGATACAACCATCTGCTTCTGTAATGAGCATGGCTGAATGCCGTCATTTGCAGTATCAATCTTCCAGGCTACATATGTCATGCAACGCCATACAGAGACAGGAGGCATGGGGGCGAGCTTTTATGATCGCCAAAGTGTGAATTAATTAGCACTATGTCTGGGGTTCTTATTCACTTCTCCCCAATATGTCACGCTCTATGATCTAACAAGGCCTCGAGCAGATAAAAAGCACAAGCTGGAGCAAAGTCACTCTCTGGCACATCCTTAAATTGTCCTCCAGTACATGAGCGGAGCCCGAAAAGGAGGCGCTGTGGAGGAAATGAGTTTCTTCTCTGACTTCTTTCTTTTTTCTTTTTTTTTTCCTCCATTCAATGACATGGAGATAAAAGCAAACAGAGCCCCGCATCTTTTGTAGTTTCTTGCACTAACAGCTTTGTGTTTGTTTTCCTTTCACCATTATCTAAAGATGATGATGATTATCATGTCTAATAGCTCTGACAGGTTAAATGCTTTCAGATCCATCTGTATTTCACCTTCACTGATGTCGCAGTCACTTGTGAGTAATGGGGATTTAACTCTGTGTTTATCCAATAAAGCTTTGCCAATTATGTGTGCTCATAATTGCTTGTCTTTGGGAGAAAGATTTTTTGCTTTGATTTTGTGTGGTGTCAGTAATATGGGCATGCACATGCACACGCACACACACACAATGTGTGCAGAAAGAAATACTGCCGATGGGATCATCTGTTATTAAAGCTCAGACTCGTTGAAGCAGGGAAAAGATGTCTTCCAGAAACCAGCTCACTGCATGTTATGTGTCTGTAAATATTAGTCCTGGCACTGGCTATGGGTGCTGACTGTGTATGAGTTCTTGCATGAACAGCACTGTGTGTGACTTTTTTGTATTAATGAGTGTGGAGGCTGAGCAGTCATGTCAGAAATCACCTGGCAACTGTGCCTAGGAACACCATAAATTGCAGCAAAGAATTTTTTGTGCACAAAAAATATTCCAAATTTGCTAAAGGCAAGAATTACCTAAGTGTTTGGTCTCATTTAGATAATTAGTAAGTCAAGGAAGTGAAGGCAACTCACATCTATTATTTATATAGTTAAAAGATTTATTTTCGTAAACTGAACAAATCCTAACACTCTGCACATCATCATCATAACACTCGGGTAGGATTAACACATCACAACTTTAAAGAAGAAATAAATTTATTATAAAGAAGGAGCAGGAATAATTAAAAAAAAAAATCACCTGCAAAAGCACCACCCCTGAGAAATCGGACCCACCCTGTCTGAGTGGGTGGGTCCAACTTGGGTTACTTTCTATGTACTTAATCTTCAAGCTGTAACTTAATCTTTTCAGAACCAAATCTCCCCCAAACATAACATATATCTATCTTATATTTACTCATAGTTATGATAAGCCACCATGTTGACTCTTTCTGGAAAAAGAGGGACTCCATGGTGTAGTCTATGTGCTACTCAGCCCACCCATTCCTTTACTTGCCCACAATCAGATCTGTTGTGTGTGGCGTGCTGTCAGCTTTGGACTAGGACTGCAGGCGCGGACTTTGATAGCTGCAGACACCACACACACCCGTGGTATCTGACATACTATTTCCCAGTCTGCTAGAAGGACGCACGAGTCTTTTTGCCTGAAAATACAATCAAAGTAATGTAAAATGGAACTCCCTCATAGTGATAGTTTAAAGAAATACTTAATTATAGCTATTGTTAATACACCAAAGAGCAACAGAAGGTACAGTTAGTTCATTTATTCTGGCATCCATAAGGACAAAAAGTTTCTCTTTCAGGCTTGTTCTTTAGAAAGTCATCGTAATTCAAGCTGAGGGCTTCTACTAGAATTATTTCTTTCCTTGTTACAAGAGTTTTTGTACCCTGCCTACCCTTCTCTGGCAAGTCTAATTACTCATTTTGTTATTTTTCTACAAACACACTTGAACCTTGAACACTGAGAGTTGATGAAAGCTCTCCTCTGGCACATAAGTGCGATTTCCTCTTGGCCTGGAGGCAGCAGACAGCTCATTGTCACAAGAGCAGCATAGCTGCCAGCTGAACCCCAGTTCAACTCGAGTCCACAGCTTGTTTGTTTTTTAATCCCTATGCTGTGTTGCCCTGAGTTGACTTCACCCCGGCTGTGATCACCATCTTACATTTTTTCACAATATCTTACTTTTTTTGTTTTTCTGAGTGGGAGAAAAAGCAGAGATAGCATTACTGACAGAGGATGGAAGGAGGCTTTCTGGAAGCATAGCAGCTAACCATAAGGTTACATACTACGCACTTTGAAAAAGACTTGATTAAAAAAAATCTCCATGTTAGCTTTGCTCTTTTCCAATAAATGTTTGTTTTTAAGACAATAAATCATGTCTCCCATTTCAGTCCCGCTTCTGTCAGAAATTATGAGGAAAATTCCTGCAGAATGACAACTAAAAGGATTCAGCGCTATAATTACACCGAGCACTCATCTCTCCCTCTGTGTCATCTTTGTGAAAGCTTGACATATGCCACTTCATCAGATGTACGGCATGCTGGCAAAACAGCTTGAATTTGCTGATGAAGCAAAGCTCTTCTGTCCATCAGTTTGGTTGAGACTGAAATATCTTAACAACTAGTGAATGGAAACTAGTTTTTGGTAACTAATTGAGATTTTCACCAGAGTTTTATTAATAATAATAATGGATTGGATTTATATAGCACTTTTCAAGGCACCCAAAGCGCTTTACAATACCACTATTCATTCACTCTCACATTCACACACTGGTGGAGGCAAGCTACGGTTGTAGCCACAGCTGTCCTGGGGCAGACTGACAGAAGTGAGGCTGCCATATCGCGCCATCGGCCCCTCTGGCCAACACCAGTAGGCGGTAGGGTAAAGTGTCTTGCCCAAGGACACAACGACCAGGACAGAGAGGCCGGGAATCGAACCAGCAACCTTCCGGTTACAGATATGCTTCCTAACCCCCTGAGCCATGGTCGCCCCATTTATTTATTTATTTAAGGAGCCTAGAAAGAAAGCAACTGGACTTCTTTAAGTTTTGCGAAAACCTGTTAGGCTTTTTTTCCAAGCTATGACCTGGATGACCAACAAAATCAGTGTTAAAATGACGTTAATGCCATAACCGCATTAACGCGGCAAATCTCCATTAGCAAGTTAGCGCGGATCGCCCCGTGCGTGGGGCTTTACTGCACTAACGCATTAACAAGCTAACCGCACTAACAAGCTAACTGCGCTAATGCATTGACGCCGTGCAGCCCCACATCAAGCCCCAAGTTTTGACCATAAGACGCTTGTTGTCATCATCACGCTACATGCTCCGCTCCCTGTTGAATTGTTGAAATCACTTCAGTGTAACAAACTGTAGTGATCAAAAGGCTGCATCTTACCCGGCCTGCTTTTGCTATCAATGTTAGAGACAGTTCTGATTCTCCAGTAATTTCAGTAATGTTCAATTTGTACTGTTAAACACACATAACGTCAGTGTACAGTGTCACATAAAAGTCGGCTGCCAGTTCCACAGCCAGCCAATGTTATCAAGGATTAAGCCCCATGACACATTGGTAACTGAGGGTTGGTCACCGGTGGACAGCTAAGGATCTGTTGGCATAGTAATCCCTCTGAAAGTTTGTATTTACCACCTCGTTACATTTCTTTCACACTTTTCTCTCATCTTTATCGGCCTTAAAAGCTTGACTTAGGCTGCTTCACATCTCTAATGGGTGTTGTGGAGCAGGGAAATTATTTTACTGCTATTGGTAAATAATCATCATTATTACTATTGCATTAATAATATAATCTGCAGCATTGATATTGCATTCAGATGTTTAAACAGTGTGTGTCTTTCAGAAAGACTAAGTTGCAGTTGACAGGAAGTTGCAGGCTTTGCAGAACTGAAACCGAAAGTTATTCTGAGGAGCAGGTTAGATGAGGCTATTTGAATTATTAGGTTAGTCAAATTGTCTGTTATACTTTTATATTCTTTTATTAAGCTTTTAGTAGAGGTTCTTGATTAAAACATTTATTCAACATAGTACAGTAGTTTCAGTTAGGTTATTACACATAAGGATGAGCCTCTGGTCTGGTAAAAGGTCAGAAGTGCAACGGGTGAGATGAGAGAGCATGTAAGGTCAACACATACACACACACACACATTAGTTAGACTCATTTATAGGTGGAAGTTTAATCATGTTTTGCTTGGGGTTGCAAAAGAGCAGTTTGTCGCAGAACTGCTGCTGAGGTGTCAAGATGACAAGCGAGCATCCGGCAGTGACAGGATGTACCTGCCATGAAGATAGAAGACAATGTTCTTTTAAACTGTGTTAAAAGTCATTGTGGTTTTGATTTGACGTAAGTATATATTCTGTCTGTGACGTATGAAGGGGCATCATTAATCCAAACCCTGATGCTATAAAAATCTGTGTATGCTTTGATTAAGTTGAAGATCAATCCCTGTCTGCGTACAGACTGGTCTTCCCACGCGTGTATTCATTAAAATCAATTGTTTGACCAAGATCTTCTGGACCAATGGTTGTTTGTACTCTCCTTCCTCAATATGTAACCTTAACATTTGGGGGCTTCGTCCGGTGGTTGAGGAGGGAGAGAATTGGAGGTGTAGACGGTGAAATTCGGTGGTCCGTTGTGGTCAGACAGGCAGGCGTAACCCGGCAACCAAACTGAGGGGACAGGCGCCTTTATAAAAGAGGTAGGCACAGGCCTGTTGATTTTATCCTGATTTTTGCCTGTGGTCTCCAGATACCACACTGGTAGTCTCCTCCTGTTTGGACACCCCTTAAGTCTATCCTCACTGATCTTGTTAAAATTTGAGTCCAACCTTGTTCCTAAGAACATGCTGACATAATGATTTTTCAGTTTGGAGTTGTGGTGGTTACATGTGCTGAACACATTCTCCCAACCTGGATTATTATTTTCTTTGTGGCAGAAAATGTCTTCCTAACTAGAGAATAGAATATTATGCGTCCTCAGGCAAGCTCAGTGAGTACCAGCAGGAGAGGAGACATTTACCTATGTGGAATTATTTTAGAGTGGCACTTTATCACTTTAGAAGCTACGCATGTATACAATAATGTTTGTTTATCCACTTGAGCACAGTTTGAATAGAGAAACTGAGCATCACTCCTTCTACTGTACTTTAACATGCTGCATCTATCATGTGCTGCTGTTACATAACTTAACTACATAGTTTATGGTTTATTCATGGGGCCTATTTTAGCCCAGAGAACTGGGCGTCCTGAATCAGAGGAGAATCTCTCCATCTCTCCACATGCCCCAGGGGGAAAACAGGCAGGCAGGTGAGTAAGATTGTAGACTTGGCCAGAATTACCACTTCACTGAATGAGAAAGAGAAAATGATATTCGTCACCTGCTCTGCCTCTTCCCTCTGCCCATCTGACCATCATCGTTTTATTTTCCCACCAGCCTCATCTGTGTATGTGTGCCTGTGGGGACGTGCGCGTGTATAACCGCGTCAGAGGCAACGCTGCAACTCTGGATGTCTGCATGCATGTATTTATGTAGCCCGACAAATGATGCTACCAATCTGGACAGGACAGGAGTTGGCTGAGAGGATGTGTCGGCTGTGCATCATTGAGGATTCACCAGCTTCTCCTGTGTATATGTGAGAGAGGGGGGGAAAGAAATGTACGTAGCATGTCACAGCAGAGCCCTCTGCTGTTTGAAGCATCAGCCTCAACTCATCACGTCCTCTGTTCTGGTTTCAAACGTTTGCTGTACAAGAATCTGCATATAAACGTCTCTTTCACTGCAATTTTCAATCTGTGTCTTATTTTCAAAAACCTATATTAACTGGATCTTTCTGAAGGTTACATTTGTAAATATAGGGTGAAAGTGACAGTGTTTCATGTTGCACTCTTTATCTACAGCAGAATTCTGAAATGTTCTAATGATGTTAATCATGCTTTTCAATGTAGCCTCACAGCAAGGAGGTTGCTAGCTTTGAATCGTGCCAGCTGGTGGCCTTCTGTGTGGAGTTTGCATGTTCTTCCCATGCTCGTGTGGGTTCTCTCCAGGTGCTTCAGCTTTGCCTCATTCGTGGGTTATGTCCACTGTAGAACTGGTTATTCTAAATTGGCCGTAGGTGTGAATGTTAGCTTGGATGATTGTCTGTCTCTCTGTGTTGACTCTGCAGTAGACTGGTGACCTGTACACGTGCCAAATCATAAATGTGGATCCATCCACTGTGGCGACCCGGTGAGAATAAGCAGCTGAAAGATGCTTGGCTGTAAGCACAAATGTGGGCAAACAGCTTGTTCACTGGCTCAAATACCCACTCCTCGTTGCTACTGAATAAAGTAGTATAGACACAGACAGAGACTTGGACTGACCTGGTGCTCATCGGGCTGCACTAGTGTCAATCCAAAATGGGAAAAAAAATCACCAAAAAAAACACCAGTTTGGCAAAAATGAAGACAATGATCATACCTGTGGTTGAAGAGAATGCTAGGCAGCATGCATAGAAAAATGTAAAAAATAATATCTATATCCTAAAATGGAAAAATCAATTAACCAAAAAATACAAACACACTAATATTTAAAAACATGGGATTTGTGTGCATCACTACACAGCTTGTGAATTTTTTATTATTATTTGTTATTTTGCTGCTTGATGTACACGTGTAATAATTAGTGAGTATCTCCCTTGTTATCCCTTACATAGACTACATGCTTGAATTCTTCTTTTTTTGTAGCTGTTCATATGAGATCACAACAGAAAAGACAGAAGTCCTTATTCAACAAAAAGATCACGCAGAATTGAGAAGAAAGAATTATAAAAACACAGTAATTGTGAGTTTATCTAAAAAGAACAGGAAGTTGCACTTGTGGCATGTAATATATTTATACGCAGAGATCATTTTGGCAAAGGTCAATTGTGTGGCTGATATTTTTCATAATGTCAGCATATTAAAAATGTATGTAACAACATGTTCCAGCCAAACAAATGTTAAAGTGACATTTCAGATCGGTATCCTGTGTTTATCTGTTTGTTTGTGTAGTATAGCTCATATTGACTCACATGGACGGATCCATAGAAGGGTCAGGATTTCAGATTTATCTCTGGTATTTTATGGATTTATGTTTTATCGCTACATTATCCAAGAAAGCAAAGCTGATATGGCGAAACAAGTAGGTGGTTGTTCCTTGGAATCAAACGAATGCGTGGTGCAAGATGCAGGAAATGTGTTTCAAATGTTTTCTTTTTTTCCCCTATTTTTCACCAGACCCCACTGTTAATGAATCTTTTCAAGTTACGCATCCATTATTGAAAATAGCCAGACACATGTGGAACGTGTGTACCCCATTAGTGCCCCGCTGAGCTAATAAAGGCCCCAGTTTTTTGTTTTTTTTGCTTTTAACTAAAAATCCATTTTTATAATATCTGAAGATATTGTGAAAATGTATCTCACTCCAATTAGTATTCTTAGTCAACTTGTTCTCATCTCAGGATATCAACGTTGATATTTTGTCAGAAGCTGCAGGCGTCACTGAGATAAACACTTCAAACATGTGATAAACACTGTCCTTTGGTGTGGGTGCTTTTATTCACCAACTAAGGCAATTTTGGACATGAGAAGAGCTGATGTTAGGCTTTAAAAACAACTTTATGAAATGGCTGTGGTTCGAGTTAAAGTATATTTCAGCATTGTCATGACCACTGTTGAGTTAAACACGTTCCAACAAATGACTATATAAACTTTTCTAAATTCAATAATCACATAAAATTACTAATCAAACATCTATATTGCAGTTATTGCGAGTTATTGGGAATAAATGATCAAACATGTCCTTTTCCTGCACAGAGTGAGTGGATATAATTACCCACTGAATTAATTTGATAATTACTGAGAAGTGAGTACCTGCCTACACCTGCTTAGAAACCATGCTCTGTCTTGCACGTGTACTACTAATGCTACTTTTTGGTGCTGTTGTACTTTTTTTTTTTTTTTTCACCTGAGGTTTACTTGAGGGCTCCCTCAGATCTCGAAGGTCACTTTGGGTCATGTGTCCAGTTAACTGTCAGGAAGAACTGGCTTTGGTCAGTTAAAAAGCTTTTCTTTCTTCTATCTTGGGTAAATAGAGATTGTGACGGCAAGCGAGGCGTGTTTCATCCGCCAAACGCTACTTAGGAGGCTGCGGTTGATTTCATTAAAATCTCAAAGGTCAGGTCAGGAAAGGAAATGAAGGGAAGATGATAGAAAAAGAGGTGAAAAAAAGGGAACGTGAGAAGAGATGCTCAGACTAGTTTGTTCAATCTTCCACTCCAGTCGAGCTGTCAGCTTTCTTTAGCTTGTCTTTTGCTTTCTGTTATGTTACAGCCTCTTTTCTGCCCGTCTTCCTCCATCATTATCTCTTGCCATCTTTCTCTCCCCTTTCCCTTTTTCTCTCTCGCCTAAGCCTTAGAAAGAGACCATCCAGAAATAAGGCCATAAATAAGAAATCAACGGCCTTTTCTGTCCCACCACATTACAGGCTTTTGATGTATGCTTTCTGCAGTAGTATTACTCACCAGCTTCAAATCAATGCTCTAATCTTTCCCTCTGCCAGATTGATTTCAGTGGCAGTGACAACAGCGCAGAGAGGTGCAGTACACTGTAAGCCATTTTCAAAATACTAGCAAATGAGTTAGATGCCAGAGATCACATAGGCAAAAATGCATTATGTAGAGAAGGGAGACAAATAAATGGGAAAGCCCTTAACCACTACAATGAGAATGCCTCTGTTCCTGTTACTTTTACTGGCATGCTTTGGGTCCACTTGTCTTTTTAGAGGAAGGGATCACTATAAAACAACTGAAATTCATTTTGAGTGACCACCTTCTCCTAAGATGAAACATTTTTATCCTTATGATAGTGATCACCTCCAGGATGGCACTGCCCCCATCCATAAGGCAGCGAGGGGTCGTTACTTGTTTGAAGATTATGTAAAGCTAATGCAGTGGCTTCTAGATATAAACTAGTCTAAACATGTATGGAAGATTTTGGACCAGCGTTTAGACTGTGTTCTCCACCTTCATTGTTGTGATGGCAACTGTGTAATCACTGTTTGTTAATGTGTGGATAATAAATCCACGTCCTTGAAGCTGGTGGGGAAAATCAGCAGACTACTTCAGCAGCGTAATCAGTTGACTCCAAAAGAGGAAATATCTCTAAGAAGAGTTGTTCCTTTCCTTCAGTGGAGATCCAGAGACTTACAGAGTCAATGTCAGGCAAGCTTTTCTGGTAATTGCCCAACATCTAATCAAGACACTTAGTGGCGTTTTTATTTAATTTGTCGTATTTTCTGTATGTGTATTTCCAGTTTAGTTTATCAGAACCACAGTTTAAAATGGTTTAAATCCGAGTTGTTTAAAAACAAATACAAAGATATTAAGTTATGCATTTTTAGCTGCCTGCTAAGTGTTGAGTGAAGGACACTTTGCAAGCTTATTACGTCAGCAGCGTGATGTCGACTTTTGTTGCTCAAAACTAAGTGAAAGTTAATGTATATTTGTGTGACCTGAGACTGAGAAGCAAGACTTGCAACATTTATTTACTTATTTTAATACATTGATCATGAATAACCTGAAGATTTAACTGTGTTTTTGCTCACTTTACAGGAGAAAAGACTTACCTCCACTATGTAATCTTGTGTCTGTATTCAATTGAAATCAGTGGTTTTTATTTTTTACAGTGATACCTTTCAGCCATTCTTTTTTACAGGAAGACTCAAAAAATAGACTTAACTGTAAAGTGGAAATCATCCGTTTTAAATAAAGTGAAAAACATATTAGCTTACATTATAAGCATGAGAGATGCTCATGTGAGCTTGTGGTCCACTACCACCCTTACATGATTTGGGTTTTTCCAACAATTCCATTAAGATGGCAAACATTCAGATGAAAGTCAAATACTGATGTTAACAAGTTACACAAGGGATGTGTGAATGCGAGAGCTGTAGTTTCTGGCAGTCTGCCCTTCCTCCTCAATCCAGTCTTAGCCAAGCTGACCTCCAACACATTCAACCTGTGAGGGCCCGGAGAGGGCGTGTTCACACTTGCATGAGTGATGTGTGCCTCTGAGCGGATGAACCTGGTAGTGAGGTTATCATCCAAGCGTCTGCTCAACTGGAGTCAGACTTGAGGCTCACTGGCCAGAAATGAAACAGGTCAACTGGAACACACAGACACACACAAACAGGGAGAGAGAGACGTATTGCATACTGACCTTTACTTATCTATTCTTTTTCTACATTTTACAAGCGGCAACTTTATTTTCAAAGCACATTTCAGACAATAATATATAATAATATATATTTATCACACACACACACACAGATATATGTATACATACATGCCGCCTTTGTGCTGCGAGTTCTTCATACTCCTGAAGCATCTCCGGTCATAAGCTCTCTCTTAGTCAAAAATATACTTTTAGACTGGTTTGATAAACTCCCGACACTAAAAGGGTGCATACATTCGTGTTCTGTTGGCATTACTAAGTACCAGCCGCTACCAGTTTGGGCCATCTGTTGATTTCAGAAGGAGCCGTCATTGTATTCTGCTCAAAAATTGGAAACAAGAAAACTTTGCAGCTTTTACTCACAAATAACTGGGAAAAAAACAAATGAATCATTTTCAGTTTCTTTCTGTTAAAACTTTTTAGATCTTCACTGGTGCTTAATGCCTCCAAGAATTAGTCATATGCAGTCTTGTGCACACAAATGCTTTTGACTTTTCTGCTCTTACATGACATCAACTAAACTTGCAAAGCAAATATAGTTTCCATTGGCAGTGCAGGTGGTTACTGAGTTTTTGCCACTTCAGTTTTTCCCATACTAGAGATGCTCAGCTGGCTTTGCAAGATTACCCACTTGAAGTCTTTGACATGTTTCTGATCATTTCTGAACTTTTTCTTTTTTTTGCTCTTGTTGCATTATTAACTTGCTAAACGAGGCTTTATTCCGTGAAGTGGTTGAAATGAATGCTAAGTTAGGTGGTGCAGGTCAAAGTTTCACCTGCATGAATGCACGCAACACTTCTCCAAGGATCACAGAGCCTTATAAAGGTGCCATTAAAAGATGATAATCAATGATACTGAGTTCATCTGTTTTGGCTGAGAGACATAAAATAATCTACAGTAAGATTCTGGTGCTAATTTGAAATTCTTTAATAATATGGTAATCAAACATCCACGATGTGATTCCACCTGGAACGGTAGCACTCCGTGCCGTCCACTCACTTAGTTTTTTTGTTACATCTCTCCAGTAAACACAGAAAAATTAAAGCAGGTTTGAAAAAGGTTGGTGCCTTTTTTAGTTTTCCACCAAAAAGAAAGGTGAAAAAAAGAGGAACAGACCGCGTTCTCTATCTGGCATCTTAATGTGCGAATGAACATGGCTCAGATTAAATCTTTCTTGTGATGTCTTTGGCTGATAAAAGTGATTCTAGTTACGACGTGTCACTGTGAAATACAAAATAGGATGTACTTGGGTTTACTTTCTGTGGGAAGAATATAGTCTAGGTGGAGAGTAAGAGTCGATATATCCATAATCACAGCTGTGATGTTATACCAAGTAATTGGTTAGCTCACTGTGATGTTATACACCCAATAAAAAACAAGTGGAAGCCATGCCAAGTCCTCTACCTGTGAAGAGAGTGGCTGAATCAGTGGCAGTGATCTGTTTGCATCAAGATGACAGACACTTCAGTGTGAGAGCAGAGCCAGACAGACACTCTCTGTAATTTGGATGATGCTTCTCAGTATGGGGTGCCAGAACAAGCGGGAATCTCCATAAATGCTTGCTCACATTGCAGCCAGAGGTGTCCCAATTATTTATTTTCCCTCACAAGACAGCTGTTATCTAATCAGTATGAAAAGCACAATGTTGCATAGAGTGTCAGATTTTTAATTTACAATCTGGACCACCAGGTTATTGGGTGCAGAATCAGATCTGTGGCTGGCAATAGCTTAAAGGACAAGACATGATCTGACTCATTGAAATTTTACATCCTCCTCAGCACCAATTACATTCTACACACATAACCGAAAGGTGTTAAAAATCTGATGTTAAAATGTTGGCGTGAAGGTGATTCATTTCTTTCATTTAAGCTTCATTGTTTTTGATTTTGTGTTGTTGCTGAATGTGGATTATACTCTTAAAGGCACTGAAAGAGCAAAAACATGTTGCAATTTTCCAGCTGGATAGGACTATGATGTATACCAAATCCTAGAAGAAGAAAGCAACCAACCTGAAAAGAGGTTACCTTTTTTGAATGTTATCAGTAACATACATTCCACCAGAAGGTGACTTACTGCTAAGTTGCTGTGAACACATTCAGTGGTGGCTGTTGAAAAGTGTTTCTAGGTTTAAGTGCCAACAGAAGCAGACAGTAAGAGTTAGAAGAGATAGTCAACTGGATCAATGGAAGTTGACATTGAACTGTAACAGTTCAAAGTTTGCAATACATGCAATACATTATTTGGGCTCTATTGTATGGAAGGTTGTTTCCGCCACTAAAAAAAAAAAAAAGTATCCATAACATGAAATTTGAACTTATTAACTCAAAATTTCAAGAAAAGTACCTTGAAATTTTGACTTACTTTTCTCAAAATTTCGAGTTAGCTCTGCCAATCAGTAATCTACATGAATGACGTCATTTCCTTGTTACCCGGAAGCTGAAGCCCTCAGCTACAAATGCTACAGCTAAGCTACCAGTATTACAGCCGTGAATGCACAAATTGCACAAATTGCTGAGTATTTTCAGCGTGGCTTCACAAATGATGAAATCTTTGTGTTATTAGCTGAATCACATGGCATTACTATCAGCCAACGTACTCTCGAAAGCGCCAATTTGTTGTGATCCAGTTTTAAATGCACATTCATCTGCACCATATCCTTCTGGGTAACAAGAAAATGATATCATTCACGTAGATTACTGACTAGCAGAGCTAACTCGAAATTTCGAGAAAGAGAACTCGAAATTTCGAGTTATGGATACTTTTTTTTTTAGTGGCAGAAATGGGCTTCCATACTATTTAGCTGAGTTTGCTAGCTTACAATAACATTTGGAAACCAAATTTTTCACATAGGTTTTCACATAACCATTAGATGGCTACATTATCTGTGCCACTCTGTGTTCATCAGTGATTATAAGTAGATAATAATGGCCCCTGAAGCTGCTCAAACGTAGAGGAGCTTCCTATTAGCAATATGCATGGGACTGATACAAAGTGACAAGTCATTAAGTGAGCTTTTTTTTTAGTGATGACAGTCACAAGGACTTCAGCCAAACAACCACCCATTACAAATCTGTAATCTCTCATTTAAAATTCATTTGACAAGAGAACTTTGACAGGAAAACATAAAGTAAAGAAAAACCCAATCAACTGGCAATCATAATCTGACAGAAGAATTACTTAGTAAAAGGTGTAGCACACATGTAAGCCTTATGACTGGCACAGTAGAAAGCCTAACTGGCCCACTACTGTTTTAGTTCTTTTTTTGGTTTTTTTGTTTGTTTTGTTTTGGGTTTTTTTAATTGAGAAAATTATCCACCTATGCTGGTGTCATGTCTGAATGCGGGAATGGCAAGAAAAAAGAAAGTGGAGCTAACTTACTAAACCATTTGTTTGGCTGTGTTTCCACAGATGACTGCAGAAGCAATTCTCCGACTGGTCAATGATCCCGTGCTGCCATTTTACCCTCTAGACATCGCCCTGGATGTTCAAAACAAGCTCAAAGGTAACACTGATGATCATGTGTTTTCAACTGCGGTGATGATAAAATACAGTCTAGTGGTATGTGCATGGAGAGAATGATGAGGCTAGGTGTACTATATACTGACTGACTTCCACTAAAAAGCACACAAACAAAGGTAGCAAAAAAGTGTGGCGCATTTTGAAGATGAAGAGTTTCGTATTTCTTTCAGTTGTTATGGAGAACAAAACAGTCAAAGAAGAAAAGTGGGCATAAGCAAGATAATATCATAATATGACTTTATATTTGTCTGCTGGATGAGTAAAAAGATTTGCTTCTTCATATCCACATATAGTAGTGTGCAAAGGAAAAAGGAAAAATAACAATAAAAAGTTTTTAGTTGTGGTTTTTATTTTAAAAAGAGACTAATTATTTGGCATAAGATGATCATTCAGATTGAAAACAAGTAGCAGTTATGCCTGAGTATCTACCGCTTTAGACAGACATAACAATGAGTTAGGAATAATAAGAATCTGAGTTCAATAACTGTATTTCTTTGTTCTGAATCCAAGGTAGCTAATATTTAAGCAAAGGGCTCTGTAGTCTGCTTTTCAGCTCTTTATGTCAAAATTGTGCAGTTGCTGTCTGTGTGTTTAGCTAACAAGCCAAAGACCAGTTCATACAATGTGTTGAGACCCACAGGCCTGCAGCGGTGCAGCTGTAAAAGATAGCCTACTTAAAGCATTTTGTTTTATGTATCTGTGGGAGTGTTCATGTTGGTTGTTGGGGAGTGTAAATTAGGAAATGATGCATAAGGTGGCTGGTCTGTGGAAATGAGTTATGCATCTGCACAGAAGTCCATGACAGCAGCTACTACACACACACACACACACACCGCAGAGCTTTCTGTAGTTTCACACAGTGCAGGCTAAAATATCACCATTCAAACTGCAAAACTGCAGAACCCCTTTGTCAGGATGCTCGTTGAAATAATGCATTAAGTAACTTTTGTCCAAATTTTGACCAGGACAGACTAAGAGTCAGATTCACTAAGTGGCAGACTTACCTGAGACCACAATCTCAAAAATGCACTGATGAGAGTGGACAGTTCTGTGGGTGATCTACTAACAATGCATTAAATTCTAACACAGCCAGCCAGTAAAGAGTAGCAAAAATTCGCTATCAGACTCAAAGAATGAGCGAATAATGTACCTACCAAAATAATACCGCGTAAGCACAGGTTTTAGTGTTTCTCCGCTGAGGAGAGTCCATGTGTTTTTGGTATAAGGGTAAAATTTGCAGGGGACTTTATAGGTAGGCATTATAGGTTTCTCTGGATAAATGTGATAAACCTGAAATAAGTGTGTAAAATTTGAGCTGCATGATGTGCAGACAAACTTGAAACATTATTTAGAATGAGTTACCCTTACTCTGCCGTGGATGTAAATCCATGCATTGCTTTTGTTTTCCTCTATGAGGCAGCATGTATTTATGAAAGTCGATATTATATATCGATTTAACACATCATGAATTTCTGCAAGTTGACAGACATTTCAGTGTTATATATATCCAAGGTTTAAAAAAAGCTGCATGTGCATTTAAAACATTGGACTCAGTAAAGAGTTACATGACAGATCCAAAGCTTTGGCAACGCTCTCAGAGCACCGAGCCATCCACCCACACCAGTTACATGCTTTTCCTGACAACATCCTCCCCTGGCATTTCAAATAAATCCACAGTCCTAGCAGCAACTATCACAGTCACTTCAGGCGCAAAAAAAGACATGCTTTTTACTGCACTGACTTCAATGCAATTTGCAACAAATTGCCTGCAGCACACCTTAGTAAATCAGATTTGTAGGTTTCATTTAAATATGCTCTTCCCAAAAGTTTTGAGCTATCAAAGGGAAACTCCTAGAAAGACACAATAAGGATACAAAAACTCTGTCCACACCTTTCTATAGCTTTTTAAATACATAATACAAATTTGGTCCCATATTGCAACCATTGAAGAAGATATTAACAGTGATGTGGCTGCCAGAGAACATATGTGTTAATATATTTCAGTGACCAATTACTTAATTACTGTGACTCTCAAAAAGATTTTCATATTTTTTAAAAGGAAAAACAATCTACAAAGTTAACTTAAACCCCATTTGGAAAAAAGGATATCATAAGGATGCACAACAATTTCAACATGCAACAAAAGAGTTGCAGAATGTTTCTCCATGCAGGCACATACACATGGACATGCAGAATAATGAAGAACTGTTTCAGCTGATTAAACCAAAGTCTTTCTCTCATGATTACACAACATACTGACTTTGATTATTTTAATTTGTAAATCCAGTAAAGTGTCAAATGTAATCCCTCTCAGACTTTTACATCAGCCCTGAGAAAACTAAGTCTTCTTGAGTTGTCCTTTTGTTGTAACTCCCATAGCTTTTTCTGCACCCTCTCATTCTTCTGCTCTTACTGTTCTTGGTTCTCCTCTTTCAGCACAGTATATATCCTTGTATCGAAAAGGTGGTCTTGAATCTGTATCAGTGTGTGTGTGTGTGTGTGTGTGTGTGTGTGTGTGTGTGTGTGTGTGTGTGTGTGTGTGTGTGTGTGTGTGTAGAAACTGAAAAGAAATTAGAAATCTGTAATGGATGTAAACACCAGATTCATAACAGTCCAGTATGGCTGTAATGCCTTGGCTAATGGACTGTAGTAAACCACTGAGGTGTTTCATACAGATTCCACGTTCACTTTGAGAGATCATTTGCAGTAAAGCAGGTTTTTTTTTTCCTTGAAATCTCTGGTCATTTTTTACTTTAATTTATTAAACTTCATTTCCTGTGGATCGTCAGGTTAATATCTGTTCTGTGCATGCAGCCGATCCTCTGTTATTCCAAAAAATCAATTTCATTCACTAAGCAATCTAATTATAAGATATAATTAACATTAGGAATGGATATTTTGGATTATACTGAATAAATGTTGTGTGGAATCTGGCTAGAGCGAGCAGGTATCTTGTACTGTAGGTCAAGTTAATAATCTATCAATTCGAAGCTAAATTAATTGACTAAATTAAATGGCCCTGTTGTATGACTTGCATAAACACACTTGCATTTATAAAACCTAAAAAATGTGTGCCGTTAGCTAGAAAACATAGCAGTTTTGTCAAGGGATGAATTGAAACCCATGAAAATGTACATTGTCAAATACTCAGCGGTTAGCATGCTGCACAGCTCCGGCCTTCTGAGCCAAAATCAGCTTATTCAGTCACAGTCTCCAAACATGCAAAGACTGTCCTTGAATATTAAGATGACTATTCAAAGAGGATGGACAACAAAGGCTTTAATACATTTACCCTGCACGCGGCCTTCACACAGCCTCAAAGTCAAAAATAAAAAAATAAAAAAATAATGCAATGTTAGTTTTGTTATGCATGAGGAAAACAAGCACGCTGTCGAACCGAGTGAGTTCTATGAATACATTTTGATTGGTGCACACTGTACCGAGCTGATTCTTCAGACTCGTGATAAAATAAATCTATAAGCCAAGGTGTATCAATCATTCACACACTATGATCAGAGATTGAAAGAGATGGAGATGGAGAGATGCTCTTCATGACACGTACTGTAGCTCTAACTTCAAGTCTCATTCATTGTACCACTAAGGCAATCACTCAGTGGCTCGGGTTCAGTGGCTCTGTCTAAGTATGTAAGCATTGTCCCATTAATGCCTAGATTGAGTGGTTATGCTTCCTCATCTGAGACTAATGGACAGATTATAACCTGAGAGAGAGAGATGACTGATTATTATACCTGCCTGTAGCCCCTATGTCTATTTCTTCATCACCCATATGTCTGTTCCACTGATTCTCTTCTCTGTCATTTCAATTCAAAAGCACTTTATGAGCATGAAAGCTACACCGTCTTGGCAACTTTGCACATAAGTGGTGTGCTGAAGAACCGTACTACAAATGAGTGTCATTTCTTTGTAGCTAAAAGGTGAACCATCCAACAAAGAAACAAACAGCAGCAGGAAATTACACCATCAATTAGTAGCACAGAACAAGAAAAGTTGAAAGAAATGTGCTGTGGTTTCGCTGGTCCAGACTGTTGAGTTTTATATAATTCACACGTGAAGCTTCCGATATTTAATTCGGCTACTCTCGCTACTCAATTCCTACTTAATCTTTTTTTGTCAAAAAAGGTAATATCACCCACTGCAGCCATCCTTCTAAACCTACTGTAGGACTTTATAACAGTCTAAGTTCTGTCCATATTCTAAAAAAACCACAAATCTTTGGCATTTTTCCATCATTAGAACAACCTGTTTGGATAAGTAGATCATGTTTCTTATTTATTTATTTATTTGCTCTTCAGTCATCAGTCTAATATTTCGTTAATTATATGTGTTGTTGGAAAGATGGAGCAACCGTTACTATGGTTACTAAAGGTATATTTAGGAGTTTTTATTTTCTGCTGTGGGTTTAGCTAGCTATATTCTGAATGCTGCCTCTGACCATTAGATCATGTGTTAAATTAGAAAAAGAGCAAAAACACAAATCTGTTCACTAAGACACTGTTAGTCTGAAGTTGCATCATTATTTAAATGCTTAAGAAACTTAAGTAATAGAGCGTGTATTATCCAAATAAGTTTGTATAAAATCAGTCATATACAAGTAAAAAACTTTACCCGAATAATTCACTGTGTATGTTAACATGTTTGTTAAGTTTATGAGCATTGGGGCTAATTTTTCAAAAAGTTCACTTGTTATATTTTTAGTGGCCTGAGGTCCCATTACAGTGAACTGATTAATCATAATGATTATAATAATCCTATTTTGTTCAAAGGTTAACATTTGAAATATGATATTAGGGACGTGGCCTTTGATTGCTATGAGGCTGCTGTCAGTGGCGGTTAAGGAGCTGTCTGCTAGACCAGCGGTCCCCAACCTTTTTTGCGCCACGGGCCGGTTTATGCCCGACATAATTTTCACGGACCGGACTTTAAGGTGTCGTGGATAAATACAACAAAATAAAACTAGTACCGGTACAGAAAAAAATTTGATTTATTCATAACACACGTGACAAGACCCAGGAAAACCGATTTAACGATAAAAACGATAACAAAATAACGCTGAAAACCAATAAAAACCCTGAAAACCATACATTTCACTCCTGAGCCTCAACTCTAGCGGCCCGGTACCAAACAACTCACGGACCGGTACCGGTCCGAGGCCCGGGGGTTGGGGACCACTGTGCTAGACTACCAAAAAAACAAGAACATAAACAAAAACAATCTATATATTTATATTAAATATCTTAATTTTAAACATTTTGTATTAAATGCAGTTATTTACACTTTTTTCTATTTATTATGTTTTATGTTATGTGTTATATGTTATTTTTGCTTGGATGCTATGAGTGAGAAAGAGGTAAATTAAATAAATTAAAGATTATTTAAAAAGATTAAATAAATCAACTGAATTGTGTACGGTGCTAAGGATGAATGGAAACAGAGTAGTGCTGCTACTCATTTTTGGAACAAGCTTTATTTTATTTTTTATCTCTTTTTTTAATACACAATTGGACACCCTGTTCTTAGACTGTCATCCAGTGTCATCTTTCCTTATGCCTACATGTAATTTTACTATTCTCATCAGCTGTGTCTAATCAGAAAGAGACTGGCTGTGACAGATTTGGGGCTTTTTATTGTGGTTATTAAATTGATATTAAATTTAATTCCAGGTGGCATTATAAATGTCCTAAAGTTATAAATTTGACTTTGGTGAACGTGCTGATTTTCTCAATGCTTTTTTTTTTTTTTACAAGCCTCTCCTGCTTAGTCAGAAAACAGGTGGGAGAGGGCTCTTATCTCTGCTGTTTAAAAATACAGAGAAGCACCAGATGGAGAGAAAGAAGAGGAGGAGGAATAGGACAGTGAAATAAATACTTTTTGATGTGTGCGTGTGTTAACAGATAGTGAATGATGATAAATAATTCCTGGTGCGGGGCTGCTGTTGTGTGTGGGTTGGTTAATGGCAGTGGTTGTAGATAAAGCTGGCACGTAAATAGTATAATTTGAACACCTTATAATTTTAACCAAGATAAAAAAAATAAGAGGATTAGGAACAATTCACTTGAGCCCCTGATTCTGATAGTAGCTCATAAAAATAACCATTTTAAAGTTAGTTTAAACTCCATTTAACCCCCCCCCCCACTCCTCCCGAGATCGCATTTATTTTGACTTTTTCTTATATTGACTTTTTGTATTTATTTTTATATTTGTTTGATGTTCTATGTCTCATATGATGCTCTCTGTTCTTTTTTAATCACCCCCTTGGGGATAAATAAATTGTTTTTTGAAGTGAATTTGAATGAATATCTTGTATGTTAGGTTGTGCTCATATTGATTCTCATAGTCAGAAACGTATAATCGAATAGAAACACATAATCATAACCCAGCTGCGAAGTTCCGCTCCAAAGTCGTTCTGCTGTTTTGGTTTGTTTTGGTTTGTCAAATTCGACGCCTTTCCAAAGATGGCTCATTTGTTACCATATGGCCAACGTATCAATCTACTGCAAAGCAGCGTTTTATAGAGGAGGTTTACTGCTCATGTTAATTTGCTGGCAGCAAAGGAAATTTCAAGGAATTGAGAAGAACTGACATGAAACATGATCCAGGAGAGCCTTTCACATGTCAATAAAAGTGTTTTGAGTTCTAAAAATTCACATGAGCATGTGTGATGGTTTCCTAACAACAAACTATGATGATTCTTTGCTGCCACCGCTGTTGCTAAACTTGTTTCAACATTTGAAAACTGGTTATATTTTAAACAACAAATGTACAGTTAGATGAGGAAAAAGGCCAAACAGAAAACACTAAAATGTTAGCTCAATAAACAGCTAAGTCAGCGTGTGTGTACGTGTTACTGAAATAAAGAAGAGGAGACTGATAGACAAGCAGACTGAAGTCATGTTACTTGGTTCTGCTTTTTTGTTGCTGCTTCGTGGTTTTGTAGGTTTTCCCTGGTTGTAGCCATTGACTGACAGAAGCGAAGCAAAGTAGAAGTAAACAGGCTATTAACAAGACTAAGAGAGCAGGAGCCACAATAAAGTGCTGTTCTGAATTTCACATTCACTGGAAATGGGGGTGACAGAAAAAAGTGCAGTTGCTGAAAGCTTTTGTATATGAAAAGGGTTTTTTTACACTTGTGCGAGAGAGTACTGTTAGTGATTATTATTTCGAGTGTGCTATCAGGACATTTGTTGTGTCTTTCTTTATGTATAGGCTAAATGGTTGGTAACTCGTGCTGTTGGTTGTTTTTGTTTGGTTTTTTTTTAGTTTTCTAAATGCTCACTGTGAGCACATTTAGGGGATGTGAAACGGCTGTGTGAGTGAGTTTCTGGGTGTTTTAGCAGCCCCCTGCAGCAAAGGACCAGTGATATTTAATGGATTCTTCACAGCCAGCATGGAGCACAGCAGTATTCATGACTGGCAGTTATGGAGGGTACTCAGATCAAACAACCAGAGCTAATTGAACCCCCCACCCAACACGTTTTGTTCAACTTTTTTTTAATCACTATGCTCCTTTTTTCTCCCTTTATACAAAACTGCCTTTGGTCTAGTCTGATCTGACATAAATCTCCATTAATTTACTGTTCAGATAGCGCCCAGTATCAAGGCTTCCTTTGGTCCTCAACAGCAGTGCTCAAAGATAGGTAGATCATTTCTCATTTCAGCACTGAGAATTACTAGTATACACTGAGGAAATCAAACTAAATGTGTGTGTCTATGAAGGAATTACACCTTATACCTGACTGACACTTAAAATCCATTGTACATTTTCAGGATTAATTAGGCATATCAGTGGCAAAGCCAAATAGCTTCCTTTCACTCTATAATTACATTTAAGTCTGGAGATAGAGTAAAGAGAGAAGGTAACCACTATTATGAAGCTCTGACTTCAGTATATATAATGGCACGTGTCCATGTAACCTTTTTTTTCCACAAAAAGCGTAGAAGATGGTGACCTTGTGTGCTCTCTGCTCTCAGATTTCAAACAAGACCAACATGGGCATCTTACTTATGTTGTGAAAAGATGTCTCTATAGACAGACTTTTCAGATGTATAAGTGGCCTTTGTTCACACAAGGAGACTGTCGATGGATATTCTGTATGGTACACTTTTCACATTTTTATACTCTTTATGATGGCTCCCTTCTATCCTTGAAAATCCCACTGGTGAGTATATTCCTATCTATCATCTCATCAGTCTACACAGTGCTAACCATCTAGTCTCTCTGGCAAGATAACAATATCCCCACATTCTTGATGACAGTGCAATCATATATGAATTTAGGGCTTAAAACTGTGAAATTAAGCATGTGAAGAATTATGTAAATGAGGCTTTATTCTGCTGCGTTTCTCCACTCTGAAACTTCCAACATTTCAACTACGAAGTAAAACCTTAACTATACAGAAGATTTTTAATGTTTTGGGGATATGACAGTCTGTAGTTCAGTTCAAGCCAATGGTGGTCTAAATAAGTGGGGGGCTACTTGCTTAGCACACACTGAGTTAGTTACCATGGTAGACTTCCACATCTGCAAGTGCCCAAGGACTTTGATCAGGTCTAAGCAATATCACATTTTATCATCAGTAGGGGGACATGAGGCTCAGTGCAAACGTTGCAAATGTGTCATATTTCTAATCAAATATGTAACCAAAGCCATGTAACCAATATTCATGTGTCCAGTCCAAACTCCAGAAAAATAATAATAATAAAAATCATTCTTCATCTGCGCTGTCAACAATCATCATGGCATATCAAACCATGATGATGGGGTCCTTGAGGGTCCTGTGCAGTATCTTAGCTGTTTATAGGACTGCGCTCTTCTGGTCAGAGATCTCAGATGTTGTTCCTGGGATCTGCTGGAGTAACTGCACCTAATGCTCCTATTCTTGTACCCCCTTCTGCTGGGGTTACTTGCTTAGTAGCATTCCAACAGCCCCCTATTTTCGTCTCTTGCCCACCGATGCCCTCTTCTCATCAGGGTGCCCTGGTTCCTCAATACCTGACGTGGACCTTGTCAATGCGGGCAACGCCCGAGCACCCTTACTGCATACAGACATCCCAGGTGGGAATGGAACTTGTGACTCCTGTTCCAAAGGCATGTATATTTCTTCATGTATGTCTTTGACTTTGCTCAGTTATGGAAATTTAGTTATCATTTCCCAGATTCCTCTGCTTTAGAGCAAAAACACAAACTCCAAATGACATTGCTAAACACTTTGTCTTGCAGCTTTGATTGTACAAGGTTTGAGCTGCTAATTAATTCCGATTCGTAGCCAAAAATTAAAAATCCACTTGTAATGGATTCTTTGTTGCACTTGCACAAGAGGTTGATCCACTATATGATTAACAGAGAGGAGGAAAGTTTCTTTCAGAATTTGTCGTGGACTGACCTTGGCTTTAATGGACATTCAATTTGAACACATTCTAAAAAAGTACTTTAATGAACATTTAGCTGTGAAACACTCAGGGCTCTGCTTGTAATCAGTGAAAGAACGTTAAATGGACAGAGAGTTACATTCTGACTGTCCAATCAGTGATCACCAAGGACACCACAGCCACTAATATTAACAAAACATCAAAGTTTTCTTTCACTAAAAAAATTTCTATTCTCAAGCCAGTTACAGAACATATTTACTGCTCTGTGTGCTTTCAGTTCCACGCACTTGCCCGTCACCATAAGGACACTCTTATTCTCCACTTTATCAGGATGGCTTCACAGTCAGAAGGCCTTGAGAAGAATAATGTCTGTTCAGCCTTGCATAAATGAATTCGGCCAACATTTTTCTGCAAAGACAAAAATGGTTTATAAAACTATGTTGATGCCTCAAGTCTTCAATTTTTTAACCTCATTTCACCTCATCATTAACCACTATGTTGTTAAGTCTAACGTCACTAGCCGTGTCTGGGCCTAAACTCCGCTGCAGGTCCACATATCAAACGATCACTGTGGCATTACTGAGAGTTGAAAAACTGTCTAAAGTCTTTCATCTTTAATAAAATGATCAGCGTTCTGCTCTACCAGGTGTAACAATTGAGTTTAACATCCAGGCATCCATGAAAACGGAATTTATGACATTTAACGGAGTTAGAAGTTAGCAGGAAGTTAGCTCGCTAGCTTCTATCTAAATACAATATAGCATGTCCTGACTGCGGGGTTTTGGAAACAAATTAAAACGTACAGCTCTGTTATCACTTCCAACATAAATGAAGACAGAAAACTAAACAGCAGTGACGTTTGTAGGGTTACTGAAGTTTGGCTAGCTGGTATATAATGATGTGCTACGTGACCGCTAGTGACACAGCTATGTTAGCATAATATAAACAAGCTAACTTTTTTTCCACTCAATAAAAGTTAACGTGAGTGTAATCGCATGGCAGGATGCTGTAAAAGGACCAAACTTCAGCCAGGAGAACAACTGAGATAATCCATCCACAATACGAGGTTAGTCATTCATATACTGCTGCATGGGCTGGGCTGTAGTTACATCCTAAGGTTTTAAAAACTGAGCTTAAATAAATGATTAGTGGTAATAAAAGCCGAGGGAGGTCAACAGTGATCACTGACTGCTTTAGGAGCTTTTTGAGATTAAATAGAAGAAAATACATAACATTAAACATGTTAACAACACAAAAGCCATATTAAACGCAGACTACTTTAGGCCCGGAAGTAGGATTTGTCACGTCATCACTTAACGACCGGATTAGGAGTATGTGTTGTTCATGCAGAAAATAGCAGGCATGAGGTATGCTTTGCTGGATGCTATCATAATGTCCTCTGGTGAAATCAGGTGGACACTAACCACTTTCATCTGCACAGCATGTTATTTAGACACATACAGAGCTAATAAAATCATATATTCAGTATCTAAATTCTAATAATAACCAAAAGAAGCACATTTTCTCATTGTCACAGTCGGTGTTAAGTGCAGGTGGTAGAGAGGCGTAGGGTGAGTTGGAGAAGGTAGCGAATGTGTTGGTGGTGTCTCCGTTTGTGTGCCTGGTGGCACTGGCAACACAGTCATAGCCACATGATTTTGAATGGAAAAAAGAAAAGAAATTTTAAAAGATTGAGATGAAGTACTCAAAGAGTTGGGGGATTTAGTTAAAAGGAAGAAATGATTCTTCAATTCTGTGCAGAATTTGATTGCAACATTTGATGCAATCTGATAGTTATTTTATGACTTATCATGCTTATATTGAAAACAAATCAGATTTCTTTTAGTTTTATTTTCTGGAAAAGTGAAACAGACGTCAAATCTGTTGCAACCTGACACGACCCTCTGAGTTTTAGGCGTCCTGTAGTCCTCCACAGTCATGTGACATGAACATCACCTATGTGCTCTGAGGCTTTGTGAATACGACGATGAGCTATCTTTGTGTGCTCAGTAGTTAGTTATTAATTGAATAATGAGTGAAAGTTTGAAAAGAAGAGCTTGAAAATGTTTGAGATTTAACATGTAATTTATCTGTAAAAAGGGAACTGCTTGTGGATTAATTGCAGTTCATGTTCTCAATATACCAGAGCCGAACTGAATTGACATGACATGACATGACATGGTAGATATATATTCTAAATCATTATTTGAAACCACACAGCCTTTCTTTCCAAATTGTGTGAACTATTGGAAGACACAAATGCCACAGCAACAAGACTGTGTGCGCAGCTGAATGTTTTTTATTTACAATGTATTTATTTGAGTTGCTGTGTGCTTTACACTTTTTTTTCACCCTTCCAATGAACAAAGTGGTGTTTTTTTTCCACACACACAAAAAATAAATTAAATGCAAAGAGATTGATATGGAAAATTATATTATAAAAGGTTCCACAATATACAGTATATAAGTAATGTCTTTATATATACACAGCACAGTGTTATTAGTGTTGTTTTGTGTATGTATTTGTGGATTTCATGAACATAAGGTGGAGCATCTTGGTGCAGATTTGGATGACTTGCTGTAAGATTGTGAAATATGGCATAAACCTTGGTGGGCTTAAGGGGTTTAAAAATGACCTTGTAGCTGTCATTTATTTTATTTTTTGTGTAGTTTCTCTTTGTCATCATTTCCACGTGTCATTACATGTGCTCCTTTACTGTTTCCTTTCAGAGGTTTCAGTCTATTGGTGACATTTGGTGACGATGACTGAGATAAGACACCAGTAATCCCTTACAGATACACCCTATGATGAATATTTTATTGACGCTATAAGAGCTATAAATAAAATGACAGCTCTGGTACAACTGAAAATCTTTACAGCGCTGAAAGGTACATTACACTACCTCTTCTGAGATTTTAAAAAAAACATGCAGCTAGTTAAGAGAGTGTCCACTTCAACCTCCGACTGGGAGCAGATATTATCTTTCTTCATGTGAGCTCAATAATTACTACTTATAAGGAAGCACTAAAGAATATCCACTGGTTTACAAACCTGACAGAAAGAAAATTTACATTTTAGTTATTATGTATACAGAGTTTTAGTAACAAAGCTTGATACTGATACAGTTTGATACTTGGTATCTTTGACAGAACACAGGAAGGTAATGTAGGTTTAGTTATATTACCTACTTGGTCCTAATGCAAGTGTAATTTCAAAAAACAGCAACAGACATAAAACACTTTAATTAAAAACTAAATAAAGACAAATGCAAAATCAGA
Organism: Maylandia zebra; assembly: GCF_041146795.1. Classification (NCBI taxonomy): domain Eukaryota; kingdom Metazoa; phylum Chordata; class Actinopteri; order Cichliformes; family Cichlidae; genus Maylandia; species Maylandia zebra. Next base: position 16,386,323 of record NC_135188.1, on the reverse strand, counting down.
AAGCCATAATTCTTGAAGAATACGTGAAAATGAGAATAATTTCCCTGAATATTTGTAGATTCTGATATAAATGAATGTTGAAAAAAAACATCACTTTAAAGCTCTTTCCTTTACTTCTTCTCTCTGCCTCTGTCATCGCATGAGGCCATGTCCCAACTGTATACCCAAACACAAACACACTCACACATGTCCCTGTGTGTCAAAAGATGTGATGGATTACAACAATCAAACAATATTTCATGAGTCCCAGCTGGCTGCGAGAAGCCAGAGCCATTTAAATTTGTAGGAGAGAACTGCGCTCGTTGTCTATTTTTGTCCCCTCTGTCTTCCACTCTCCTCTGCAATGAGTCACGCTCTGTTCTCAAACCTACTGTGACACACTCTTATCTGAAGGAGCACAAACACGCGGGAAGGTCTGTCGATTAATATCTTGGAAGGCATTAGTTTATGCTGTTCTTTAGAATAATAACACATAATCCTCAAGAAGTCTGCCCTTCTCTCTTCTGTCATCCCAGGCAGTCAGCTCTTCACATTCTCCGAATCCAGGAACAACTTTCATACAGCTGAACCTTGCACGATGTCTGTATCTTTCATCTCCTTTTATGGGTTCAGTGAAGTCCGCAATCGCCAGATAGATCCCCTTTAGATTAATGGTAAATTAGGGTAATTCTAGCTTAAGCTCACCCCTGCCCAGTTGTTTTCTTTTTTCGTTTTTCTTTTTTAGATGTCTGTCATAACAGGTAGTAATAGTAATAGTAACCATATGAGAATACTTATGTATAAGTATCAAAAATAGCAAATCTTGCAGTGGTTTATTTTATTGTTATTCTTTAATGGAAATGTTAACAATGAAGTTTTGTGTTTCCTCTGGAATGCATGGGTCATCATTGTTTTTCTACATATGCAAACATGGAAAGCATAAAGGACATAATCAGCTCGTATAATAGAACAAATTAAAAATGACCTCTGTATTTTCCTCAGTCGCTATTTGGCAACAGTGTTACTGCTGTGCTTACTGCTGTGTACTGCTTATTGCTAACTGACAGTTGACCATTAAGAGCTGAACACCTGAACAAGAACCTTTGTCCTCATGCAAACAGTTGCATGGCAGATTTCAGCCTTTCCAAAACAGGCCCATTGAATCCAGCCAGATATCATTTAATAGAGCCAAGAATACAAGGCAATTAACTGTAAATGAAAGGTAATTGATTTGCGGTGCCAAATGTACTGTAAAACAAGCCTGCTTTGTGTTTACAGCCTAATGAGGACAACATTGCATCGTTACTGGATATGTATGCGCGTTAGCTCGATAGGGGGAATCTGTTTAATTTAGTGTGTTTAGTGCCCAGTTGGTGGAAGGTTTAAAAGAGAGACTGCTCAGGTCACAAACTAATTTTGAAGCCAGATAGGGAACAGATGTATGGTCTAAACTTTTTGCTATGCTATGAGAAGAAGAAGTAATAATTTTCTATTGATTAGATAAAATAAGAAAATAACTGATTTCTGATTTTTCTAATACCCGCAGCTGATATCCGCAATGCATAGACGTGACCAGCAGCATCTGAGCATGTGACGCAGCTCATTCCTGATCTTTAAACTTGTGAAAACAGCATGCAAAGGCTAGCAGCTTTAACTATTTAGAGAAGTATTTCATGACTCTTCTTTCATCCGTCCATGAGCTGTATCAGTTTAATATGTGGTTTAAGTTTATCCCTAAATGACTTCTATTATTGTGGTATATGCTGAAGAAGGCACCGGTTATAACAGGGCAATTTCCCATCTGATTCTGGCTATAAGGTGCAATCAGACAAACCTCTGACTCTGCTCATTAAAATCAAAAACCTTGCCTTATTTTGACTTTCAAGGTCTTTGTGAATTTCTGATTTCCAGTGCTGCTGTTATTTTTAGATTGCTCCATGGAAGCCCTGTTCTGACCACTCACACGTGCAGTTTTATGAAAATCTATGATTGCACCACTTATTTTGCTCCAGCTAATACTGCAAAGGCTGCTGTTCCCAGCAAGGGCATCTGACATGCACGAGACTCCAGACAATGCACCGCAGTGTTTTATTGTGTTATATTTGATACCGTGTCGATCCTGACAGCTGACCCATGGGGTTTATGCTTTGACATGTGATGTAAACTTGTGTTGCCATGCATTAATTTTGTCTGTATTATATACATAAGATCACCTTCAAATGTGATGTGGCTTATAAGATAGTGATTTGGTCCTTGTTACAGGCAGTCCAGTCCTGAAACAGCCCTTAAGGTGTAAATTGTTCATTTCACAGGTCTTGTTGAGACATTTACTCCGAGATTTTGGTTCTCAAACTTTCAAACCACAACCTAGTGACTCCATATCGTCTCTCTTTTTAGGCTAATATTTTTTTGTGGGCATAGCTTAAACGCGATATTCTTTTTCATCCATTGTTCCTGTTGTTTTTCTTTCTTTCTTTTTGTACATATCCGTCTAGACAAGAGTGCACTATCGCTGCCCTTGCTTTCCTCAGCCTCCGCTCTCAGAGACCATGCAGCTTTCTTCCAGTCAGAAACTATGCGGCCGGCAAATGACCCAAAAGAGCGTGACCCCTCCCACGTGCGGATGCTGAATGATGTACTCCGTGACCTGGAGAAGAGCTTCATCATCCCACAGACACCGCCTGGAGTGTACAGGTAGGAGAAGAGTTATTGCTTCAGAGTTGCAACATTGGTGTAAGGAGGTATAAGCATTCCATTTACCGTTAGCCAATGCACCCCCAGGATACCGATGCTTTCAGTTTCAAGACCTGCAAGATTATGTTACATAATTAAATCTCCACAATCTTGAATATATTTTAATTAATTGTTTGACATTAGAAGTTTCATCCTATATCAATGTGGCTGTTTTCTCTGTGTTTTTATGGGTCACCAGTTCATTTCTTTGCCTTTTTACATTGTTAAAGTTTATTATTTATTCCACATGGCATTAAAAGGTCTTAAATCTAAGCTAAGCAAACTTGGAGATGACTGGAACAACATTCTTCTCAGAAACCTTTTCCACCTTTGGCTCACTCACAGTTGCCTCCTCCACATCACCGATGGCACAGTTGGTCCTCCTACCTCCTTGTTAGCGTGGTTTAGTTTGCATGTTCTCACATACCTACTCAGCTCCCCAGATACAGCCAAGCCATTGCATTTGCTGTGCGCTCCAGCATCACATACCACTTATCAATGATACTAGATGGCATTTTCTCATTAAAAAAGAAAGTTGTGTGTGATAAAGTTTCCCTATTGATGAAGTCTTTGCAAACTGGAATTTTTGAATAGTTAGAAATATGCGTATTTGTTGACCGGCAGTGTTCTTTCCTGCCTTTGTTCACAAAAAATGCCGTTGAGGTCTTTGCGTAGCATTTTTGCCAGCTGTTATCAGTCGACTCCACTAGTAGGAATATGTGGTTTGCACATTTGTTGGTTTACAAGATGATAAAAAAAAAACTGGTTAAACACTGCTGTAAGGCATTATTAGTGGTCAAAAATTCCACAGGGATGAAAAACTACTTGAGCAAAGCTCATGTGAGCAATACTCGAAACAAGTTTATTGTGTTCTATCCTGAAATGAAAGTGTGTTTCTTTTACACATCCTTTTCCAAAATGTGCCTCCCTGTTTGTCTGCATGTGCCTTCTGTCGCCCTCTTTTAGTTGTTGGAAGTTGGGTTTCTGCATTTTTGATTTTTCCTTTGTTTTTTGTGAAAACTTTATGGCATGAGCAGAAATGTTGATTCTGTATTAACAAGTTAACTTTTTTATTAAAGATGATGAAGTGAACAATCAAATGCTCTGCCCTCCATCACTGGTAGGTGCAGCCAAATTGTGAACTCAACTCAACATAAGTGGTCATTAAAACCATAAAGTCCATATGACAGAGTGCATAAAATTCACACGCAGAACAAAAAAAATACAGTGTACAAATATTGTATTGACATCACTTTGGTACATCCAACCAAGGATGTCTAATTAAATTCCTGCCATTTTGACTCCTCTCATTGTGTCTCTTTTTTCTGTCTGGACTTTTAAGTTTTGTCACTCCATTAGTTTATTTGTTTAAAAGTTTTTTTCCTCAACCACTAGCTAGCAACCACTATCATCGCAGCACAAGGCCTAATGAACACAGAAGTATGTTCACTCCTAAGAGGCGGCGTTAAATCTAATCCACTTCAGTCCAATCTTTCGTTGCCATATCAACTCCTTCTTACATAACGCATTTCGATGTCCCTATATAACAAAGAGGAAGGTAAACGAGCATCTGTGAATGTGTTCTGTATTTATTTTGTTTAGGAATCCCTCAGCCGATCTTATTTGTTCTCGTTCGATCGGTCTTGAATGATCTGAACTGGAATTCATATGTTTAATAACATACAGAGAATGAGGCAGTCACATTGCTTGGTATATATACCCTGGAGTTATTTAAATTCATGACTTCATTTGAAAAGGTCTTCTGGTGAGCTGTCATTAAACAGATAATTAGAGAGGCCTTTATTAAATGTCACCTGTTTAGCGTGCAGAACTCTTCATTGTGCGTGTGATCATGAGAAATATCCCAAAACTGTACACATTGATTGTAGTGGTGGCCCAGTGCAGCTGAATGAAAGTGGTTCAATCACTAGCTTATTCAGAAAATCCTGGCAGGCAAAGAACAAGCTTGTAGGTTACACCTGTTTGAACACAATGGCCTGTAGCCTGCATAGCAATGACTCATCTAAACAGTTCCCACTATGCCTGGGAAACATTTGGAACACGTGGCAACTCCGGAGGCCAAATCCAGGAATTCAAATTTGCTGATGAATAGAGCAGTGACAGTAAGGGATTACAGGAAATATACTTTATCACGGATAGTCTAATCTCATTTCATTTTGGATAAGAGAGACCCTGTCAGCATTTGTAATACTGTAACACACACAGGTTCTTCAAATTAGCATCCTTTTGCTTCGATACCTTTGTAAGTGGGTAAGTCAGCTGTGCACTATGTTTATTCTCTGAACAGCTTCATGTTTCAGCTCCTGAAGCTTTTTACATAATCTTGTATTAACTACTTATTGACAGATTTTCAGTATTGGATTGTTTTTCAGCATTTTGGTCTTAAAGTTCTGATTTCTGTCTCTCCCAACATTTGATGTTATTGTTGCTGCTTCTTTAACTCTGGTAAGCATTAAATGTGGTTCTTGTTCTGAAGCTGGTAAGACTAACTTGTCCTCTGCAGCAGAAAACCTCTTATAGGAGCTGGTGCAGTTATACAAACCACCAAATTACTTTTGGATTGGCTAACCTTAATGTCGTTTCCGTCTTAACGTGCATTATTCTTTTGTTTTTTGTGTTTTGTTTTTTAAATAGCAGAAAAAATGTTATTACATTAAAGAACTTTATATACTAACAAATCCTAACATAAGTAGTCTCAGCAGAGTTTCTCAATATTACAGAGGCAACCCAACAAACACCTTTGAGGAAGAACTTTGCAAAAGTGGGGGAAGAATTTCAACAGGACGGGGAAAAAAAAGTAAAAGAAAAGAAAAAGAAATGAAGTGAGGCCATGTACTTGGAATCTTAGGGTGAGAGAGGAGCCAGGAGACAACAGACAATAAAAAGTGAGCAGGTTGGTGGGGTCAGTAACTACAGGTCAGAAAACGTCAGCCCACAGAGCCAAAGGTGCATGCAGAAATGTGCAGGGCGAGGGCAAAGTAGAACAAGTACAGTCTAGTGGAGAGAAAACAAGTTCTCACTGATAGTCACATACAAAATATAAATATAAAGTAAAGAAGAGGATGCCAGTTTGCTGGATAACAGCACCACCTCTGCAAAGCAAAAGTAGTCTTAAACATTTTTACTAGGCAAGAAATTCAATGAATTAACGTTTAACTACTCTCACGTTTTAACTAAAAACGATTCCCTGTGACTCCTGGGAGCCATTTAAGGTGCTGTTTTTGTGTGAAAACTTTACTTACTATCCCATATGTGTTACTTCACTGTTTGGATTCCTTTTTCTTCTAAACTATAGAAAACTGTAATGATGTATTTTTTTTCCATCCCTCTCATTCCAACCAGTTGGCTGAACTCAAACTTTTGTCCTCTTGAAGTTGTAACTCAGTCCAAAATTAGATGACACAAGGAGCACATAGGTGCAGGTACACTCGTTAACACCCTTCTACTGGTGGTGGGATTTCCAATGCTCATCAAGGATAACTACTCCGTAAACCGAGGGGTTTTTGTGGTTTGTTTTTAGCGCTTTAAGTGTCTCTTTTTACATCGGCTTCACAAGCAGCTTCTGTATGAGTTGTAGGTTTTATTTTGCAGTTTTAGGTATAATAATTCTAACATTCAGAAAAGTTTATCCTCACTAGCTTTTCGTCAATCCTCACAAGATTGGTTGTGCAGTGCAGGATAAAAATTTACTCATGTACCCTATGCTATTTGTTTATTTATTCATCATGATTCAATACTGCAGTCGATAGAAGCTGAGGAGCTGAAGCTAGCTACGGATTCAAAAGTCCATTCAAATGGCCAAGAGACCTCTTTTAACTTCAAACGAAGCTCATTTTCATTTAGACCTCCTCTGATAATATGAAAGGAAACTACAATGTTGTATTAGAAACACACAAATGCATCATATAAACTGGACCACACATTTAAACAACTTCTTAATAAGGCACATACCTTCTCCTGGAAAAGTTTGAATATAATAAATCGGAAAAGTATGTGAAGTCAACAAGTTCTTATAACTTCGCCAGTAGTGTTGGCACAAACCTGAATTTGAACTGCACAAGCCTCTTCATGCACAAGATAACGTTACGGATAAATCATTCACAGATGGATACAAGTACCTAACTTGGTATATACACTTTATATAAAATTGAAAATCAAAATGATTATCCTTTCCATGATTTATGTAAAAAAAAAAACAAGAAAATCATTTTTCCCCAGATAAAATAAATTAGACTTGTCTCCTTTAGTGATCTTAGTATCAAATCATACATGTTAAACCATGGAGAAGTTGACTTTCGTTGGCTTGTTTCTTTGTTCGATTTATTTGAAAGCTTGGGAGTAGGGTGTTTTGGTTCCATCAGGGTGCTGGGTCTTTTCACTCAGCATCCTGAGCTAATTGTGTATTATCTTGGTATCATGATGATTTAGATCCTGTTTAAACACAGTTTAGTCATGTATTATATTCTGATATATTTGAGTTTTGTGGTTTGCCTTCATTATGATTTATTCCCTGAGGTTGTGTGTTTGTCTCACTCCCGTGTCGCCCATGTGAGTCTGTCATGTCTTCAGTGTTAAGTTCACCTCCCCTCTGTGTGTCTTAGGTCTGCATCTTTATGTTTCCTGTTTTATTGTGACAGTCTCGTGTTCCATGTTCAATGTGTTTAATTTTGCTTCCCCTCTGGCGTCATCTTCATTCGTATCAGCTATGTTCCCCATGTCTTTCCACTCCCCTCGTCTCCTCTCTGTGTATTTAGCGTGTCAGTTTTCTGTTATTCGTTGTCACGCGATGTCTCCAGGTTTCCTCATATCCACCCCAGGTTTTCATGTTTAAAGTTGTCACATATATTTTCTAGTTTTCCCAGTTTGGGTTTAGTTTAGTGTCGAATTGTTTTGCCTCACCCTTTGTTTTGTAGTCTTTATCAGCCACAATAAACGTCTCGCCCTTAATCTCGTTAAGATTCCTGTTTTGTCCACGTTTCGTTTGTCTGGATTTGGGTCCACTACTCTCCACTTCAAGTTCAATTCAATTCAATGTTATTTATACAGCAACAAATCACAACAACAGCCACTTTATATTGTAAGGTTGACCCTACAATACTACATCCAAATATATTCAAGTAATACTAGGAGTCCCGGATGGGCCCCTTACACCTCTCACTGGAGATGAGGAGAAGGTGGTTTGCACGAAAGAGTCCGAAAGGGAGAGTGATGGAGAGCATAGATTTAAACCATGTGAAGCGGAGGCTGATTGGCTCACAGGTAGACGAGAAGATCATTGGACTAGGGTAACGATGTCAGTATTGCGATTGACAGTGTGGGAAACCAGTAGTCATGTAAAGAACAGAAAAGCAGCATAACAACCAAGAAAGCAGGAAGACCAGTGATTACAGATGTTCCTTATTGAAATTAGGCTAAGCTTCATTTAATAGTGATTAGACTAATGTTAGTCAAGAAGAGAAGTTAGTGAGGCAGGTTTGGTGTGTTGGCAAACTAGGATCCTGTATGGCGGTTTAAACTGATTCATGAACAAATTCATTTGTGACTTGTAGTATGTTCTGCACTGGAGCTATCCTGTGCTGCTCTTTCTAGATTAAACCAGCTGAGTTCACTAATATATAACCTTCATGAGTGAGATAAAATCAATGTCATTTAATCTGTTTTCAAAAATATTTCAAAATATCAAAAAATAATTAACATATCATGTACAGAGCAAATCGAAATTATTTAAAAAAAAAAAACCCAGAACATTGCATTTGTAATATTACATCTATGTCTTAAATTTGAACTTGATCAAATTTCACTTGCTAAGCAGGCCTTACCTTTGAAAAGAATCTGTTTTCTTCAACTTTCTTGAGGAAAAAAAACAGTTCCAGAGTTTGTTTGTGTGCAATTTGGCAAATAATCAGCTTATGTTTCTAATATTTCTTGATCTGTTTGAAGTGTTGAAATTTGCACATTTGAAATTTTAAATTAATCTACACTTCTCAAAAAAATAAAAAGCAACTCAGTTCTCTGTTATGCAGTTAAATGAAAAAGAAACTTTTCACGGGTCTATGCAGTCCACTAGTACACCCGTACTGCTGCCTTAGGATTTAAGAAGGTAAGTACCAGCTATGTGCTTCTGATCAAATGCATCAGCAAATGTGACCACCTCTATAAAAGTAGAAGTTTGGACAGTTTGTTGGTCTAGCCTGCTCAGGTATTAGCACAATGCCACAAACCTCCCATGAGTGGACCTCCCAGAAAATTCACCCCAAGGTCAGACCGTGCTCTGAGAAATTGCACAAACCAACAAGCTAAATCTCAAATACTACTCAGCTCAACTGTCAGGAGGCGATGATGTGGGCTTGTTTTGTGGCCACAGGCATCTTGCAGTCACTGTGTGCACCATGAACTCCTCTGTAAACCAAAGTATCTGTTCAACAACTAAAGCTTAGCTGAAAATGAGTGACACAAAAGAACAAAGAAGTCAAGCGCACCAGCACTATGTTTAAAAAGAAAAGAATCAAAGTGTAGCAATGGGACAGATTAGATAAGTCCAGACCTTAAACCCAAAATGCTGTGGCAGGAACTTACATGACAGAGCTGTGCATAAATGAATCCAAACAAACCTGAATGAACTTGAAGTAACATTGTAGAGCAAAGGAGATCAAAATTCATCTTCAACCATGTGAGAGAGACTGATAACAGACATGAACCTACAGATGTTTGGATAATGGGGTCTACTTCCATGGATGGCACACAGTCCTGTGAAAACTTTCTTTTTCACAACTACTCCGACTGACATCTACTGAGAAGGAAAAAGGGATGTCTGCAGTGTGCACCGGGGAGGCTGTGGAATGACATTACTCTTTTAGTTATTGAGTGCCATGCCATCAACTGGAAGGAACAAAAGGCTGCAGCACATGAAAAATGAACTTACTTTGTATTTATTATGTATTAGATTTAATTACTTTTTAATTGCAGGTGCCAGAGCGCAATTCTGGGTCGCTAGCTCAAGCACCGGTTAAGAAGCTATCAAGGGACTGCAATGGTCACACTGATTAAATATTTTAGCCTTTTGTGAAATATAAAATCAGCTGTTCTGACAAGGTCAATATAACTAACCAACCAGACAGCAGTCGACACTGTCACTGTGGCCTTCCATCATAGTTGTGGTTGTAAGTAACCAGATCTGACTACAGATACAAATCAAACAAGCGCGATAAGGACGTGACCTTGACCTAGTTTTCACCTAAATTAAATCAGCCTGAGCTTTTATTGGTGTCTTCCTTCAGAGAACATTTGAACATGATATCTTGAAAACTGTGGATCCTAGACTCCCAACAGACAGACAGACAAAGAAAAGGAACCGATTTCATATTCCTCCCTTCAGGGGGAGAATATACAGAAAGCTTTTGATTACACCCCCACTTTGGACCTTTGACTAGTGATCACATTGTAAAGCAGGACAACAAAAAGCTACAAATTTAGAAGACCATCCAAGAAGAATATACATACAAGTAACCCTCACACTAATAATTTTACACAGTCTCTAAATCACATGCAGTTCCTCATTTGGGCAGGCATGATTTAAATCCCCATTAGCCATGTATCTTGGATTGAGTGGATCCACTTCTTTTTCAAGTTCTTATACATATGGAGCAGAACAGCAATAATGCAACATAAAACTTGCTTCACAGTATTTCACACATATTTATTCCTTCTGACAAAAAAAGTGAAAAGGGGAATAATTTACAATCCACAGTGTTTGATTTTCCTTTTTCACCCCCTTTTTTTCCCAGGCGGCAGCTTTTCAGGGCAGAGCAGCAGTAATTCATTGGCTCTGCTCAGTGCATGTGCAAGAAAGTGAGCGCTCCTAGATTAATTGATGAATTTATTTTAGTCAAACTGTCCAGCTTAAGAATAAACACAATGAATCATATCAAATTACATTTACTTGGAGACAGCTGACCTTGACTGATAGTGAGGACTTTTCTCGCCAACTATATTTCTGTCTCGTAACAGTAACACCTCAGTGATGTTTGATTTTAGCATCCACACAGTGTCTGGGGTGTACACTGTCTCCCCCCGACACCTCTTTAGCTGTCTACTTTTCCACTAGATTCCAACAGAATAAATGCCTTCTGCTGTTCAGTGTTATTCACAGTTTATGGCAGTAATAGACATGTTAATTGTTCTAGACTGCCATTAGCATCCAAGCTAAAATTAGCTGCTCCATCATGCCTGGAAAGCATTAAGGCTTAATAGCACTCATTTATAAAGGAAGTTACCATTCACTCACAGGACTAAGACTATTAGTCTAAGAGTGCTAAACAGTCTTTAAAATGTTTACTTTGACAACATGAGGTGCATTATATGCAACCGAAACACATAATTAGGACATTTTGTCTGCTCAGTGAGGCAGTAATGCTAACTAAGTCTTAAAAATGTCTGTGATTTGTTTGTATGAGAGTGTTGCTTTCACATAGAAAGATGGAATAAGCATTAAATTGCCATTGAATTCCATACACTGTGTTTCTGCTATAAAATATCATTTGAGAATTTGGGAAGTTAGTGCAGCCTTATGTCGTCTCAGTTCAAAAATGAACTTGGTCTTGAAACAGGAAAGAAATCCAGGATAATGATTAGCCCTGGCAAAGAGGGTGGGCTTATGTTCAACTCTAGGCATAATTTTTAATCCAATTGATAATCCAACTAATTTGCAACTGCAACCGCTACTTTGTAGCAGAATGCTGCTGTGTATGCATCACAAAAAAATCCCCAAACACAGCTCTACCACAATAACACAACACACACCTTAACATTTGCTTAATATTTCTGTTCTTTGACTATATTTCTAAGGGAAGGAAGTGTATCATGATGGTCTAGACTTGATGACTCACTGTAATAATTCTTTGCTCCACCTAAATGTGTCCAACATGATGACTGGAGCTCACACTCAGCGGTTGCAGAGGTACAATTATTTAGATATTACCCTCGATAACAAACTTCAGTGTGAATTACATGTTGATGCTTGAGCTAAACAGTCCAAAGACAAATACCTTTTTCATTATTCTGAGATGAGGTAATTATTTTACAGAACTGTCCTTGAATCTGAGACTCTTTTTTTTTTTTTTTTGGTTGTGTAGGTTGCTGCTGTACAAATAGCCAATAACGTTGCATTGTTTGGAAATTTAACAACCAGCCCGTAAGTGTTCTTAAAAGATACTAGTATCTTAAAATATACTCAAAAGGAGACAAATTGTGTGGACATTTTTAAAAAAAAGCAGGTCCTTCTGAATTTAATGCGATAGCAGATAATCTGAACCATCTAGCCTGTAGATAATTTGCAATAGTGACTTTAGATTTGGCTTTTGAGAGACTTACATGGATAAACTAATGGAGTCCATCTGTCATTCACTCTGTTGCTTTTACTATGCTCACGGAAAAGCACTTTGGATAACACTTTAACTGTGCTTCTTGTGATACTCTTTTCTCTCTAATCTGTATTGCAATTTGTGTGTGTGTGTGTGTGTGTGTGTGTGTGTGTGTGTGTGTGTGTGTGTGTGTGTGTGTGTGTGTGTGTGTGTGTGTGTGTGTGTGTGTGTGTTCCTGTCTAGCTATCTTTGTGAGGACCGAAATCTGCATTCTGCTATACTTGTGAGAACCAACAGTCACTTGTGAGGACACACAACCCGGTCCTCACATTTTTGAAGGCATTTAAAGGCATTTTTGAGGCTCAAAATGGGGTTTTAGTATCAGGGTTACAATTGGGTTATGGTTAGGGTTAGGCATTCATTTTTAATAGTTAGCGTTAGGGTAAGGAATTAGGGAAACCATTATGTCAATGAGGGTCCTCACTAAGATAGCTGAACGGGGTTGTGTGTGTGTGTGTGTGTGTGTGTGTGTGTGTGTGTGTGTGTGTGTGTGTGTGTTTTACACAAACTCCTGTATAAGAAAAAACGTCTCCTATAATCATAAAATGAGGACAATCTTAAACCATGAACCTTAAGTCAATAACGTCTACAATAGCTGCATTATGAAAATACTTACGTACTAAAGTGCTGGAGAATTGATGCACAGGTTAACTCTGTTCATTCTGTTCACTTTGTTGTTTATTCTTAAAGCACTTGTAATGTCTTTTCCATTAACATGCAAGATAATGACACCCGGCTCCTTGTTAACAGAAGTGATAATAACCACAAATGTGCGCACACTATCACTGGGAGGCCTGTGAAGTCCTGCAGCCTTAAACTCAAAGTGTGTGTTTGTCTCTTGCAACCGCACATGCAAAAATTCTGAACTTTATATTTGGTGTGATGTTTTTTTGCTTGGGTTGTAGAGAAAATGATTCCACCTCTTCTGATTAAATTACTACAAGGATCACCAGCGACAGTGAAAGGCATGTAATACCAAAGAGGAAAATCTGTTCCAGTAACACAAGGTTTAATCAATATAAAAAAGCGTAACGTGAGGAAAACCAACATGTACAGTACAGCTGATAGTCTCAAAATTAAAAGGAGAAAATGTCTTTTTTTGAAGAAATTTAAAAAAAAATCTGAATTAAAGAAATTTGGGATTGAGCCTTTTGGAATTTCCTGGTTTTGCTGTATTATTATTGCAACACAGCCTGAGGGCAGATTGTGATCATGGACACATGGACGTAGCTTCTGGATCTGAAAAATTAAACCAGTACATAGGAGACTAAAAACGTGTATTCCATATGAAGGCCGCAAGATGCTGCAAAAAGACTTTCAGTCCCAAGTCTAGAGAAACACAGCTTTCTGACGTCTCCTCTGTGAACACTTTCCTGCTCAGTTTATGGGCTCAGTCACCTATTTTGGTTATCCTAAATAAATAATTAAGTCTGTTTTGTTATGCTATTTTTCGATTGTGGCTCAAGAGTTGGCAGTTCGTCTTGTAATCGGAAGGTTGCTGGTTCGAGCCCCGGCTCCAACAGTCTCGGTCATTGTGTCCTTGGGCAAGACACTTCACCCGTTGCCTACTGGTGGTGGTCAGAGGGCCCGGTGGCGCCAGTGTCCGGCAGCCTCGCCTCTGTCAGTGCGCCCCAGGGTGGCTGTGGCTACAATGTAGCTTGCCATCACCAGTGTGTGAATGGGTGGATGACTGGATGTGCAAAGCGCTTTGGGGTCCTTAGGGACGAGTAAAGCGCTATACAAATACAGGCCATTTACCATTTTCACTAATGGGAGTTATCTGGCTAATTTATTGTTGATCAAAAGTCCTAATTTCCTTCGGGATTAATAAAGTATTCTGATTCTGATTCTGAATAGCCAATAAATTTACAGTCAGACCCACCGTTCTTCATTACATCCATTTTTTGTAAAGACAGTCCTAAACTCAAGGCCTTAAGACAGGACTATAGTGGATGATGTCACATAGCTACATGCATCTTTTATACTGTCTGTGAGTGTTATATAGTTACAATATAAAATACTACAGACAATAGAAAAAAAATCTAATTGTAATCAATATCTGGTGACCACTAAACCAAACCCAGTTCTGTAGATACATCCAGAAACAGTTTTTGGAGATACTTGACAGATAGAACACTTCATCTTTCCCAGTTTCTGTCTTTATGTATATAGTTCTGGGAATCCATCAGCTGATAGTTTCTAAAACCAATTCTTTTTTTCAGGGCTTTCAGAAGTACGAAAATCCAGTAGCTCAGCCATGATAGTCCATGCCATAAAGCTCCCAGTTTACGGCCTTTGTGCTGTGGTTTGGAACTCTGATTCAGTAGAGTGGTGGCAAATTTTACGCCAATGTCCCTCAGAACTGGGCAAGCCCACTCTGTCAAACACTTCTGCCTCCTTGGATGTGTCATCACTTACAGTTGATCAAAGACTATCTAAGAGGGTAATGAGCTTTTTAGAACAGCTCACAGTTTCTCAAATGTTTGTAAGTAAAACTGTATGGCTACTGTAGGTGCTTGATTTTATACACCTGTGGCAATGTGCTGTGCTTACAATATCATACATTAATTGAAATAAAACTAATCATAATACCAATGTGGAGGAACTCGGAGGCAAAACAACTGGAAAGGTCTCATTAAAATAACAACATAGAACATAACATAAGTGTGATGTGAACTAAAAACTGGGCGGAAAAATGTTTGTCAGATATACATTTGCTATGCTGGTGAAATTGAACGTTAAGAGCTTTTGGGAGAGTATTTATCTTTACTAATGAACATGATGAACGAGTCAACACTTGGAATATCCTTTTAATGCTGTGAGCAGACTTAAGATGCTTTCAATGTTTAAGCCAAAAAGTACATTCCAGGTAAAACCCTTACATGATCTTTTAACTTTGGGAAAACGTGTTGAGTTATGCGTAGGACAACTTTGACTCCTTCTAACAGCATCGGCAATGGTAAGAGTGAAACATCAGTCGAGTCCAGTCAAACTTCCTCTTTCCATTCACTCATGTTACATTTATACCCCAGGTGTTGATTTAAGTAGAATTTATCTGAGGCACTACATGCAGTAACCCCCACTGACTGGCCGATTAAACCAACTGCAAAGCATCAGACTTGGGTGGAACTGTAACTGATTGATGTTGGCTTTCAAGTTTATTTTGACTGTAATATCACTGGGACACGAAAGGAGGTGGCGGTACTAACTGTGATTAAGGATTATATGAATCACTCAGATCTCGAATTCCTCCAGAGGAGGAAAGACTTTTCCACTCCCTCCCTTCCACAGCCACTCATGGGGTACAGTACATTGAAAAGAAAAGGCCTGCAGCTCATATAGACATAAAGCTGCAATGTTGATATTAAAACATCAAACTCAGGACACAAATCTAAAGTTAGTGCAGGGCAATCTCCACACATCATATGCACAATTATTTTAACTTC
The DNA here is from genome assembly GCF_041146795.1 of Maylandia zebra. Taxonomy (NCBI): domain Eukaryota; kingdom Metazoa; phylum Chordata; class Actinopteri; order Cichliformes; family Cichlidae; genus Maylandia; species Maylandia zebra. Next base: position 16,370,725 of record NC_135188.1, on the reverse strand, counting down.
TCTGCCAATTTAACTTCTATCACTGCATTAGAGAATGCTTCCAAATAACAAGACAAAACAAAAAAGTATGAGGGAGGTTGTAATTGACTTGAAAGGAAAGTTTCGTTTAGTAGTAGAGTAGTTATTGCTGGCCAGATTTTCATACTAAGTCACTGCCAAATATTTTGACACCTATTCCAATGATTTTTGGAATATATCAAAGTGTCTCACATGCAGGAGCCAAATTTTACATTTTGATATTCCATGTATCATATATTCTATGACCCTATTGTACCTTTGTAAATATTGCACCTAACCATCCTTAACTTGGAGGAGAAGCGTCACTGGTGTCATATACTGGTTTTATGTTGTAGAGCAGATACAGAATCTTCATAGCACTCTGACTTTGAGTCTAAATTGTGTACTGAAGGTCAATGCTCCTTCACACCCTGCAGCCCACGACCTGTGTCTTAACACATGAAGAATCACTCCATTTACTTTTTGAGACTGGCAGTTCAGCCACTTTAAGAGAAATCAATGTACTTGAGCCCCGAAGAGCGCAACACTCCGCAGTCACTGCCTTTCTGACCTACAAATGAGTATTCTGCTACCCTCAAAGGCTCATCTCTATTTATATACATGCTTTGCTTTAGGTGTGTGGCAGCGAGTAGCAAATGTGACAAAACCACAAAGAGAAACAGAATGCAATTGTTTAAGGACAGTAGTTTGTGTTTTATAGTACGCTAATGAATTTCATGTGACAAAACATTTGATAATTCTGTTATTGTCGTGACTTCTCGCAAAAATGCAAAAACATGACATGCAAAATGGGCCGGCCTAAAGTGCCATCTTGTTATACACAGATCCACGATATCACATGAGGTAGAGCTCTGTGGTGTTGATGGCAATGAGCTTTTCTGTTCCCAGGGAATCTCTTTCATCTTTCCCAACAAATCAAACAAAAACCCTGTGCCAAGTATAAAACAGCATTATGTTGTTATGCTTACTCTGTGTGTCCCTATAAAGACTTATGAAAATATATGAAAAAAATATGAGCTGTCAGCACAATGAGTGCTCCATTTCATTGTTACTGTTCAACACAGATGTTAAAAATCCAGTACATCTGGCAGTCATCTAGAATTAATAGAACATTACATTATGTATGTAACTAGCATTTGGAGTTTTAATGGGCTTGCTCCCACTTTTACCAAATTTATATCCATGTTAAAAAGATTTTATGCCTTTAACTAAACCGGAATTACTTGAAAGACTAACTCACAGAACGCCTCTTTACTGCCTGTCTTTTTCAGTTTTTAATTTGTTGTAAAAAGGTTATTGTTTTGATGGCTGTTGCTTTTATTATTATTATTATTATTTCTTTTTGCATTTTGAAAAATACAAATATGAAATGTGCTTCACAAATAAAACTGCCATACTGGATAAATGTAATCATTAATTTAATTGAATTGTCGTGCTACATTCTGCTATTATGAACTTAGATGTAACTTCAGATAAACTAAAGGTGCACATAGCAGCATTTCAGACGTATTCTCCACGAAACACCTGAAGATATCACATGACTATTCATGCACACGTTTTCATGTTAAATGCATAAATGCACAGCAGCTGCTCCTCTATAGAGAATGAGCTCAGCAACCCCTGTAACTTTTTATGTTTAATTAACCACTGATGGTGAATGATGATGTTTCTGTTGTCTTCCTGAATCGGTGAAAAAGAAGTGACTGATTTTACTCAGTGAATATGGTTGTCTGCACCAAAGTTCCCAAAGTTATTGCCTACCACTGAGCTTTAGACTGGGTAGGCCTGGGGGTCCTAAAACGGATTAGTATGGATGTTAGATATATACATTTTAAAACATGCCTGAGGTATTTAGTGACACTCTCTTGTCTTTATGTCCTTCAACAGGAATCTGTTATACAGCCTTCCAGGAAAGACTCCTCAGTTTTCCATCTTGAAGTTCCCTCGGGAAGCTGTCCTGCCTTGCAACATCCCCAGCAAAACAATCAAACACAACTCCGCAAACAAAGAAGTACTTTTCCATAGCGCCACAAACCAGTCTCTGTCTCTCATCCTCAGGGCCATCCAGTCAGCTGAGAGGCTTGTGTGCTTTGGTTTGGACTTGTTTGAGAATTATTCAAGTGAATGAGGATTTTTGCTGAAACGGACGTAACTGGCACATATTAAATTAATTACGTTTAATTCAATGCAAATAGCAGAAGACAGCTGATCTTCTAACCAATCTTACCCATCATACTATAGTCCTGAAAAAGGTTTAAGGTCATAGGAAATCCATCTATTGAAAAAACAATGCTCAAAGACATTGGAGCTGCCATTCCATAGTATCACCAGTCTACAATGTGTAAAGTATAAAGGTGTTCACTTCCACACCTCTCCAGTAATTAGTGTCAAACGAATGACAGCGATATGCAGTTCATATTGTAGAGAGATATTTCAGAGACTTGACTGATGAATGTATTGAAACAAATTTAACACACACTAGGGCTTATACATGCATATGATGCTTAGACAGTGAGGTTCTTTAAATTGCAATAAATTCTCTTCCAGTGAACGTAATAAACAGCATTAGTACTTTCTTAGTAGTTTACACCAGGTATGTAATTTGTGCCTGAAAAGTTTTCATCAGGAGCAAATCCCTGCACAAGATTACGAGCTGTAGACACATTACTAAAAGCTGTTGTAAAGCCAGTGGGCAAAAATGGTTTGGGTCAGGGTAACTTTGACAACCTTGAAATCTTGTTTATACTAGAAAACAGTTAACTTTGCACTCACTGCGAGCACAATTGCTGGGACAACAAAATTTGGGAAAGCTGCTCCCTAAAATGTTCCAAATCCGATTTTTCATTTGGCGTCAAACCAAATACTAGCTGCCCAACCAAATGGCTAGTTTGCTTGGTTAATTAAAAAGCAGCCAATATTTTTTAGCTAATCCAGAGGCCTTTTTCTGTTTTATTAAAAAATATTATAAGAATTAATAATAATTAATTGAATGTAATATAGATTTTGCCTCAGGATGCAAACAGTTTATAAATAAAGTTTTTGCTTTGGGGCAGGGGAATGCAACGTTAGCATTAGCAAAGTTAGATGCAAATTGAAATATTCTTAAAACTCAGCTCTCCGTGTGGCTTCGTGTAGCAAAAAGCCATTCTAGTATCAGCCTACCCAACAATCACCCTTTTGCTGACACTGTAAGCAGTGTCTGCTGCATTTGATGAAGCGCATCAACACAACTCAACTTGACACAATAACACAAATAAAATCAGCTCTTCTACAATTTCCATGTTGTAGCATAGTCAACAAAAAGGATCTTAAAGGTAGCTGTTTTAAATATGTCTTCATAGATGACTATGTGCAATGCCATTAATTTCTCCTGCTGATAAAACCAATATAGCTCCTCAGTGTCAGGTGAAAAGAAGCGGTTGTGTAATCCTTATTTTGAAGTATGAATGGTGGCTTAAAGCTGGGACTGGCTGTGTCATGCAAACGCCATATGAGAAAGACAAGTAAGAGAAATGCAAGATTAGAAGAGGGGCAATCAATAGACTAACACAGTCAACGTTAGTGTAAAAGGCATTTTTAATCAGCTGAACCAGATATCCTGTTTGACTACTCAGAAAACCAGTCCAGTGTAGTATTGCTGACAATCTCAGTGTCTACATCAGGTAAATATATTGGAAAATAAGTGAAATATTTTAGCATACATTCATTTAGTTTAAAGCAGAATGAGCAGCAGCACACACTGTAATGGCAGCTGGATGAATGTTTACAACCATTATGCCCTGTTTGACAGTTGCTTTCTATCTCCATTTGTCATTTATCCCATTTTCTCAGTGTGTGCACAACATACTGCAAACTCCTAGTGTTCTAAGTGACAACAGTCCTCTGTCTCTTTATTCTTCACACATTCTCTCACTAATTATTATCACAGTCAAGCAATCTCTCTCATTCTGCATCAGTTTGCTCACACGACAAGACACTTCTGAGTCTAAGGCTGATGTGCTCTTTTTAACAGCCTGCACATGCATGGATGGAGAGCTGAGCAATAAATCTCTTTTTTCATTAGCGTTTTTAATTAATATCGTGAAATTGTTTGGGAAACAAGTAGAGGATTGTTGTGAGCAAGAGCAATAGTATATCCTGGTTTGTGGTTTTTAAGCTGGAACCAATCTAAAGCTGTGAATGACAGATCAACAGCTCAATAATCCTTGAAATAACAAGAATCATGAGCTATAAATAATAGAAAAATAACTGGTTTCAGGTTTTTTGTAGTTAGGCATGATGTTTGTAATAGTGGTGTCTGTGATTATAGCAATGGGGAAAAGATAACAATTTTATACGTAATATTTCTTATCTTGACTTATTTAAATTAGTTTGAATGTGATAGACTTTTGTAGCATAATTAAGGGGTGGGAGGGTAATGGATGGGCTTAGAGTTTACATCTTGTAATTTCTTATTAAACTGGAGATTTGTACAGATTACACACTTATAAAATGTTCTGAGAAATAATTAAGCATCTGGAGAGATACCAACAGTGTTGACTACAATTGTTTTTCTTCCCCAGATAATCTGTCTGCTCTCTCATGTGTTTTAGTGTTTTTGCATTAATTGCGATGCACTCAAATAGTTGAATTTCAACCTTTCAAATCTCGTGCTTTTTTTTTTTTTATTATTTCCTCTCAATTTCTAGAAAATATTTGATACGCAAAATTTTTGTAAGCTAAACTGATCATTTCTACACATGTTACTATCCAGTTTGTAAATAAGCAGAAATGCAATACTGATTTGATAAGAAAAAAAAACTCTTCAGGGATCAAAAAATGTAAATGTCGAATGCTTTAAATAATGTGCCTTTTATCAGAGGAGAAAATGCTTTAATTTATTTAAATGGCATACCAAAAACTTTAATTGACTGACCGTGGAATCTCATCAATAAGTTACTGATGTGGCATTAATATATCTGATTATCACGATCGTTTATTGGAGTAGCATTACACTGCATTTTGACTATATGCAAAACAAGTTTTAGTGGTGATGTAATTGTTTAAGAGTAAACACAGAAAACCCATTCTGCCTGTAGCTAGCTTAGCTATAGATTATGGACTGGCTGCTTGTGGTAAACAGACTGGACCAACAGCTGTAACTGTAACATCTGTTGAATTTTGTTAAATCCAACTTTTGAAAACTGATTGTTGTTACTAAGATTTTTATTTTTTAACTAGCTTGCTGTTTTAGCTAGTTAACAGATATGATAATACATATGTCATGTAATTAATCAGAAATTCAGTCATTACAAATGGCTAAAGGTTTTAAACTATCATGCATGCTGTGCATTACATACAAACCAGGCACATCAGTGGACTACCAATACAATAAGCATGTTATGCCTGCTCCGGTTCAGGTCTTTATTTTGAATATTTAAAAGACGTATCTTCCCTTTTTTTTTAAAGAGTTTCGTTGTTGTTTGATTAGTCTTTGTACACTTTGTAAAGTAAATGTATTGTCTGTTGTGTATTGTCCATGCGTGAGACATACTGATCCTGTCACTGTGTCACAGACTTAACATACAGTAAGCAGACTACCGTCCTAGATGGACAGAAAGTAGGTCTCACCTTAAAAGCTATTCAAACATTGTCACTGAGCTCTATGCATGACCGACACAAATATTATTGAGTGATACTACACATTATTTAATTACACTGTAAATTACCTAATTATCTACCGCATACATTTAATCCAATTTTGACAAACTAAAAGGTCAGTTTGATTCCATTTGGTCTGATGGGTTACAGTATGGTCAGTCTGCTTCACAGCATATGTTTTCATCTTTTTTAGTTTTGGTTTATACAGTAATTGCATGAGCCATGCAGAGTGTCATCATTACTTCACAATTTTGTACATGGATTATTGTTTTTGGCAGTTGCTATTGTCTGTTAATACATTGTACATAAACAACCAGAGGTTCACCAACTTTTTTTTAAATGAAAAGGTTACAGGCATGACAAGATAATAAGGGTACGAGGATAAAATATCACGTAAACATGATTATTGCAGTACAAATTGCATAATTGCACAAACACAGATTCACCCTACCTCTTAAGAGGTCTCAACCCACAGGTTTAAAAATACTTGACCTGGCTGAACTGTGAGCTGTCTACTGTGTACAGTATTTATTTGAAATTTTGGACAGTTAGGCTAAACTGATATGCAATGTGAAATATATATTTTTAATAAAATTAGACAATACTGGAAACTGCTGTATTGTGGAATTTGCACAAAATCTGAATGTTCTGTTTTCTAATTCTCAACATTTGCATTCTGCAATTATTAATCACACTGTGTTGTTATTGTTTTTCTTAATTGTATATTTAGAATGACCTGGTTTCTTATGCATGACATATTAACACTAACCCGCTTATGCAGGTTGTTGGCATGAATTTTTTGTCCTCTTCACTATGTAAAGTCTTGTTGAATTTTCAATGCAATAAAAACAGTTTTAAACTTCTGCCTTCATTTCTGCAACTGTAAACTTACATGTGCCATTATGTTTTCAACATCTGGAATAATGTTAGAGTAGTAGCTAAGTTAGTCACTTTAATTCCAAATTAGGGTGACAATAGGGATAAGGTTAGGTTATCTCTGTTCATGAAATTGTCACCTATAAAAAATACTCACACCGGAAAACTTATGAAAGTAGAACTGCAATTCTGAAATACATGTAGGAATATGTGCTTGTTTAGAATATGGCTAAATGGTTAAAACACAACCAAAAATGTAGCTCTATTATTAAGAGTGATTATTAAGATGAAAGCAAACTAAATTAGGGAAAGTAATATGGTTGGATAAGGAATAAACTGAATAAATGAAAAGAAACACTTGAAGGTCAATACACTTTTTTGTCAACTATTATTTGCCTGCAAAATGAGTGTGACAATAAAGCTGTCAGTTCAACAATCAATCTGTATTCCTAGCCTGACCTATGGCCACAAGCTATAGGTAATGAAGAGGAGAAATGAGCTTCCTGAGAGGAGCTCCAAGACATAGTGAGGAGTTTAATCATTCAGAAAGGGTTCAGAGTAGAGTTGCTATTCCTCCGCATTGCAAGAAGTCAGTTGAGTTGGTCATTATGCCTCCTTGACACCTAATATGTGTGTTTGGGGCATGTCCAACTGGCAGCAGGCCCTGGGGCAAACACAGGATATGTTAAAGAGAGATTATGTCTCTCAGCAATGCTTTGGTATACTCTCTGAAGAGCTGGAGGGTGGAGGTATTACTGGAGAGTGGGCAAAAACAGATTTTAACATTTCGGGTGCCTGCTCACATCCACCCAGCTCAGTGTCACCTGTGAAACAGAGTTTTAACTTTTTTATGTGCATAGGGTACACTGATATGAATTCCCAACTTTACCAACACAACACTTGCTTTCAAGGTTCCCCTTGCTTCTGATAGGTTCAGGTTAGGAGAAGCTGGGTTATGGGTGTTGTTATTATTATTAATGTGCATGGATTTCTTAAGCTTTTATTGTTATATTGGTATTTGGCTTTCCACTGTCAGAGCTCTCAGAACTCAGAAGCCTGAGAGATGAAACTTGTTTACAAACTTAAATAAGTCCATGTACTTTCTTTGTTCAAGCTATTAAGGCAACGGAATCTGGATGACAGCACCTACACAGACATGCTTTCCATCCTTAGCTTTACTCCATGTTGAGCTATATGGAGTTGACCTACAGCTCATTTATTTCAGCATGATGCTCCAATGCTGTAAACAGCTTGTGCTGTAAGGGAGTTTTTAGTCTTCAAGCAGCCACAAATGTTGGGTGTGGTTGAGGTCAGACAACTTTTGGGTGAACGTCCATGACAGTCAGCAGTTCTTCTGCTTCGTGTAAGAGAGAGCTCTAATGTGTACTTGGCTGATTATCATGCTGCAGTGCAGATCTTTCAACACAAAGATGAAAAGGTGTAGCGTGTTCCTGTCAAGAGCATGCTAAAGCAACAGGAGTTGTTACAACACCAGGAAGAAATGCTGGCCAATCAAAAGCTCACAAACAATAACACACAGCACATTCTGATGTCAAAAAATTTGATAAAGATGCCCACCTTACAAGACAAAACCTCTGTTTTCCTTTTCTGCAAATCTTCACCCTAACAGGGCTTTTCTGAAGGCTCAGTTTGTCCATCTCCTTAAAGACAAAAGGCCAAAATGCATAGAAAAAGCTACGTTATGTCCCAAGATACACATGTAAGTGTGGACGTAGCCTAAGCCAGATGCCCAAACAATCTCATCTGGTTCCTTTTGATGTGGAGGAGCCGCATTACTGAATGAACAAAATTATCGAGCTCCTCATCCTATCTAAATGCACAAACTACCCTTTTGTTTCCCATAAATCTCTGCTTCAAATAGAAATCAGTACATGGACATCAATGCTTTTTTAGCCATTGTACATACACAATATTTATTACCAATTTGTCTTTATCAATATCATGTTAAATGCCAGCACTCTTTCAAGTAATTTTGTCACATCTACTGAATCATCCCACATCATGCCTCAGCAGTATTTTCTGAAATATTGTATAAAATATTGTATAAAAGCGCTGCTTCTGTCTGTGTGCTCCCATCTCCTCTTTTATCACATTAAATCTGTCTTTTGCAGGCTGCTTCCTCTTTAAATGCTCATTATATTATTCACCATACCTGTTTTGAGCTAGCTTTGACTCAAACGTCCTTTGGGTGGATCATGCTCCAAACAGAAAGAAAGACCATCGAGCGCGCGCAGCATCCCGACGACAACGCGTGTTCGCGCGCTGCGAGAGAAGGGAGGGAGAGGAGGAGAAAGAGTGAGAGAGGAGATTGGGGGGGACAGAGATAGGGTAGTAAAAATGATGGCGACCGATTCAGTGGAGATAAGAAACCAAACGAGCCCCTGTCCCATCCCTGACAACAGTCTCAGCACTCTGTCCATCAAAATAACGCGGAAAAACCAGGACAGACACTGGAAGTTGCGGTTTATTTATCTGCAGTGCTGTGAGTACCGACACACACCACGACGTTTAGAGTCAAACACCGAACACAGGCTACACAAGTCCGCTCAGAAAATCATGGAAAATGTGCCGCATCCCTGTTTTAGGCGACGTTTGGTTTGTCGCAGCCGAATAAATTTATCATATAAACACATTTGAAGAGCCGAGCCTCCATTCATGTTACAGAGGGGGTGGAGGAGGCGGATAAACGCCCCGAAGGACAGGCACGGGGAGGACGCTGTTTCCACTAGAAAAATTAAAAAAATAATTCCTGTTCATAAGGCAGTAAACATACATACCTAGCTTTGCAAAACCTTGTGTTTTACAACGCTTTACATTTCACTTCGGCATGCATTTAACAAAGGAAATATATGTTTATATATATATTTACTTACTACTTCAAATTAAATTTGAAGTACTAAGTAGCAAGTTATGTGAGAGAAGTTTCATGGAAATATATGCTATAGAGTCATATTTCTACGCAAGAAAAATGAAGCCACACTCCACACTACAGTGTCTGACAGGATATTTAATATTCCCAACCAGTAAAATTTTGCACTGCAGTGAAAGTTTAGTGTTGGTCTACAGGCTGTCACCACTTCCTATCAGTGAAGCAGCAGTGTTGAGTATGTGGGTTGTGACCATTACAAATTGGCCAAATCTTCTCTGCCAATTCCAAGCACTTTATTCTGCTGTGGACGCGTGTTTGGTGTCCTTTATTCAATTAGATGATGAAAGTCTCCAGAAACAACATATACTGACAATTTAACCCATCATTCATTAAACAAACAGGGGCCTCAGTAGTATGTGGAAGAACCATATACAGCCATAGCAGCTTGCCACCTCCTCCTTGTGGTGGCCACCTGCTTGGGCCCACACTGCTGTGGGATGGCGTCTCATTAGTCACCCAGCATTTGTCTCAAGTCAGCCAATGTGGTTGATTTGGTCACCCTGGCATGAACAGCACGCCTAGACTGTGGACATATGGGATTGCCACTGGTTGGAGAATATTATCTCAATATTTCTCTGCATTGAGATGGCCTCCAATGTTGACAAGCTTGTTTTTCCAGTGACCATCAGACTGTAACCACCAAAGCTATTACCCTGTAAATTCAGCAGTCAGTGTTGCCCAGATTAACAAGGTCCACTTCAGGAAGGAATCAGGACACAGTGCTGAGAAGTGGGCTAGTACAACAAGAAGGCATACGTGTCTGGCAGCACATATGAACCAGCTGCTAATGGATGAGATGCAACCAGAATGGTTAACCAAATGCCAGACAGTCCTGATCCCCAAGGATCCCTAGAATGGATTAGTCGCATCCACCTCGTGGTCAATAACCCGCTTCAGCACCACACCTGTCAGATATCATAGGAGCTAAGATTAACAGGCACATGGCTCATAACATGAGCAGGGCACAGAAAGGAATTGGCAGAAACACCAGCTCCTGGTAGATAGAACGCTCGTGTCAAGACTTTAAGAGGAGACTGACCAACCTGTGCGCTCCCTGGATTGAGCAAAAGAAAGCTATGACTCAGTGTCTCACACATGAAGGCCTAGAATTATACAAGATTAACAGGACCCTAAGAGCCTTCATCAGGAACAAGATGCTAGCAGGCAGGGCATATATGGAACACCATAACAAAGTAGCTGGCATAGTCTACAGCACGGGTCCCCAATCCCAGTCCACTAGGGCCGGTGTCCCTGCACGTTTTAGATGTGTCCTTGATCCATCACAGCTGATTTAAATGGATAAATTACCGTCTCAACATGTCTTGAAGTTCTCCAGAGGCCTGGTAATGAACTAATCATGTGATTCAGGTGTGTTGACCCAGGGTGAGATCTAAAACCTGCAGGGACACCGGCCCTCGTGGACTGGGATTGGGGACCCCTGGTCTACAGGAACATCTGTGCGAGTATGGCATGGAGGTCCCGAGGTCAAAATGGGATTTGCCCCCTAGGGTGGTTGCGAATGACCAAACTAAGATCGTGTGGGACGGCTGGACAAACTAGGGATGGTAAACCAACCGAACATAGTAGTGGACAAGCAGAGGAAGACAGCCATACTGATAGATTTACTGAGTTGTAGCAACATTGGGAAGAAGGAACATAAGAAGCGCCAGAAATGTATCTGATGTTCCTAGAGCACAGGTCTAGGAACAGCAAAGATACTGTGTAGAACCCTCAAGCTCCCAGCACTCTGGGGGAGGATAAAGACCACCCGCAGGGCAAGTGGGGAATTTTAAAATCCCCCTTTCACCCCATCTCTACTAGATGATGTGAAGATAGATAGATAGATAGATAGATCTAACTGCATTGAATTGAAACAACAAAAATATATGTAATAAACATTACAGGGGAAAAATACATATTTTTGTGTATCCAGGGTAAAATTGCCTACTTCTTCCTGAATTAAGATGACAGAGGCAGACATCTCAGATTTAGTGGTTACATTTGAATTTCAGTTATGTTTGACAATTAAGTTGCTGGTGGTGTACTTATATGCTTATATAAATCCTATTGATACTATGGCAGGTATTATCATTTTGGCAAAACAGGGATTACATTTGAAGGCAAAACTGTGTTTATGAAATTCACAAATTTAAACACAAATGGATAATGTTTTGAGCAAATTTTGCATTTATGTGACCATTTCAAATTGACTGAATCAAAACTCAATATAGGGTATTGTGTGATGTTAGTGAGGGTTCCTTTGCCTTTGTCAGGCTACACAAACTCCATCATTTCCACTCTGTATGTGTTTTTTTTTCTTCCTATCCTATATTGGGCAAGATTTTTCTCTTTTATTTGACAGAGACTCACACCAAAAGTCTGAGAGCTGGTAGCCCTGTTGATATTTGATCTTACCCGTACAAATAATTGATGCTGTTTTAAAATTCTTCTACTGAAAGTGGAAAGTTTCTCCTAAAATCAAAATTAGATTTTCTGACATCATGACTGGAAGCCAGTTTGAGTCCAGCAAGCATCATAGACCAGGGAGCTTTGGGAACCCGATGCCTCCCATATGGAAAAGAAATAGTAAAAACTTATATGATTTACTCATGAAAGTGGCCACTTTCTCATTACTTTCATATATTGTTTTAGTAAGTATCCAAAACATACAAGTTTCATTATATAATTTTTCAAGGGATCTTATATCTGTTTTCACTCTTGTATGCTTTTCATACAAGTTTCACACAAGACAGATACAAACTTTATAAGATTTATATATATCTTTTACATAATGGCTCCTTTGCAAAAAATATCAAACATTTACTTTATGTGATGTATGAGACAGCTTGTCGACACCCTAAACATCTGCAATGATATTTTTGAACATATTCATACATTCTGTTTTTTTTGTTTTCTTTTTAAAACAAGGTGTAAATGTCATTTTTGAATTTCTTATTATGTTATTATTAAATTGCATTGAAAACCTCATCACACACAAATTATCATTCGAAGCAGGTCTTTCATATATCTTCAAATATTGTCTTGAGGGAATCTTTAAGGTTAGGTTAAGTCCTAAGTCATCAACGTTCAGAGGTTAGGTTCATGTCCACATCGCGAGACATGTCACGTATTATAGCTTATTAAAGCCTCCCACCGCTGTACTTTTCTCTAAGCTTTCTCTTTTTGCCAGTGTCACTGTGGCAAAGTTTTTTCCATGCACTTTCTATATAAAGAAAGTTGTTTGTTTGTATTTTGTGAGTAAGAAGTGTCAAACTGTTTGCATGAATAAAGACAGGGGTCAATCAAAAATGAAGCATCCAAATCAAAGTGCTATTTATGAATATTAGGGTCACTTTGTCCAAGTTCCATGTTCCTTTCCTGCGGTTACAGTCTATATCTGTCTAAAATGAGTTATTGAGTTGTTATATTACATGCCTGCCCAGCTGTGAGAACGCAGACAATATGAAAGATTTTCATGACATGTCTGATTACCGTCACCATATGTGCCTCACTCATCTTTGGACGGCATTGAAAGAGTACAGAAGAGGACTGATAAGAGAATCGTAAAAAACGACCAGGCTGATTGAAAATGACAGCCTATTTCTAGTGATGATGGGAGGTCCTTAGAGTCCAAGTGATGGATCTGAATTCGACAGAAAAATGACCTGCCTCGTCAATACAACCATCAGCTTGTGGTTGGCGAGGCTGGTTGATGGTGTTTATTGTAATTACCCAAAAAGGTTTCATAGCTTTCTGACTACTCTCTGGTAATATGTAGCACAAATGTAAAAGCTTTTATGTGATGGTAAGGCTTCAGGTGTTGTTTTCGAAGTATAGTTTGAGCTACTAAAACTAAACTGGGTTAGGGTTACTGTTGGGTCCATAAATATTTGGACAGCGGCACAGTTTTTTAAATTATGCCTTCATATACCTTGTATGTGAAACTGTCTGATGAGTTCTGCATTTGGCTGAATCTGAGCAGAGAGTATGGCCTTGTTCACATCACAATTAGTCTTACTTTCTATATCAGCAGTCACATTATCAATAAACACTAGTGATCTTGTTCCACTGGATCCACTGGCAGCCATGCATAGCCATGTCCATCTCCACCTTCAGATAATGTGGTGTGTTTTTGATCAAGAGCTGTTCTTCCCCTTCTCAATGCGTTTCTCCTCCCATCACTCTTAACTTTGGTTGCAGCTATTCAAAGAATTTCTTTAGATGACCGTTCGGTTCTTGAGTGTAATCACAGTGCTGTAAAACCTCTGTGGTTATATTCATGAGAACACGTCTTGATTGTAGACTTTGGCATTGACACGTTTACCTCCTTGAGAGTGCTCTTGACTTTGCTAGATGCTGTGAAGGTTTATTTATTTGTTTGTTATTTTTTTAACCAAAGAATAAAATATGCCATCATCAACTTCAATTTTCTTCCTTGGTCTTTCAGGCCTTTTGGTGTTGCTAAGTTGGCCATTGGATTTCTTTTTTTAAGAGTGTCTGTATTGTTGATGTGGCAACAAGTAATCAAATCCAGATCTTTTATGTGCTCAATGTATTCCAGAGGTGAAGGCCTCACCTGAGTCAATTGTCCAGTTGCTTTTGAGTCTTTGAAAACGGAGAATTATGTATACAAATGGCTGTGATTTAGAAAAAGTGAATGCAACACTTTTGTTAAACCCTGTGAGTTAAAGCTGAGATGGTGCATTTCAATCACATGTTTATTGTTTGATTTAAAATCAACTGGTTGTGTACAGAGTCAAAAAAAAGTAATTCAAATACTAAAAGTAGTTCACATAATTATAAAAATTCAGATGTCGACATAGTGGCCTGTAGCTTTTTTCTCTCTCTTTTAAATACAGTGTTTGATATATATATACAGTTTTATATAAGGTGGGTGTGGCCATATGCTAAATAAATCCTGCTACTGTGTGGTGTATGGAGTGCACTGGTTCTACTGACACTGTTCCACTGTTTGAGTTCTTTCCACAGTCCCAGTATTGGTCAGACCTTAGTTTGGACTAACCGTTATGCAGTGAAGAATGAATCTGAGACAGTCTCATTCCCTCATGGTGGTGATGTGTGACAAATCGTATGGCTGAGTGATTTTCTCTGTAGCCAGGTTTGAACACCCCCCTGCTCTAGTAAACGTAGAATTACCCGCCCACCAAAATACATACTATGTGGTCCCAAAACAAAACTATTTTTGTGACTAGTGAAAAAGAAGTACCTAGGCGTTCCCCCCCCCAACACACACACACACTTTAAGCATGATGAGACAAAATGTAGACTATACCCGCAGGAGAGCTTGGTTGACTACAGTGAGTAGTGACTAAAAGTGGATCAGATGGAGCTTGCACTGCATAAAGGCATAACATTTCATGGTCCTTTACTGTTATTTTCCCTGGTCCTCCCTCCTTATTTGGCCAGCAGAGTTACCCTCTTTCTGTTCTCTCTTCTCATGTGATGTTGCGGCTTCTTGTGTGCACATTAATTTCAAACAGTGCAAAGTTGTCCTCACCTAAAAATGTCCTTATCCATGTTGCAGATTGTGCAGAGATACCAACATGAAAGTGCAGCAGTATTAATTGCTAATTAATACCAATTGATACTAATATTATTCCCAATAAGCAAAAACTGCGCTTCCCAAACATAAAGATTGCAAACTCCATAACACTGACCAGGACCATTCATTTGAGTTAGTGGTACATTATAATTATGGAAGATGCTAACAGCTTCATTTTGCTGTTTAACATTTTAGTGTACGTTGATATCTGTGATATCTGCTGCTTGATGGAGACAGTGTGAAGGATCGTTTGGGGTTATTCACTGTAATCCTGAATTTAAATCTCAGAGTGATAGCAGTTACATAGAACGAGTTGTTTATGTGAGCCCGAGTGAGCTCGGAGATGATGTGTGCAGCTCTGAAAAATGTAGTTCCTTCCACAGCTGTGATTACACTGAAAAGGCCGATTGCACAGTGGAGTTACAGTGAAAGCTCTGCTGAGATATCAGGAAGGGTGCTTCAGTTATTTGAATTTGTGCTGCCTGGTTTATTTCTTTGTCTTTTATGCTAGACCATACACTCAATGTGTTCATCTGCTTTTCTATTCAGTATCCGTATGCTTAGGAAATGATAATGTGAGTCAGTGTGATTTGTCAATTTAATTTAGCCTTAAAAATAGCTGTAGAGTGGAAAGGCACTATATATATATATATATATATATATATATATATATATATATATATACATTGAAACTGTTAATTGAGAGGTGCTCGACAAATATTGAAGACTCTGTAATGTAAGTTTTGGGGATATATAAGTAGAACCCCTACTTCTTTGGTCTGGAGTTGTCATGTCAAATCTAAAAAATATCGTATGGTTTTGCTGTCTCTTATATAACCTTTAGTGTTGAGTCAGCTCCATCTAATCCAAGGGTGGGGAACTCCAGGCCTCAAGGGCCGGTGTCCTGCAGGTTTTAGGTATCATCCTGCATCAACACACCTGAATCAAATGATTGGTTCATTAACAGGCCTCTGGAGAACTTGAAGCCATTTAAATCAGCTATGTTGGATCAAGAACACGTCTAAAACCTGCAGGACACCGGCCCTTGAGGCCTGGAGTTCCCCCACCCCCAATCTAATGAATGAAAGTAAAGAAGGTCCTGGCTGTGTTCAGTTTCATGGTGTGTGTTGAACACTGTTATATTTAGTAAGTTTTGGCCCTATAGCAGCTGATCCTTGCATGCACTACTTTTTGTAAGATGGCATAGTTTCTGTACCAAATGTGTGTTGTTTGGGTTGCACTTCGAAGACATCCACCAAACAGGGCAAAAGCTGTTTATGAACCGAAGCTGCAGCAAGTAATGCTACCCTGGAGGGTGTGGCCTGGGCAGGAAGATGCCACCTTTGACCATGCGTTCTCAGCTTAAGGCTGTTGCAGACATTCCTCCTGATTTGTTTCACCCAACTCAGTTGGTATTTGCAATATATTTAATTTTGTCTTTCTGTGAACCTCGGTGTTATTTTGTATGTTCAAGTCAAACATTTTGTTCCTACAAGTAGAACAAGAAATAATCATAATAATAATCACTCAAATAATCACTTTCTGTCTTCCCAGACTTTTTGACCATTGCAACAATACTGGGAACTGGAATCTTAGGTGAGTATTCACATATTCACAGCTTTTTTTTTCTTGAGGTGCATGAATTACAGTTTTTACAACATCAAGTAAAACGTCTGATAAGCAAACACACGTCAGTCTGTCCTGGAGGTTAACATCTTGGGCTAGGGTGTATAGTCCGCAGCAACAATAGCACTTTAGCTATTATGGTTTTGTTTTTTCTGTGTGTGCGCTTGTTTGTTTCTGTACTAAAAATGGTTGGACAGTGAGTAGTTGTTCTTCCTCTTCTGAAAGGTCTACTTCGGAAATTAAGGTTAAAGCCTGTTCTTCTCTGTTTGTTTGCTGGTTTTTCTGAGTCATCAGCCTTGGGTTTATTATGTTGGCTCAGCACTTGACCATATTTGTTTTTAGATGAGTTAACACTTGCTTTGATGCACATAGAGTAGGTTAATGAGTTGACATCTTCAGTAAGCTCTTTGTGAGATGCACTCATTTCTGCTTATGGAACACATGTAGAGCCAATCTCAGCGGGAGGTTTTTATGAAACAAAACGCTGAAACTTAAATCACTATTCGGAGTGAGAATAACGCTCTGAATGACAAAGTAAATGTTCAAGTGAACTCTTATCAGGGCAGATGAACACCTCAAAAGCAAAATTTTACATACTTTTACGTACATAGTTGTTTCCATGTTATCCTTCCCTGCTGCTCCTGTTTGACATATGCTGAATCCTTGTGCAAAAAAAAATCTGCAGGGATTCAGAATACACATTTCTTGAGGACACTTGGAATTGGATGATGAGTCAGAACAGTAAGTCAAGTGACTTAATACTTAATGTTGAGACTGAAGGTAATTTGGTGGCAAGCAAAAAAAACTATTGGAAAAACAAGACAAATTCAGAGGCAGCGTTTAAAACAACCAGAGTTCTGGATGAGACAAAAGAAGGAATATCGTACATTTCAGTATGAGATGAACAACACTACAAACTGCTCTGAGAATTTACTGAATAGTAGAAACAAGATCCTTCACACACAGTCTCAAAATAAACCCGACTCTTCACAGAAGGATTTATTAAAAGTTTACTGCACTGGAGTATTGTGACTTGGCTAACACAGTGGTCGAAACTTTAGAGAGCTGTATTTTTTCTTTCTACTGGATGGACTTTTCTAATATAACTTGAAGCATAATTAAAGCGCTGTCCATCTCCTGGCTGTCATTGGCAGTGCAAATTTAAGTGTGGTTTATGAAGTGTAGTTAACACCAGAGAGATTTTTGTAGAGGTGGAAATTACATGGAACATTACATTTAAGTACTTTGTTTTCAGCAGGGTCTTCATGTAGTTCCACAAAGGTGGAGCCCTTCCAAGTTAATACTTGTTCAGTCACTTAAATCTCATATTGAAATCAGCACCATCCATTAAATTTTATGGGAAGTTTGAGCCAGAGTACAAAGGAGTGTCTGAGAGAGCAAAAAACGAGCCGAGATGGTGATAGACAGGCAGGTGGATATGCTGACAAAGAGTCAGACATTGTCTAGCACATATCTTCTGGTAAGCTTAGATGGGAATGAAATTCAGAAATAGTTTCACCTCGTTTTAATTTGCAGGTCTTCCAGTAACGATAGCCCATGCTGGACTGGTGCCTTTCCTGTTCTCCTTTATTGTTGGCTTCTTTGTCCAGGTAAGTAATACACAACCTCTGATTTTATTGTTTTATAGTTCATGAAACGACCACAACCATTTCAACCACAAAACCTACATGTATTTTCCGTATTCTTTCCCATGCAGGCCTTGCTGATCTACCTGTTTGTGGAGCTTCTTCAGAAATGTCAGGTGATGCAGCTGGAATCCTTAAAGGTCAGTAACTGAATTAAACCTGTGTAGTGCCTACATTTTATGTTTTGCTGTCCAAAAGTACTTAACTGGCAAGAAGCTAGAAGCTTCATTCTGCACTAATAATAATCAAAGACACGGAATATAGCTGGAGCCTTTAGGAAGGATTAGGGATTAAGGGAATGAAAACTTGATACAGAAACATGATACAGAGCATGGATTTAGAACTTTTTTTTAAACACAAATCTTTACCCTGATACTTTCCCTGCATGTCAAACGAAGAAGTGTATTAAAGCTTACCTTACTTATTCATCATTTTCTGGTTTCGTTTTGGTCAAGTGGAAAGCTAAATGACTCTACTTTCTGTGGTAATCATAGACAGGTGTTGCAGAGTGTATAGTCATGGATCAGGTGGGTGTGGAGGATCCAGTTCATACTGAGGAAGAAGATGATGACAGTGAAAATGCAGAAGCAGGTGAGAAGCCCGTTATACAAACTTAAATTCTTTAGAAGTAATTTTGTTGCTAAAGGAACCAAACCTGGAACACGATTCTTCCATCAAAATGTAGCTAAAAATGAGACATTTCGTATACTATAACAAAGTGCGTGTTTGCGTGTGTGTATATATTTTTGTGTATATTTTTTAAATATATTTTGCTATTAAAACTTTGAAATGCCCCATGACATTTATGCTCAAACTTAGTTATAGAAAAAGATGTTCTGGGGGGAAAAGAGAGCTTTTAGCTTTAGATTGTAACATTTGGAGTGGGTGTAAAATAGATTTTTCTGCAGAGTTTAGACTCTAAATGTGTTTTTCAACTTTGAAAATTTCACGTGTATCTTTTGTACTCAAGATGTTACCAGTTATAAAAAAAGAAAAAAGAAGTCTACTTAAAAAGTGCCAAATTTCAACCCACTGCTATGTACTTTGAGGGCCTGTAACTAGAACATTTCTTATAATATGAAGGTCACATTTTGCAGGCTTTAATAGCTGTGCTCAAGTTGTTGTACAAAAAGAAAAAAAACATTCTGTTTCTGAGCGGCTCATGTGGGAGGCAGTTACTGATTTTTTCCATAGGAATTTTTCCCAGTGTTTTAAATGGACTTAAACTAATACATTGGGGCAGGACAGATTTGAATTATATTATTCTGTTGACTAAATTTTTCAGATCACTAATTACATTCAGGAATACTGTTAACTGTTAAACAGGAGATATGCATGTGTGCTAATTTATGAAGCCTAATTTGTTATAACCTAAAGTAGAGGAATCATTTTTAAATATTAGCGATGACACTAACACTAATTTGCAAGCCAGTTTTTCAGGAATATAATCATAATTTACTAAGAATTCTGTGTTTTCTGATCTGCACTGTAGTTGTTTGATAGTAAAACTTCTGCTAAATGCTTGCCTGTTAATTCAAGACCACTGCAAATGTACTAATTTGCAAATGGTTCAACAATGTATTTGTGTGATGGTTTTAAACCATCACACAAATACATTATTTGTGGTATTTGTGTGATATTGTGCACAGAAATATTGCTTAATGTCTACTCTTTAAAAAATTTCTAAAAACAAGTTAAAGCCTTGATCTTGGCTTTGTGAGGCTGTGGTAATGGAAAATAAGGAAGCACTTGCTAGAGATGGGAGAAATTTGCCTTTTTACATGTGAAAGGTGTATTTTAACCTAAATTGTGATGTTTTTCAAAATACCACTCCCTGCTCTGTCTACCCCCAAATTCTGACTTACTTTGGTTTTATACTGCCAAATTCAGTAACATACTACCCTGTGCATCATAAAATGATGCTTGGTGTCACTATGCATTAGTGAGAACCTGCTGCTTAATTCTTTGAACTATAATTATTTTTTGATTATTGATAAGGCATATTCAAGGTTGCTTTTCAAAGCTTTCTTTTTGCATTTCTAAATTGATGCTTGTGCTGCATGTTTACACATACATGTATAGAAATAAACACATTTCTCATAAATTCTCTGCATTCATTGCTTGGGTTTGTTTACTAAAGATCTCTTGCAATTAATCACATTCCTCTCCAGTGCTGCTTGGAATACTCTGAGAGGAGCTGTAGATATCACAAGCATTACTACATTTACATATCATCTGTATAATATCTTTAGTATCTAGCTTTACCTTGACTTAAATGTATGACTGACCTCTCTAAGTACTGCGTGAGTAGAGTCATAGATAAACTCGTCAGTATACCTAAATTGTGGAGATAAAAAGGAAACGTCAATACATAAACCATGATTTAGAAAAAGTTCAAGTACATACTCAGGATGTGGCTCTCAGTAATTGAAAGATCTATTGGGTCTCTGAATTATGCCTTCTGCAGTTTATGGATTATTTGCAAATAGGGCTGCCACAAACGATTATTTTGATAGATGACTAGTCACAGATTATTTTTGCGATTAGTCGACCGATCAGATCATGCATCCATTGGATGTAAAACGTACAGCTTATTGCACCAGCATGCATCTGCTCTTATATAACTATCATTAGCTTACAGCTTTAAGTGTTTAAGGTCTGTGCTAACTAAAAATAAAGACAAGATGATAGTTTATTAAATTTTAATGAAATTTGCAGATTATTTCGGTGAAGTTTAATAAACTCCTTGCTATCTAAAATATAACGGGACACCGGAGTATATACTCTCGAGCATCTCACACTTCTGATAGTCAGTTGTCTGCTGGACGTTTATTCAGCTGTGTGAAAACTATAACTTTAATCTCACCGAACTGATTTACTCAGGAACAAATAAAATACTGAAAAAAGCCAAACAATAACATTTTTAAGTTATCTAAGTGACTTATATGTGTTTAACCTGAGCAGCGAAAGACGGCGGTGGGTTTGAAAACGATTTGCCGGGAGTCCAGCGTTCTCACAGGCTCTAGTGAGCCTTGCCCCCGGCTTGCTATCGAGCTGGTGGGTAACAGACGTCCCCGAAAACGTCGGAGCGCTTTTGAAAATATGTGGTGTCTTGATAAACTGAGCAGGTATTTGAGGTTTACACAGCTACATTCTCGCCTGAAAATATGTTAAACGTTTATTTTGTGACCCGGAAAGAATAATAAGAGTAACATTAAAACTAACTAGCTGCCACCTTTGTTGGAAACTGAGCTGGGCTGCGCTATGAATTCTGGGACCCAGCCAGTGTTGCCAACTCTTCAGTAAGGAAAATCGCTATTGGTTGTCCTTGAAGTCGCTAAATGACGTCATCGCCTAATTTGCATAATTGGTCATGCTAATCTAATTGTAACCTATGTTGTTGGAGAGAGAAATAACATCGTGGAAGAGACATAAAGTGAGTAAAAAACATCCTAAATGCATTTAGAGTTTATTTAGAACTACAAATTAAATTTCTTTTAGCAATTATTGTTTTATTTTAATGTCACAATTCCAACCCTGCTCCTTTACTTTGTGTGTAACTCCACCGTAACCCAAGCTGTTACGAGTTCAAATATTGGGGATGGAGACAAGAGAAAAAAACCACAATAACAACACTGGTCCGGCCGGGTTAAGTCAAACAATGATTTTAATAGTCACACGCGTGGGAGATGGACACTGTATGCAGACAGCCTCAGATCTCAAAATGGTGGAGCATTAATCAAACTCTTATAGCCTCTGGTGCCCCCACCTTATCATAAAAGCCTAAACATTCACATGCTTTTCTCTCACACGGCGCCTAAGCTACGACCTTGGCTCCCCGTTTATCTGCTCCTGCTGAGATGGGGCAGAAAACTCCAGCATGCTCTGTTCTCTTCTAATCAGACAAATAAGGCGATGACTTTCTGCAAACAGTGTTTCTTATAACATCATAAAACAATATCATTCATCCACAATAAATCAGCAGTCTAATGTAATGCAAATCAGTTTAACTAATGCAATAGTTATCAGCTTCTTCTAATTCAGGAGAATACTGCAAACTAAAACTACATAATAATTCACAATCTTTAATTAGGGGTATAACATGGCATAAAATAATATTATAATTTAACAGTTTATAAGTAGTTTTAAACCTTGTGATCCACAAAACAGCATAAGAGTAAAAGAGTAAAAGAACTGACTGCGTTACAGCAGCCGCTGCTTGTTGAGAGTAAAAGCGATACACGCTTTCACGTCTTTTTCACGTCTGAAAACTCGCTAAATATAGCGACAAAGTCGCTAAGTTGGCAACACTGGACCCAGCTTCTTCTTCTTCTTCGGGGTTTAACGGCAGCTGGCATCCTTGTATATGCAGTGCTGCCATCTTCTGTTTCAGTCTGTTATTACACTCTTAAAATCCTACTACTTATTCCTGCGTCTTTTGTGATCTTGCAAAGCTTCAAACAACGCATCGACTATTAAATTACTCGTCAACGATTTTGATAATCGACGTAATCGAGACTGGTCGACTAATCGTGGCAGCCCTATTTGCAAATAAAAAACAGAAAAGTGGCGTGTTGGACATATTTACATAATGTATTCTGTATATGTATATAGATCGTTGTTAACCTGCAAATGGATGTTAGCCTTGTCTTGGCCAGCTACAGCATTGAAATGCACCTTATACATTTATGCATCAGTAAAACGGTTAACAAGCTTAAAAAAAACAGTCAAAGGAGATTTGTTTTTAAAATTTGATGTGTCCCAGTATAAACCAGCCGTCATTATCAAATCAGACAAAAATTCCTCTTCACCATGAAAGCTGCATGTTAATGCTATGCAGTTGCTTGGTTCTGGTTTGGAATTTTTTTTTTTTTTTTTTTTTTGTATAGTGATGCTGTTGTGTTTGTGTTTCAGTGCCCTACTCTTACTTAATGGACTTCTGCATTGCTATTCATTTAACAGGCATGTTTGCCATTAATTTAACATGCTGGTTTTAACTGTCACATTTAATAATGTACACTCTGCCAGGTCCACTTTCATCAAAGTTATTATCATCTGTCCTTGCAACATGCATGTGAGTTCAAACCCAGAACAGCAGCAACAAAGAC
Source organism: Maylandia zebra (assembly GCF_041146795.1). Classification (NCBI taxonomy): domain Eukaryota; kingdom Metazoa; phylum Chordata; class Actinopteri; order Cichliformes; family Cichlidae; genus Maylandia; species Maylandia zebra. Next base: position 16,347,298 of record NC_135188.1, on the reverse strand, counting down.
TGTGGGTTACTTGAAGAGCAGAATCTATGGCAATAGCTGCAGCATTCTTCAAGCTCAGTGTTCAAGTCAGCACTTTAAGGAAGCTGAAATAAGCTTCAAAAGAACAATGCATAGCATAATCGGTAGTTGAAACAGAATATTAAAAAAGTGATGGGCTGTAGTAAGGACCGTCAAGCCTCCAAAGAACTTTTTAAACACCCTTCTTTTGATATGTTGTCTTCACTCATTTTTTGTCTCTTGGGGGTTATCATGAAAACAATGAAAAGATTCTGTGGGGGTTCGTGACCTTAAACTCTCTTGTTGTGTTGTGTGTGGGTTTTGTCTGGGTACTCCTGCTTCGTCTCAGAGGCCAAAGACACGCTTGTTAGATTAATTGGTGATTGTAGGTGTGAATGTGAGTGTGAATGGTTGTCTGTCCCTGTGTTAACCCTCTGATACATTGGTAACCTATATAGGGTGTGTTCTCCTGTCTGCCCTATGACAGCTAGAATAGGCTCTAGCTTAGTTGTGACTGAATTGGATAAGAAAACTGATGGATGGATGGATTATTTTTATGTTTAAAATTCCTGGATATGTTCTTTAGTGCTATTCACCTTCAGGAGGCTTGAAAAAGTGCAAATAACATGAAAAATGAAAATCTGAGAGGGGAAACTATCATTCATGTCTACATTGAGGCTATAACCTGTGATAAAAGGGCCACGAGTCTACTTTCTTTGGAAATGATGTGCTAAGCTGAACATTTGGCAGCTTTTTTTTTTTTGTACTGTAGCAGTTTGAGGTTCGGTGAATTGATTGCCTCCTGCATTTGTCTGTGTCTTTTAGATACAGGTTTACTACAGCCGGATGGAGCAGCTCTGCATGACCAAGCCGGCAGTCTGCAGCCGAACCTTCATCTGCTTGGGCGAATCTTCCTCTCCCGCCCCATGAGCCATGCTTTTAACTGCATTCTCCTCTTCCAATTGTAAGTTACCATGGCAATGATCTTTGCAGGTTCTTAAAGTTGCATCATTTACCAGTCACACATTAAGTACCACTGAGTGTGGGCGGAATGTGGTTGAATTCAGTGTTTTGCAGCACTTCGCTCTACATGTGATGGAGAATAAGTTCAACCTTTGTTAATGAGCTGTAAGCATTTTTTGTTTTAGTTTAGTTTCCTTTTCTTTCCTTTTTGAAGGGCTGATCACTTAGACTGCTCCAGCTGTTTCTTCAGCCTGTGGTGTTTGTTTTCTTATGCTCCTTCTGATTTTAAGAAGCTGAATAGTATAGTGGCACCATTACAACCTCTGGAACAATTGGTAAGGGATTCCAGCCAGGGCATGTATTCAGTAAGGGTCACCAGGCTAGGTTCGCCATGCCTACCCCAAGCCTACCTCAAGCCGTGGCTTGGAACTCTCTTGAGATAGCACAGGTCAGGGTGAGGGTATAAACCCACTTCCAAAGCACTCAATGTCCCTTGGGAGATAAGGACCTCAGTACATGTGGAATGGCAGAAGTCTGAAGCCATGGGAACTTTTATTCAAGTTGGTTTGAATCTGTGGAGGAGGCTAAAGTTACTAGTAGTTCGGATTCTTCTCATTCACTGAGAAACTGACCATGGAGTATGACAGTGCTTAGAGTGCCTGTCAGCATCTGGGATAAACTACACATACCAAGAGTGCATAGCTTGTTCAGAGTTTCCCATGAAAACTTAATGCTGCCAAGCAAGCTTCTGAAATAACTTATTTTGTAAATAAGTTATTTATTAGATTAATAAAAACTTGAAAATAACCAAATATGCTTTCCTCGGGTAAAAACCACCCAGTCATTACGGCCCCCTATTGTGTACATGTCACAATTATGAAAGTAAGTTCTTTCTAAAAATGTAACTCATTTCTAAAAAATCCTGGAAATGGCAAAAGTATTATATAATACTTCTATAAGAATTGGGAATATCACCAGATCCTTATATTGTTGACTCACACACTCTTACTGTAATGAGTGAAAGATGCTGCACAAAGTGCAAGGTATAAGAGGGGCATTTTTCTACAAATGTAAGGAAGCCTTCCATCGTCTGTTTTTTTGTTTGTTTTGTTTTGTTTTGTTTTTACTCGAGGTGTGTGCACTTATCTCTGAACTACCCATTTGTAGGAAATGACATAAGAAATGAAGCGGTTGGGGTGGTGGAGTAGCATTCCACAGTCTGCTGTAGTTTGTAGACATTCATTTAAGATCCAACTCAATGGAAAAACCCAAAGTGTTGTGTTGTGATGGGTCCAAAGAAGGAGAAACTACACAATTGTTTTTCCTGTGAATTATAAACATTATCACAGCCCCACACATGCAGTAGGTTACTTTCCAAGTCTAGTAAGACTGTTCTGTAAAGGTGCATTATGGATTTTTATTTTATTATTTTTTTTGTAGTCTCATAGTTGCTAGGTTCATGAATGTTTTCAAGGTTTTGTTTTGTTTTTTTATAGTTACTCTTTCAGATTAGTGACACAACGCTGAGTTTTCCTAGAACAGGCTTCATAACTTGTTTTTCACACCCGTCCCTTTAAAAGTCACATTAGAATAAATCCTAATATCATATTTGGCCATTGTTTTTTGGTTTTCCCCCTTCGGGCGTTGTTACACAGTGATATTGTCGAGTAATTTCATTTCAGTGTCCTGCACCAGCACAACTACTCTTAACTGAGCGAGCACAGCAGACTTGTGTAAAAACTGTCCTTGAGGTTCAGACTTTATATCACTGGCTTCTGCTGCACAGTCTTGAAATATTGAGTTACAAGCCTGAGCCAAATAGTGATAAAATATGATCACTGCTGCACCATCTGCAGTCCACCAACTTTTTTAAGTAACCTGTTTTCAGTTGTTTGTCCTTAATTTAAATGTGACAGCTGGTAAATGAAACTTTGCATTGAAATGCTTAAACATGGAAGCTGCTGTGGCTGGCTGAGGTCGAAATCTCCTGATTATGCATGAAAGCAAAGCACAATCACAGCTGACGCAAAAATACTGACCATTAATTTTAATTATATGCATATTGTAGAAAAACACACAGTATATTTCCTGCAAAAATAATGGGAATGTAATGTTTGATTTCCCTAATGGAAATTTCTGTTCCTTATCAATTTCTCCTCTGGCTCAAAACTAATGATCTGTCTGGGTCAGTCTGTGGAAGTAATGGTCTAGAAAAGTCATTCTTTTTGCTAATATTTATTTATTTTTAATTTGAGGAAAAACACTGATGCATCACCCTCCAAATAAGTGTCTTCAATTAAAGTAATGACCAAATGTTGCCAGTGTAAGTACTTTGACTTGTCCATCCTGTTGTATCCTGCATTGTTTTTCTTTTTTTTATTCTTAACAGAAATACACCAGTGTGCTGTTAATCAGTTTAGGTTTGAATTATTTGTTTGCACCATTGACAGATTTGTGTGTCCATGTGTGTGTCCTTATGGGCACAGAGGAGGGGCACAGGGCATTTAACATCGTCGGTGGAAGGTCTTGTTATCAGTGTGTGAACAGCTCTGAAACACCTGGACAATCGATAGTTCCCTCATTGTGTTCAAGGAGGCTTAGTGGTCGATCAATGCAGAGGCTCAGCCCCGCTAACGCACACACAACACACGACCTGCATCTTTTACCCTTGGCGCCCCTCGCTCTTTATGTACTGCCCTACACGGTAGAGCTGCTGTAAAATGTGCATTTTGGCACAGCCATGCAGGGCACCTTATGCACACAGAATGTATGAGTACATATAAGTAATCTAACACAAATTGCTTGATGAAATGTGTTTGCGCTTTATTAATTTCATGTACCCATGTACTTTTTTTGACTTTATAAAACTGGAATTTAAGGATGAAACTCTCAAACTTCTCTCTTGTCTCCCCCAGAGATCCGTACACACCCACACATGCAGACTAATGAGTGGATTATATAGCCAAGTCGTAAAGATAAAATGTGTGAAATATCTGCCTTACTGAACCTCTACCAAATCTCCTTTACATTTTTGTGAGTTTAAGGGGAAGTACACAGTCTGCAGAATCTTTGTCATTTTAAAATGCTTTACCAAAGGCCAGATGTTTTATTAAAATATTATTAGAAACACTATACAAACAGCCAATCGTGTGGCCGACGTACATAAAATCATCCAGATACAGGTCAGGAGCTGGAGTTACCGTTCATGGCAAACACTGGAGGAAAACGGTGATCTCGCTGATGTTCTGTGGAGAGAATCACTGTATTGGTAGAGGAGAACAGCCAGGTCGGTTGGCTCTGACAGAAGGGTCACTCAGATAAGCACACCTTACAACCAAGTGTAAGCATCTCACACTGCACAGCACACTGAAGCAGATAGACCCCTGTCAATCAAAACAAAAAAAGGAATTTGAGGTAGTGGAAGGTGATAGACAAATACAGACATCCATTTTTTTTCTTCAATGAAAACAACACATGAGATGTCAAAAATTACTAAATAACTAGAGAACTAAGATAATGCCTCTGGAGTTTTTCAGGAACCACATATTTCTTCTAACCTTTTTTTGAATGCTCACATACTGTAGCTGGGTATATTTCATTTTAAGTGGGTTGCAATGTTACTGTCCACAGTCTGTGTTTTACTTGCAGTAGACAGAACTAAGCAACATCCCCAAGCAGACAAGTGCACGACTAGCATAGAAACTAAACACATGTACTGCTGTGAACGCTGTCACAGCCGAATAGATATTGGCAACCTAAAGAAATCCGTATCAGTTTGAGTATATACTATGCTTAAAACATTTTCATCTCATTATCTGCTGTTGGACTGCGCTTTCCATCAAGAAAGTGAAATGATTACACTCCACCAGACTCTATTTACAGAAACAGGACTTTTACTTGTGAAAATATCAGATTGGTTGGGTGCTTTTTGTGGATCTTTAGCATTTTCATTGTTTATTTTGCAAACTAACATCATAAAAGGAGGAGCGACCAACATTTTCAGTTTAGTAGATATCTGATTTTGTCTGGAAGCTTTGAAAAAGTTAACACAGTAATAACCTTTATTCATTGTAGCCATATGTCAGATTTTTAACATTATATTATCATGTCTTTTAACCTAAAGAAAGCTTAAAAATACTGATGTAAATGAATAAGGAAATATTGTATTTTTTTTTTATTTTTTTTTTTTAAGAAAAAATGTTTCTCACAAATATGTTTTGTAGGCCTAATATGAGGCTACACTGCTCACATCAAAATTGGGTTGACATATTCATATGCTAGCCTCTATATTTGGCATCAACAGTATGACTCCATGGACTCACCCTGCCGCATGTTAACAACCCAGGCTAGTGATGGTGTCTCAGAAATCCTTTACCCTCCTGCTCAGGCACCAGGCCTTAATCAGATCATTGTGTTTTGGATGTGATAAAAGATATGACTGGTAACAGGAATGTGCAAATGAGAAAGATATTAGAGAAATATATTTCATACCATTCGTGTGCATCTCCTGAACAATTGTTCCTGTACGAGTTCAGACCTGGTTGCATCATAATTTCCATGACTGTTCATAGCTTGTGTAAGAGTTTGTGTGGACATGAGTTTAGAAACCAGTGTTCTCCCAGTAAACGAGCACAAATGTTACCATCTACCCCAAATGAAGGCCCCCCGTTTTGGACACAGTTTAGAAGATCTAGTCTGTATTTCACATGTGCATTTGCAAGTGATTGGATCTGAGGAATCCCAACTTTATCCCAGAGTCTTTTATAAGGCTGGATGTTGTCCAGAGGTAGAGGATCAGAGGGTTTGAAGGGGAGAAGTTGGCCAAATTTATATTGAGCAAACATTTTTCGTTTTAAGGGGGAAACTTTTTGGTCTAACCTCATACCAGAGGTTGATGAGGACATTTGTGCTGCGCAAGTTGTGTGATTTCATATGTTTTTGACTTATGTTGTGTGGATGTTGTGTTTTCATGTGTATACAACTGTATTTCTGTGGCACCACAGGTTAGCAGAAATGTTCGCGTATTCAGAATGATAGAAGTAAACGTTGTTTTTCTTTGTATTTTGCCTTTTTAAGTCCACATGTTATATCTTGACTTTGAAATCTCTCGCTGCAACGTTGACATCACTGCTTCTCTGTTCTATGCTTTTCAACTCTGGCAAGTTTTTTTTCTTATGTTCAAAAATATGGTTTAAACTGCTGTAGATGAGAGGACTAGGCTGCATAAAACTTCCTAAATTTGTTGGCATTTCCTTTCAAGATTTGAAAGCGGGGAGATATGAAAGAGTGGGCGTAACGCCGCGCTCCAAAATAACATTTAGCTGTCTGGAGAAACCACTAATAGATTTGCAGTCTCAACAACCAACTGTTGAGAGATTACAGGAGCTTAGACTTATAAGGAATGGAACAGATGTTGAGCTCCAAAAACCTGTCTTGTCATTCACGTGGGATTGAAACGTACTGTAAAGACATTCACTTCTAATGTTTAGCAACATCCGGCTTCTTCGTGATGGTACAGCATTTTGCAAGCAGATTTCTGGCTTGATGTGGGTGTGTGATGTTCAAAGTACATGTAAAATATACAACCAAAACATTTGCTTTAAGTAGCCCCCGAAGGCACCTTTTTTTGTTTGGAGAAAATATAAAATCGAAAAGTTGTGGAGGATCAAGGCACTGCATGGTAAACAAGAAACTATTATAAAATTAAATCTCTTCATTGCCTCGGGCGCTATGATGCAGTAACAACCTAATGTTTAATACAACGGAGGAGTGCTTGTCACTAAGACTGTAGAGGATGACTGATCACTACTTAATACCTAAGCGCCTCTCTTTCTCTCCTTTTCCTTCCCTGCTTTCCTCTGCCTGTATCTCTGTTTTTCCCCTTTTCTGTCTTTTTCTATTACTGTCTTTCTCCAGCATTTCAATTGGAATTAGTTATGTCTTAGCTGGCAGTGAGGCCTACGCTGCACTTCTTAATGTCAGGTAAGTCTTACGATCATGCTACTTGGTTAAACTGTAGCTTTTTAGGTTATTCTGATTAATTTCACGTTACACTTCTCTTTAATCAAACCTAAATCCAGTTTCAAACCATGCACAAGGGATGGGAATCCTTTCATCATATCTTTTTAGGCTCTGCTTTCAACATCTGTTAATTAGCTTTTATGTGGCTGCCTCTGTCAGTTTTTGCTTGCATTATCTGGGGTGCTAGGCTTTCCGATTTAGCCTAATGGGCCTTATGTATGCTATCCTCTACATAGTTTACATGCAGTATGGTGAGGGGATCAAGATGGCTTAGCCTGACATATGAGTTGCTTTAATTCTAAGCTTGGGTTCCTTCTACATATAAATTACTTAAATTCTTTAAGGGGTTCCAGCTCAGAGAGAGTGCCATTCAAACACAATTAACAGCAGGGAAAAATGTCACTGAAAAAATAAATAATGTGCAAAGAAAGCCAAACGTCATGCAGGGCTGCCAGAAATTTTGCACATCAGTCTGGCTCCCCGTTCCCCCTTCTCAGTTAGCACAAAATTGAAAGCGAATTGTCACTTCAGGGTTGTGTTGTTAGGGTGACATGAGTTCACACAAAAATATTTTTATTTGATATTGATTTAAAAGGGGAAAGAAACACTGATGCAACCCCGAGAGCTGACCACAGGAGAGGGAGGCCCTGAAAGGATTGCATGAAGTTACAGCATTGCTTTTAATCAAAGCAAACAAACACGTACAGGCTGCACACACTGCAGAGATGAGAGGGAAAACATCCCATTATCAGGCATTAAGGATTTATTTTCTGTTGTAGATTATTCAGTATAGTCTCAAAGTAATTTATGCTAGTGAAAGCTAAATGGATAACATGTTTCAGTATTTCTAAATATGTCAGGTTTAGGTGTCTCTCTTGAAGTTGACATAATCTCACCTAGATCATTACGAGCTATTCTGGACTTGTCTTGCCAAGTTTGAAATTTATGCATATTTAGGTGCCGCTTTCATGCTGCAGTAGCATGATAAATGCTGGAAAAATGCATCTTTCTGATACACATAGATTTTTCTTCCTGCAGCTTTCTTTTGAAATCACGATCTATTCTTCACTCTAACTGTCACGTGAAAGTTGATTGCGGGTCCTGCCCACTTTGCCAGCAGTTATTTCGCCCAAAGTCACTTAAAGGCACCACATATCATTCACTTTTTATGATCTGTGGTTGTCACATTGGAGCAAATCTCCTTCAGTATGTACGCAGCTTGAGACTTCTTAATTTGGGGCTGCAGAGCAGCATTCTGTTTTATCAGCAAAATCTCAGATGTTGCATCCTGGTTTCAAAGCTTTACCTATATGGAGATGAAATATCTGTAATAATGTAGCAGTCTAATAGTAATTCCTACTTGTAAGTCCTCATATCCATCCATAACCAAACAAGTACAACATGGTCAGCCAGGTGAACAGTGTCCATAAAGCTTTCAACCACACCCACTTAGGAAACACATTGTAAATTATTGTAATGTTATTAAGATTGCTTTAGACCATCTTTTCTTAAGTCTTTGTTTTCAGTGGACCTGCTGAAACAAACAGGAATGCAACACCATAACCCCAGAGTTGTGTTTACATACCCTGTATTCTTTGCTGCCTTGCTGCAGTCTACAGACATTTTAGTCTGAGTTAGAGGCTCACTGCACATGCCACTTCAGTGAAGTCCTCACGGTCACTGGAGTAAAGCAGACTGTAAACAGCTTTTTAAACTGTTTACAATCTCCCCCCCCCCCCCCCCCCCCCCCCCCAAACACACGGTAAGATGTGCCATTAGGTGGGGAAGCGCTGGAGGAGTTTAAAATCCACTTTGGCCGCGTCAGAGGTTAGCCTTATTAAAAAAATGATTGTTAGTAATTCAACTTAGTGTACTACTTGTTAGAACTGTCAGATAATGTGAAGTATTAAATAAAGCAACTTTGTTTAAACTAAACTTGAAGCAGCAAAAATCGTTGCAGCAACTCCAACCAGCTCTTCAAGTAATCGTTGTCTCGACCTCGCGCCTCCCTCTCCTTTCCTTTCCCAAGCCTATAATTACCCTTATCAGTTAACGGAGCTAATTTATTTTGTCATGCCCCAGTAAATACTTAACCCAAATAATATTATTCACACTCTACAGGATGGTTGGACTGCTTCGTCGGCACACCTGGGGGCTTCATTATCGGGCCGCTCGGTGCCGGGGGGGATTCTGCGATGTGTTGTGGGGAGACAGGGTTACTGGAGTGAAAACACCTTAGGAGACCTCCTTTGGATAAACTACCATATTCCCTCTCCCCAATCAATAGGTTACTGCAGATCTCTGTGTAAAAACTCTCGTCAATACTGCTGTAGGATAGCGGACACGAATCCCAGAGAGTGAATCTCACTGAGCTCTACAGGAATTGCGCATCAGCACCTCACTCTCAAACCAATGGCCAGATTATATTTTAGCACTTTAGATAAAGAAAATATTAATTTTCTATCTAGTTGGAATCATTACAGGCTTTGAGCTATGTTTAACCAATAAATACAGTTTAAATTGCAAGCGTTTAATTAAGAGGAGCAAAAGCTCATCCTTATGTCTGTTGAACTTAAATCTTAATAGTCTTGTTCCTCATAATTCATACAGTTGGCAAAATGAACTAATTTTAAATATATTTTTTATCTTACTGTTAATATTTTATTTAAAATATCCATTTGCTCCAGTTGATACTTTAAAACCACATTAGGGAAGCCTCTGTGGAAACTGATGGACAAATACAACAACCTTTTTACTGCATATATCTTTATTATATAGAAGATTGTAATAAAGAGTGTTAAGTCATTTTAGGTTTCTACATTTTTTCCCCTAGTCATACAAAAACATATATCATTTTTTTATTTTATATTCCAAAAATAAAAATGCTGCAGAACGTCATAGTCAGATTACAGCTACAGTATTCCGATTGACTGATTGGACAAACACTTAAGTGGGAATTTAAGAAACAAAGAAAAAGAACAAAAAACAATCCCCCCCAAAACTTTTCTCTTACTATGTCATCTGTGCAACTCATGAAACCTCCACATACATCATTTATCCAATCAGCTTAAGCCACAACTGGAAAAAAAAAAATCAAATAATAAAGTTGTGTCTAAGAATCTATATGTATTAATGACGCTCATCAGGGAAGCACAAAGGTTTCAGACACAACTGAAAAACTTTACATCCTCCTACTCTCCCTAATCCTCCGAGGGATCCTCCAGGAATGTTGATGCTATTTTCTGGAGAATTGACTGCTGAGTGGGAGGGGGGGGTTCACACGTGCTGATCTGTAATCTTGAACTTAACCTACTCAGGAGCAGGTTAGGGCTACAGCATGTGCCATGGCGATTTACCCTGATAAGTCGTGAACTACCTTTGTAGTACAGAAAACCCAGGGTTAACCTTAAAGTTACCTGGATGAGCCAAAATCCTGCTTCGTAGCACAGGCCTCTCTGCGTTGCTCTGCTGTCACAAATGAGGCTGAACTGATCATGTTGCACTTGAAGCTGAAAATTCTGTAGCAACAGTTACTTTTACAATAAGCATACTGACCAAACCTGATAGGCTATTTCATTTTGCTTCATGGAGGCATTACCCCTCTGTGCAATAAGACTCTGAAAACACCTCACTACACATAAACTGTATTATTAAGAAATTGTGCTTAAAATATTGAAAGTAAAAATAATTGTTCTGCAGAAAAATGTTCTCTAGCACTGCTAAACGGATGTATATTACTACTGCATATGTTTAAGGTTGAGCTCATTTTAAATACTGTTTAATGTTCAGTGTCGTATTCTAGAGATCACTCGTTTGTATTGGCTGTCCTGTGAGAACCACATATCTATGAAGAAAAAACTGTTCATGAGCTTAGAAATACAGGCATACGTCTTGGTATATTAAATATTCATTTAGAAAAAAATCAGCTGAATTAAAAGGCTTGTGCAGAGTGTGACATGGTTAACTGTCAATATCCACCGAGGGGATTAAAATATGAATGAAAAATGAAGGTGGGCTGTTGGCAAAACAGGTAGTTAAGCTTATGACATTCAGTCATTCTCATAGATGTTAGTCTCAAAGTACTGCTGAGCCTGCACCTGCTCCACTTACCATTTTTATGGACATGGTCAGAGCTGCCTTCATCTCCATCATCGTCACAGCATTCCTTGTTAATGCCTTAAGGGAGTTATTAACAGCTTTTTCAAACTCCATCTTATCTACATCACACATGTTAGTCATGCTTAGCAAGACCAAACTCTTCTGTTGCGAGGTTAAATCACTGAGGGTTATTTACTTGCTAATGCCAGCTGTGTTTTCATAGGGAGGGCAGGTCGTAACTGAGCTGCTGGCGTCTGAGTGGCTGAGCTTTATGACAGCTCTGTCGGAAAAAGATTGCCTTACATTGGTATGTTTTAATTTATGCTTATTCTTAGATTTGATAAGGCAAGCACTGCTGCCCTTTCTTCCACTGGCTTAAAACGTTGCTTTTTGACAAAGCATATATTTAGAGCTTGATCAGGTGACCCTGAACCGTTGCTTAGTTATGCTGCAATAGGCTTAGGCTGCTGGGGGCTTCCCATGATGCACTGAGCGTTTCTTCTCTCACCTTTTTTTCACTCTTTAACGCTACTTTGCATTTAAACCTTAGTTGTTATTCTTTGGCTCTCTTCCACAGTGTGTCTTTTGTCCAACGAGGCGTGCCTGATATCTGGGGTTTTCTCTCCATTATTGTAGGGTCTTTACCTTACAGCGTAAAGCTCCTTGGGGGTCACTGTTGTTGAGATTTGGCACTTGGTAAATAAAACTGAATTGAATTGAAATGAAAACTGTGACTGCACAACATGCAAACAGACCTAAGTCTACAGTACAGGATACAGTTTTAAATATAATGCTGTATTGTACAGTTAACTGCTGTTTCTTTTCGGTGTACATGGTTGTTGTTGTTGTGAAGGGGCTGATTAAAGCCTAGCAAAGTAAGTTTGTTGCATAAAACTAATCCAACATTTAGTAAAATGTATTCACTGAAAACAAAGAAAAACAAACTGCAGGACTTTAAATTGTATGCAGAGCAGTTTTTGCTGTTTTCTGAGTACTTTTATACTTGTTAGCTATCTAGTTGCCTGGAAGATCCCCACTTTTAAACCATTTGCTCTCATTAATTGTATTACTAGTCATCTTTACATCAGGTCAAATTCATGAAGGTACTTTAGTACCTTATCTTAAGGTACTGTCCTCTACATAGATAGTAGGTAGGCTGAAGGTCCTTGTCTAAAAGGCAACCAGCTTCTGACAGCAGTATTTGATATCCTGTTTTGAGAACGAAAGAGGTTTATTGTTGTATTCTTGCACTGTTGCATAAGTCTTTGTCCTTTATAGCAGCTTTATGTGCTGCAACACATTTTTTAAATAATATTTTAAAAAAACAATCATTATATGGTCATTTTGCGTATAATTATTTTATATTATAAATATGATGCGTTTGTATTGAATATTTAATCTAGAGCTTAAGTAGTAACTTTAAGCACTGCATAAAGTTTACTATAAAATGTATTTTGTGCTCTGTGTATGCAGTGGTGGATTAATAGTAGTATTAAGTTGCATCTACTGGAAAAAATGTCTGTTTCAGTGAAGTAGCTAAGAGCAGTTTTAAGTATAATAATGCATGAACTTCAATTATTTGTTTGGACGTTTTACAAAATTGTTGACTTACTGTATGTTTGGTTACTTTGGCTGTGACAGTGAATATCCAGGAGGTGTTTTCCCTCAGTCAACAGTAGTTGCTAAAACTCCAGATGTTTTCATTGTTAATAAGCAGCAAACAGGTGTTTGTTTTGGAGGATGACTGTTAATTGACACTAGCATCCCCAGGCTTCTACCTTTCTACCTATAAAACCCGGAGAGCAGTCAAATGGTGGAAGTGGAAGCTAAATTGGCTAGTCATTCATATGTATATTAGGCTGTTAAGTAGGAATTCTGGAGGGAGGGGAGTGGGGGTGGGGGAGTGGAGTGTTTCAGTTTGCCATCTTGGGGAGAAATCAACACACATGGGTGTATGTCCTTTGTTGCTGACATTTATTGATAAAAACAGTACAAAAAACCAACCATTTGTATACATATTTACAAATAATTCAACATTGTCAGCAATCACTCACAATCCTGGCACTGCCATGGTACCTGTAGTCTGCATTTACCACATGTGTATCTTTTGCAGTGAACACATCGCACAGTGGCCTGATTTTTCTTGCATTTGTGTTTGACCTGACACGTGGCTCTTTTTCCAGGGCTAGGTGTGGAGGGTTCTGCCCGAAGCAACTGATCTTTTCTTGCCTTCTTCGCAGCTACATGAGAGTGAGCCAACTCTGTTGCAAGCGCCACCAGGAAGTCCACCCGTCTTTCCTTCGTCCCGGTGCATGCTTGATACAGCACATGTGCATTCAGTGCTGCCATGTCAATCATGTTATAAAACACGGCGACTGGCCAGCGCCGTGTTCCTTTGCGGACAGTGTACTCCCGAACCATCTGGTCCATCACATCCACGCCACACTTTGTTTTGTTGTAAAGGGAGACAGTGTTTGGCTTCCTTTTGGTGTGTTATCAGTCTGAACCACGCTGTGCATGCTGCTAAGAATATAGACTGTCTTCTTCCGTTTGGCCGCATACGCCGTCAGCGTGGCAGCAGAGGTTGAAAACACCTAAGAAATAAGATAAATTGTTTTTTCCATAGCCCTTTTACACACAATGAAACACATAAACATAGAACCACAAAAGACCTGCAACATACCTGAGTGGTGAATTCATTGCGATCTGTCTGTCTAGTGGATTGAGGAATTTCCCTGCGAATCCTGTTGACTGTGCCGAGGATGGTGGTTTTCCGTCTAAGAAGTTTTTCCTAGACAAGGGCAGAAATGTTACCACGGACAATTTTTTCACATCGCTTTCACTGGCACAAAAACTTCTTTACTTGCATCTTGATTATCTATCAATGCAGAGCGCTTGTGTTTAGTCAACAGTCAAATTGTGCAGATTTTTATAGCATAGAGTTTAATTATGTGTGTTATGGGTTTTTTTTCTCTCCACAGCCACATCTATGTGATCCCAGTCTTCACCTGGACCCTGACTCTTGCTATTTTACTGGCCCACACAGTTATTCAGCCAATCACTTCAGTGCTCACCCTCCTGAAAGGAATCCTCCTCATTGTCACGGTAACAGTGATTCTCTTCATTTTGATACATTTTGGCATAATTTTCAAGCATTTGCAATAATGACACAGGGCTTTACTGGGAATAGCTTTTTATCATTAGAAAAAGGAGAATTCATGTAAAGGAAAAAACATATTTGGGAATGTCGCTAATAATAAAGGCATCTGATGGCTGTGTCATGTCCCGAGTATCCATCTGTTCGATATTTATGTGACGGTGTTCACTTATCTAAAATGGATTCTCTCTTCATGAAAGCGCTGATTTGATGTAGAAGGTGTTGTTTCAACAGTAAGATCATTTTGGCAGCTGCAGCTTGTGCTGTTGTATTGCATTATGCAGGGAGGTGTTTCTGTTATACAGCCTGCTTTTATTGATTTGAATGGGATGGACAAAATAAAGGAAACATAAATGATAAATGTGAGACATGAAATATCAAACAGAATTTGATGTGAGGTTGGAGTTGTTTGATGTGTTTTCTAGTTGAATGATGCCTGTGAAGTAGTTCTGGTTTGTTAGTGTAAATACTGCAGCTTGTTGGAATTTTGATGAGGTGAAATGACACACTCATCTCAGACTCTGCATAAAGTTCACCTGTTTCCATAATGTGTTATTATGGGTCATACTTTTTGTACAGGTATGCTTTCCCTCACCAGTGATTTTCCATGACTTTCCAAGAACTGATATTCAGCTTATTATCCTATAAATGTTTATAATCGGTGTTAAAAGTATTACTAGATTCATATTGGTTATTCATATAAAATTTTATCTGTCTCATGATAGTTTCATCATAGCCTCTCCGCATACAGCTGAGAATTTCAACTCAGGACTTTAAGTTGTTGCTTGCAGCTCTCTAGTCTTTGAACATGAGTGTAAATTATTGTTCTCTCTGTGTTCTGCCTGAGACAGACTAGTGACCTGTCCAGCATGTACCCCACCTCTTGCCCTGTGACAGCTTGGATAGGCTTCAGCCTTCCCGTTAGTCTGGAATTTGATAAGTGAAAGAAATTGTCAAAAGGAAAAAAAAAAACTAAATTAGGGGTTTTTTTGCTTGTTGCTTGGACTTTAAAGCTCGATGGAAATGTACGTTTTCAGAGTTGCTGCTACATCTCCCACCTTTTTGTTTTGCCAGTCAGTGTGAGGAAGACGATGTGCCTGGGAAAAAATTAAATGGGCTGAATGAAATTAGCAGAACTGCAAGTCAGTAATTCATAGGACGTAAGTCTGAATGAGGTTCTCCTCTTGGGGAAGTGGGGAAGAAGTCCCCAAGTGTGTCTCGCTCTCTATCTTACCAACAGTAGTGGCTCTGATAACATGGAAGACAGCATGACCACACAATGGAAAAATCGTTGAACTCTAATTTGGGTTAAAAAAAAATTTACATGGGAAAGCTGTTTCAGGGTTTTTGTGCCTGCACAATGGTGGAGTTTTAAAAGAGTAGTTATGAGTCCTGTTATCTTGTTCTACTACTTCTCTGTACTGCTTCTTTATTACCACACCACTGCGGCAAACACTGAAAGCATAGATGATGTACATGTTTCTGTGCCTTTGTTGTGTAAAGATTTGTGTAAAAATAAATGTGAGATGTTGGATATTAATCATTTCAGTTTAATTTTTCTAGCACCAGTTTAGCTCGTTTGCTTTATATTGTAATGTAAAGACACTGTAATATATGCAAGCCCTTGGGTGTGGTGGGAACCAAGAACAGCCATTTAACAGGAAAAGAGCGCAGGCATTATGAAGGTCAAGGAGGGGCAGCCATAGAAATACAGTGAGTGATATGGCTGATCAGTACATCACAGATATACTGGCTGATAAAGGAAAAAAGATACCTTATGTATCAGTACAACCCAGAAGTAATCCAGATTAGAGGAAATAGATAATAAATTATAACTTCAATATCAAATTTTTGTTTTTAAAGTCATTAAAGTGTACAATCACTCTGCAGCTGGGAAAAAGAACAGTTCAAGGAAGTCATTAAAAGCTTCAAATCACTGTTACACTCATGGCCATGATGGGTTTATGTAAACTTCTGACCACTACAATCCTTCCAGTTGTTAAATACAATTCCTCCCGTGGATTTTTCTGTGTTCATTAGCGAAGGGAAAAAACATTTTGATTTATTGTGGTTGACTTTTGATAGCTGAAAATCCCACACACTGTCCATCACTTGAGCTTACTTCATTTGTGCACAACTTTGTGAATAAGAACTTCACCAGGCAAAATTCATACAGAAATTACCTTGGATAAACAACAGGTTTTCAGACTTTTTTATCCAGCCTGCAGTATACATTATGCAACATGATCCTCAAGGGAAATTACAGAAAAAACATTTCTTCACAAATGAGTCTTATATTACACCATGTAGCTTACAGTTTTTGAAAAGCAGAAAGAGTCACCGAAGATGATTTAAATATTGGGTAGAAAAGGAATTAATCACAGTACTTTAAGCTTATTTGCTATTACATGAAATGGCACGTAGGAAAGGCAAGAGATGAATTACAATATATCAAGACAACTCTACTTGTATCAGAAAATGAATACTTTGAATTTATAAAGTCCGCTGGCATAATAATGAAGACTTTCTACAACACATGTCAAAGGGGATTCAAAAGATAATTCATATCTAAAGTGTTATTCTAGAAAAACTAGGAAAGCAATGAAAAGATTTATACTGTACAGCTATACTTTGTACCGGCACTAAAGGAGACAAAAACAAGACAAAGAAGAGAAGATCAAGACAGATAAAGGAGAGATCAAACATGTATTGCAGCTTCCAAACTTCTGAGAAAATAAAACTCTCAAAATCAGTTTATTCTTTTATGTTCGTAATCTCATCTCAGTTTGAAAAAAAGAAGAAAGAAACTCATTTCTGACTTGCACAAACTCTTTGCTTGTGTACCTTGCTTTTATCACTTTTTTCAATTACTTTGTCAGTTTTAAAGTGGGATGAACTGTACACTCTCTGCATACAAACTTCTGAGTGATGTAGCCATACTAATTGTCATGACAACTGCTCCGTAAGTTTGTTTGTTTTACATTCTTATATGAAATATAATTTGATGCAAGTATCACTCTGTACACGCAAAGTGTTGAAGGGTGTAGTAATGACTGCCATTACAACTCTTCAGTAAGGGTTTATACATTTCTTATATGAAGTATAATTTGTGATTTAAATGGAAAGCCGTCTGTTAAATAGTGAAATTTCTCTCGGCCTGCCTAAGCCAGTGTTTCCCACCCACTGTGCTGCAGCACATAGGTGTGCCGGGGAAGATTATCTGGTTCCCGGCGTGAGTAATGGGCAGAACAATTACATTCTATTTCCAGTAGAGGGCAGTACAACTACCTGCTCTAATTAAATGGGTTGCCAACTTCCAGTAAAACAGAAGAAGACGAAGAAGAAATTACATAATAGTCATACTGTGAGGCGATGCAGTGCGTAATAGGAATAGATAAATATTTGAAAAGAAAAAGTAGTCAATGTGACATGGGTCTCACATTGACCCAGATCTGCTAGAGCCTTAATCTGACTCAGATTAAGGCTCTAGCATGAATAGTGGTCAGAAGAAAGCAAAAAAATTATCAATATGCTTTTTGTGACATTTTTGTCTGGTGGTATGCCGTGTGATTTTTCTAATGTGAAATATGTGGCATGGCTCCAAAAGGTTGGGAAACACTGGTCTAAGCTATGGTTGCCACTGATAGGCAATAATATAAAGATTAGATCATGCAGTGTACCAAGTGGGGGCAAATCCCAGTACTGCACACAAAGGACAGTCTTGTGGCTTTGCAAACTGGAGTCAGATACCAGATGCCACCGGAGTTCAGGAAGCCCTCCCAAGGTTACAGAGCAGGAGCTAAGCTAAACTAAAGGCTAGCAGGTGGAAGTGTAAGCTGTTTCTGCTGTCGCTTCTGATGGGGAAATGTCAATTCACTAGTAGACAACCTTGATGATTTGGTGGCACTGTTGAGAAATATTGAGATGCTACCGGGAATGTTGTCTGCTGTGCTTTGTGGAAAAATACCTGACTCCTGTGTAGACTTATTGAGCTTCACTATTATGTGATCAGAAGACGAGCAACAAGAGCAAAGGTGTTCTTGTTGAGGCATTCAGAATTGGTGCAGTAGGAGTTGCCTCCATCTCAGTACTGCAAAAACCAAGAAGATAGGATAGCCTAGATCTTCTGACTATCTGCCAGTCTCCGTATATAGCCAGGACACTGAGGTGGTGAACTCATAAATATCTGGAGGTCCTACTGGATGACAAGCTGGACTGGTCCCTAACCACAGGCTGACTACACTGGAAGATTTTGTCCCCACTGCAGTAAGCGTTTTTAACACCCTCTGATGGGAGATCCACCTGGATATTCATTCATCGCATAACGAGGCTTGTTTGCATTTCTAGCTGATGTGCTTTCTTTAGTCTCAAGTTACAGACCCTTCAACTTTGCCTTTTTTTGGTTTTGGCACGTAGCTCTACCTCCACCTCTCATCACCAGTGAAGGTTGTCTTGGATGTAGTGCCTTTTCAATTGTGACACACACTTGGCAACAATGTGGTGACTTTCAAATTTATTGTGAGAACTGCTCTTAATGAAAAGTAAAGAATGTCAACAGTTTCTCTGATTGTTGTGCAACAATCCTGACGCACAGTCTGCTCGATATCTAACAATTTTAGCAGTTGTTACTGTGGAAGGTTGCCTGACTGTGTGCCACATTCCCGTGATGTTCTGCCCTTTTTACTACAAGAATGCCACTCAGAACATCTTGTCAAGCTCATTACTTCACTGACTTGAATCTTTGTAAGTATTTCAAAGTCAAATTTCTTAAGTTTGAAACAGAATTAGAAGTTTGCTTTTCTTTGAGCTTGAGATTCTGCATCTAACTTGGTTCATTTTCCTGAAGTTATGCTTGGATGTTTCTCAAAAGCATACAAACGTTCTACTTAGCACACACAATTCAGTTTGGAGTTGTAAATTCACACTTAATATCAAATTAATATATTTTTGTGTGACAAATAAAAGAAAAGTAAATATCATATTTATTCATTTGGTTTTTTTAATCGTAGATCCTGGTAAGAATTTTAAAGGGAGAAATTACAGTATATTCAGTATCAACTGAGAGAGGATATTTAAAGGTAAAAAGATTTGAGATTAATTATATTAACAAAAAAAAGTTTCAGGAGTTTATCACCTTTACGTGACATACTTTGCACTTTGTGCTTATTCGCCGCCTAAAAATATGCTTTGTATATTTTTTGATGACTGCAGTGACATAAGAAATGCTGGTTTCTGCAGCAAATGAAAGGTCATGCTGGTAAAATGGATGGAGGTGGCACTCTACACTTCTACTCTATGCAGAAGCTTTGTACTTAAGGAGCTCCCAGTGTGTCTGTGGCGGTTTTGGGCCTTTCCAGGTCAGTTCCTGCCAACATCTTGGCATGTCAGCATCTCAGTAGGTGCTCTTTAAAGACATTTTTAGGCTTGGCTCAGAGTCCATTTAACACCACCATCACATCCCACAAGATTACACTGCCTCAGTGAATTGTACATCTGCTGCAGGGAAATGTATTATATTCAGTGTTAGCCAAGCTTTTGATGGACACAACCCTTTGCGACACAAATGATTAATAATAATACTTTGAACGCCTACATTAGCGTAATCCTAGCAAGCTCATTTTATATGTAAATTAAAGCTTTTCTTATGGGACAATATACAGTTCTTCGTGTATAGTTGATAAAAGTATCATCGCAGTGCCTCACAATTCTCTGTGAGTAACCAAATCGCTATATTTGAATGTCCATGTAACTGGAGCCTATGTTTAGGACCAGGGAACGACTTTCTGTGATTATGCAATGTGAGCAATTATGTCGGAAAATTTGCATTTAAACAATTTCAGGGATATTCATGCTAGTTAATGGATAAAAATTTCTGTATTTAGTGTGCCTTTCCCTTCAGCTCTTTCCTAGCGTGGCACAGGAAAATCCCCAGTGTCTCTTTAAAATCAAATGGATGCAGATTTTTCAAAATTGCAGCCAATCAGTGATAGAAAATATTAAATGTGTCCTTTTTGACACTTTTCTCTCCCCCATCTTCTTAAAAATCACTGCCTAATTGGCAAAAGAAATGTCTCTGGAAGAAATACTTCGACAGCTTTTCACCATCTTTCTAAAGGTTTCACTTCTCTCCACTATTGTTGCTGAAGACTTTTTTTTTTTTTTCCATGATATTCGTTCTTCCCAAGGACAGAAATGTCTTTTTTGTGTACCCTGTAAATGTGTTTATATTCTACATTAGTTCAGCTCAATTATTGACGTATTGGCAGATGAACTAATGCTGCGAGGATTAGTAACAGCGGCGATCGATGCCAGTGTTATTCAGTCTTATCTTGCTGGCAGCAAGAGAGTGAGGTGTGGGTTTTGTGCTACAGCAGCTCACGGTCTTTTGAGAGGTACCCGTCACAGGTGGCTATATAAATATAAATAAAAATAATGTCGGCATTGTACTCATAAATGTGTTGAATTGGGGTGTTTGACCATAAGTGTATAGAATTACCGGATGAATTTGAGACTAGTTTTAACAAACGCTGATCCACATGTTCTGAAAGGACTTGTTGTCTTGTAGCTTAAACCTTTTTTTTTTTTTTAAATGAAAAATATACACAGTTCAAATTTACAAGACACTTTTATACGTCTTTAGATAGACCAGGATGTTTTTTTAAACAAAAGGAAGCTGTGAGACAACTTTGCTTATTTATTTTTTTAGTTTTCTAAAGATGCAACTTTGCTGCACAGCCCAGGATTCAAGCACACTCAGTTTGTAGGATGGTGCCATACAATGATAGTTTGTTAATTTTACTACTTTTGGTATGTCTTTATTACTTTTGCTGCACTCTCTGATGAAGAAATATACATCACACTAGTGGAAACTCGCATTGTTCCTTCAAGTCCTCGTCCAAAAAAGCGATGTATTTGACTTCGGTAGTATTTTACAATTGAAACCTCTCCATGGGGAGCTGCTGGTTTGAGTTTCTAAGCTTGATGCTGTTTGAACAGCTCTTTCCCAAACAAAAGGTTTGAGTTCAAACTCACTCTCAGCTATTTGCTTGTTTACTTCCGCCTTATCTTTATTTCTGTCTGAATGAATCTCACAGGGCGTGAACCCTTGAGTATAACTGAAATGCTGGAGTCATACTAATTTCAATATGCCATGGAAAAATTGAAAAACAAGGGGAAAATGTTGAAATGAATAAGCTAATTCACATGCAAAATGTGTACAATATAGTAGGAGTACAGTTCAGCAGTAGCAAATTGATAGCTATTTGTTTTTATAGAGTTACTTCTTATTAGCCATTAGTAGGACATGTAAATATTTTTCCCTTTGCATATTTTACAGTAAAAAATATGACAAAAATATCTGACATCCCCTAGCCTAAGTATTAAGATATGTTTTAAAACTATGGGAATATAAGAATAAATGTCAGGGTTGTTGGTGAGCAGCTATCCAGACACCGGAATCAGATCAATGACGTCCCTCCAGAGCAGAAGGCGTTCAGTGGAACCTTTATGTCTCCCCAAAGGATCTTCTGTCCTTGAAGAACAATGGAGAAACTGCGCAGATTGATTTTAGATTGCATTGATAGCACACAAGTCCATAAGCGCTTTCATGCACAAACCCACACTAATGTCAACTGAGCGTGCGTCACAGAAGTTGTGGTTCAATTTTGCCATCGTTACTGAGGCCGAATTTTAAAAGGAAATAGATAAAATCATCCTGACACCTCTGTGAGGTGATGCTTCCTCTGTGATGCTGTTTTGGAAAGCCGCCTTTTCCTGCACGTCCTGTAGATGGAGATGTGTACACACACACACACACACACACACACACACACACACAGTATGAAAGAAATGTGACCTAAAGCCAAATCCCAAACAGGGGGAGGCGTTAAGATTTAGAGGCTCAGTTCTGGAGCAGGGCACTGAGAGCCATTCCCTCTACTCTGCATCAATATGAGAGAGAGCTGGGCGGGCAAGGCCGACTGCACCAGAATAAAACACTGTCGTCAAGCACCGTCCATTTATGGCCCACCAAATGTGATTTTTCTCTTTATAGCTGAAATATTAATGTTTCTATCTTGGTATACTTAGAAAGAAAACAGCAGTTTCCAGGCCCTGAGCTGCCAGGATAGAAGGGCATGAAAAGAGGTAGACTGGAG
This sequence comes from Maylandia zebra, assembly GCF_041146795.1. Taxonomy (NCBI): domain Eukaryota; kingdom Metazoa; phylum Chordata; class Actinopteri; order Cichliformes; family Cichlidae; genus Maylandia; species Maylandia zebra. The sequence continues at coordinate 16,324,906 of NC_135188.1, read as the reverse complement.
AATTTAACAAGTAATGCATTGGCAAATAAAAGGGTGGATAAAGTATGACCTTCACTCAGTGACCACTGTAAAACATCAAAGCCAATGTAACAGACATAAACAAAATGTTTTTCAAACATTTTTTTTATTCAATTCTTTGCCGTGTTTATTAAAAAAGCATACAGAGCATTAGATGCTTACAATTGGCATTATTTGGTAAGTGGGCAAAACCAAAAGGGTAAACTGACTGAATTAATACTTAATGCAACAAACTGCTGCCACAACTCGGCGATTACTTCATCAGGCTATCGGTGAGGTCCTTTCACGATTGTTTTTAAAACGAAGTTGTTAAAATACCAAAACTGCACTCAATCTGTCACTGGTGCATGAATACTTTTAAGTGTTGCATGTGTACAATAAAATCACTCTATGGATGTATATGTATATTTCAGTGGCTGATGGGACTCGTCCATTTATGGTTTGTGGTTAAACTCTAACAGACCTCAAATCTGTGTATTTTCCACATTTACAGTCAGTTTATAGAAGTCTTTTGCAGCGTTTACCAGGATTTCCAGACATTCTCAGAACAAAATCAGCGCTGCAGTCTCTTTGATTGCTTCCCTTTGCAGGAGCATAATCCTAAATAAAGCCATCCATAATTTATTCCACATTAGAAATGGTGGCCGCAGGGAGATGTTTTTCCACTGCAAAACCACTTTCACTTTGCATCTGGGCTTTTTTAAGTCAAATTCATGAAAAGTCAATGTGAAACCTTGGCAGTAAACAACTTATGAAGTTGAGTGATGTTTTGAGGAGGCTTTAAATAACTGTTTGTTTTGGGGTCTGTTGAGAGGCAGAGTGGGGAGTATGTAAGTAAGCCCTTAAGGCATGTTGATTTGGATTGATTCTGGTGAGACAAAGGTCTATTTAAGTAACCTGATGGAGGCATTAATAGTGAATGTTTAGCTCGCTGTATTCCTTGCATGCTAGCAGCAGTGGTCAAAGATTTGTTTGGCCAGTTGTCTGTTAGATGAACTGAAATTTATTGTTACAACAATCCTGACTCCCAGGAAATGAAATCATCAAACACTTTTATTTGCCCAATAGTTTATGATCAGGTACATAAACGGTAACATTGCTGCCACCTTCTGCTAAACAGTCTGGAAGATGCACATACTGTAGGCAGGACGCCCTCACCATCCTGCTTATTTTGAAACCAAGCTTGACCAGAGTATGATAGGAGGGTACAAACTAATTGTTGTGCTGCTAGCTAGCTTGGCTGACAGGTTGTATCAATGTCACTGTGCTATAAAATGATGCCAATTTTGTCTGGTGAAAGAGAGCCTCTAACTCTTAGTCTAATTAAATACTGAAATGGCACCTACTTGTCATTCACCCTTCAAAGGGCGTAGCCTTAAGCTTTATTGCACTTAAATTTACTCTAGTTCAAAAGTCATGAAGGGCAAGATTAGTATTAAAGGCTTAAATTAGTTTTCTACAAAGCTGGAAACATATGTTTTCATGCTGAAGTGGAGCATTTCAACTTAGGGGTCTTTAATTTGGCTTAGATTGGTGCCACCCTCATTGACATTCTAAGAATTGCAGTTTTTGGTATTCCCAGAGCTTGCCTCTTAGTGCTACTATAGATAGCAGATGCTAGCATGCAACTCCGGTTAAGCCATGTTGCTCATCTCAATCTGATTCCCCACAACATATGAAAACTGTTTTGACCCCTTTCCTGGTTGCGTACTTTTGGACATATTATTCAACTTTTATCTCCCATTCATATCATAGCATGTCCCTCTCAGTTGCCAGGAAACGCAAAAACTACACATACAGTGTGTAAAGTCACACTTGCTTCACTCACATGGGATCTCTCACTTTGTAATGAAAACACATTCTCTCCTCTTTGTTCCTCCTCTCCACTCCTCTTCTCCTTTCTTTTTCATTCCTTCTCTCTTCCCTCCTTTATGTAATTTCATCCGAATCGATGTGCTGCTCCAGCAGCTCCTTCAGGCCTGACGTCTGACTGATTGCTCCACACAAAAACCTGCAGCTAAATAAAATAACAGGGCAGCCTAAATGAAGTTTATGCACCTTGATAAGAGCTCTATTAAGTCATTGTGAAATAGGCTTGAATGTAGCTTTAGCCATTACATCAGCTAGACATAGCAATGCTACACACACACACACACACACACACACACACACACACACACACACACACACACACACACACACACACACACACTTTTAAATGAATCTCATGCACTGAGCTGTGGAATTATGTTTGAAGGTAGATTATTCACGGAGAATCGACTACAATTTCACGGTTTTCTGGAAATAATTAGCGTGACATTTATTCAGGCTTTATAATTGGTTAAGATTCCAGACCCTCACCTCTAATAAAGTTGTCATTGAACCTTTAATGCTACTCGCTCCCATGACAGCAAGGGAATATTGCAGCCTGGTGCAAGGGGGTCAAATCACTTGGAAGAGGACAATGTAGTTAGGCCTGTGGTGCATTTGTGTTAGGGTGGACCATATTTTACTTAAGCAGTCACCCCACAGACTCACCCATTCTCTCTAATGTAACGTGCTCCACCTGTGGAACAATGAGGAAATTTCTCGAAATATTACCAATTATTTTGTTCTTACACAAACCTCACGATGGTTTGCGTAACCTGGGTGATCATCTCCTCGATGGGAGCTCTCCAGTGACTTGACCGCTGCTTCAAAGTCTTAGATATCCTGCACCTAAAAATGTTTAGCTTTCTTTTCTTTCATTACTTTTTTTCCAAATTTTTATTTTTCCTTGGTTGAGGTGAACAAAACAGAACTTGGAAATCCTTCCTTGTTTTAAAGCTGTGCATTTGTGGATTGCTGAGAAAGCTGGAGTTTTGTTTCATTTCATGTGCGTGACTAGAAATTGGGGAAAATTTTGGATCAGACTATTATTTTGCCTTTACAAGAAAGTAGTGAGACCTGCTGTGATGTATGGTTTGGAGACTATTGTACTGACAGAAAGACAGGAGGTGGTGGAGTTGAAGAAGCTAAAGATTTTCAGTGGGATTGACCAGGAGGGACGGGATTAAAAATGAGTACATGGTTGAGTCGTTCAGAGACAAAGTTAGTTTGAAAGGCAGGGCCCAGATGCTTTGGACATGTACAAAGGGGTTTGTTGATGTATCGGACAAAAGATGTTGAAGATGGAGCTGCTAGACAGGAGGAAAAGAGGATTGGTGTGACAGAGGAGGATGTTAGGGATAGGGTGAGAGGAGGCAGAATTTATGGAACTTATGGTCAGGTTTATTTGAACCGCATTTATTTTTCATAATCTTATGCTACTTTCATGGACACAGTCAGGTGCCATGTCACTAAGGAGGGGGAGATTTTTTTAATTTTTTAATTCTTAGGACTAACATTAGATCAAACAACTACGAAATAACCTAAAAGCATCAGCTGAAATATGTGTCTAGGACTTTGAAGTCATTAAAACCAGTTCTGTGTCCTCCTCTCTCTTTCCCATTTTTTTTTCTAGTCTTTCTCCACATTTTGCTTTTCAGCCCATCCCTTTTTTTTTTCTCACCTCTAATTAACTTGCTGCTATTATTATTATTTTTTCATTTGTTTTTAACACTACCGGTCTCCTTCACCCCAATTTCCTCTTCCTTGTTCTTTTGAAAAAAAGTGCATAGTGTTTTTGTGCACTAAAACACCAGTTGCTCTTGCACTCATGTTTTGGCAACATACAGATCACACTTACTCATCTTACGAAATGTTAAGCTGATTTCTGATATGACTATTGTTGTTCACGTCAGGTGAGCTTCCAGCGTGGGTTTTGTCTCCTGTTTCTCAGCCTGAGATGGAAAATGTCAACAAATGTTGTCAAATCCTGTTTGATGCTGCAGAAATGAAAATTAGACATCACAAATACTCACCTGACATGAAATTGCAGAAAGTTTTTCAGTTCTTGAATTTCTTTCATTGAAACCTTCCATCTTTTACTCCAAACGGTAAACAAGAAACCCATTTTTCAAACGACATTCATGGAATGATTGACTTTTCCGGGAAAATAATCAAACGATATCCTCAAAGCAATTTCATCTGTGTTTAAAAACCAAGTGGCTCAGGCCAAATAAAAACCTCACTGAGCATATGGTACATCATAATATAGAAAAAGAATTTCAGGGCATGAGGCGACTGTAAAAGTTTATGGTTTGATGATAAAGTTAATGTATTTTGCATTCTTGAAAAAATAACCAAAGGTCAGTAAGAGAATTTAGATACTGCGTACAGTAACTACAGCTGTTCTCTGTGGAGTCGATATTTGCATACTGCAAATATTGTGTACTTCAAAAAGCCAAAGGCCAAAACTGGAGTGTTGCTGAAAGCATCACACAGCACAATGTAACCTAAAAATCAAAGTCAACAAGTGAGTCATGTCGGCACAACATCTTTGAGGAGGGATGAAAGATCAAGTCAAAGCCTACCCTCCAGCTTGATTCAGCACAAAGTGTGCTCTGTACACTTTCTTTATGAGCACTCTGTTATGTTGGCGGTTACGGTCAGCGCTGGAAAAACTGAACCAGCTCATTTCTTTCAAATGTGGACAGTTCTCAATTCAACTCTTTATTTCTGGGTTACAGTTTTTTCACGATTGCAAAGACTCATTTCTTGAAACCTTCCACCCTCTTCTCTAAACTGTAAACATCAAGTTCAATTTTCAAACTACATTCACAAAACTCAAAGTGTTCCCAAACAATCAAACCAGCACAACAAAACAGCTTCATCTGTGGTCAGAATCACACATTTTCAGAATTCACAGCCTGTAATCACAGCACCGATACTGAGCATTCATTACACACTACTTCAAAACATAGAACAATATAAACGCAAAAGAATCTGCTGAGATTTGTGTTTTAGTCTTTATCCTGTGTCCCTCAGGCCACATGTGGGGGGAGAAATGTATAAAACATATGCATTCACTGTATGTATTACATGGCTCATACGACATGTCTGTGGTGTGAATGGGATGACTATGAGGAAGGCTGTGCAAATGCTCTAAACCAGGGGTGTCCAACTCCAGGCCTCAAGGCTGGTGTCCTGCAGGTTTTAGATGTGTCCTTGATCCAACACAGTTGATTTAAATGGCTAAATTACCTCCTCAACATATCTTGAAGTGGCCTGAGGCCTGGTATTGAACTAATCATTTGATTCTGGTGTGCTGGCCCAGGGTGATATCTAAAACCTGCAGGACACCGGCCCTCAAGGCCTGGAGTTGGACACCCCTGTCTAAACTATTCTGAGATGCTTACAGGTATAGTCTGGATATTTTGAAAAAACAAGTTCCAGTGCTTTAACACTACTGATAATGTAGTGATGATCTGTCGCGATTATAACTATTTCAAATGCTGTCCCATAACTGCAAGAAAACTAGCAAGAGGCTTATTGTTCAGGCCAGAAAATGACTTCATCAGAACCACAGACCTCCAGCTTGCTAAACTTGGTTTGGAAAAAAGACATTAGTCTACACGGGCTGCGTGAAAGTAGAAAAAATGACTATTTACTACTTGTGTCACTTCAAGTCATCCATTGCTGTTGTAATTTTGTGATATCCTTTTAGAAATTTCCTTCTGCTGCAGTCACACTGCCCTCAGTCGTGTTTCATGCGTCCCTTTTGTGGCCAGGCTGGACATTGCAATTTTGATGTTACTAAAATTGTTCAATTTGTCCACTAAGACCTCCAATTATACTGCAGATTTTTTTTTCTTTTCCTGTCTCTCTCAGTCTGTGCTGCTCTGCTGTTTTCCAAGAAAAACTCATTCAGGAAACGTACGCTTGGAGTATTTTGTTGGATGGCGAGTTACAAGCTGAATATGTGTTGCCAGCACAGTCTCGGTTCCTGACACAGTTCTTCTTGTTCGTGGCTCCATGCAATTTTTGTGGTCTTCTTAAAGTGCCTTGGTCATTACTGGTACACCTCAGTTCATAATTTGGCATATTACTAGTAGATCAACCCCAGATGTTTCCAACCTACTAATTTGGGCTGTGTGGTAAATTTGCCCTAAAGTATTTTTGCAATTTAGAAACAGTTGATAGCATCTGAAATATTAGATGGGAAGTATGACTAACACACACAAAAAAATGTCATAATTTGCACAGCTTTGCTTGTCTGATTGCTGATGAAATGTTGGTGCTCTTCATATGTTTGTGTTTTTTTTCCCTTTGCACATGTTGTGGTGTCAGCATGAGAAACTAACAGCAATGCTGAAAGTTTGTTAGATAGCAGAGTTGTTTCACTCGATGTCAATATAAACTTCCAACCTGCTATCTCTCCAGGGTTCGCAAGTTTAAGAGATTAAAAAGTGCTTTGGTACCTACAGCGGGGCAGGTGCACCATAACAAGTCACCCAAAGTGCTTATACATAACTTGTTTTAGAAGTAAGAAATGAATGTTGTTGTTTTTTTTTTATGTAACTGTCCTGTCTCGGTTGTGTTACGGTGGAAGAATTAATTATCTTCCTGCACAAAGAAAAACTTGATGTTTCTCTTCTTTTATTTAGAACTAGGGAAAAATATACTGCCTGAGATGTAACAGAAGGCCTGTGTGTGTGAACTCGTCTGTGTGTCTCTCAGGTGGCTGTGACATTTGCAGTGGGGTCAGAGGTCGGCCTTCAGAGCAGCAGTGACTTCAGTCAGATGGGAAAACCTTTCCTAATGGGCACAGTGGCTCTGGGTAAGCTTCAGCTTTGTGCAATAAAGCTCACAGTCTTCCTTTTTTTTGTCTTCTTCTTTTTATCATTGTGTCTTTGTGGCCCTTTTCCAGTCTGTTGTACTGCAAAGGATGTTGAAGATAATGACGATCTGACTTTCCATTCCAGCTGCTACCAAAATTGAAATTTCATTACATGAACAGATCTCCTAAGAAATGAGAAAACAAGTTATTTAAATGGGCTTCAAGTGTAACCAAAGCATACCTTTGAACTCCTGGCAGAACCCCATCTTGTGGTTTCTCCCACAGTTTGCATGATCCTCAGACTGTATTATGAATACTTGGAGTAGATGTATCTTTAAGACTTGTTCCTCTAATGCTATTTCCAAGGAAAATATAAAGAAATCAGAGCCAGCTCGAAACTTTTGCCCAGTACTGCACCTGATGTGTGCAAAGCTACTGTTTGCACAGGCTGACTATTTGAATTCTGACTGATCATTTGACTTCACTGCTGTTTCACCACTTACTCTTGTCTCTCTTTACTGCAAAGATACACTGAAGAATGAGACTTTACAGACATAGCAACATAAATAATAGTGAGCCAAGTCATATGTGCAACAGGGAATTGCTCATTTCAGTATAGCTGGGAAGACCTTACTTGATTCAGTTTTCCAGAAAATTGTGAAAGTGCAAATATCTCTTTCAATAGAGGAAATACAAAAGAAAAGCCTCTGGTCTTTTCAGATATAACAGTTGGCAGGGACGCCAAATCTACAGTTGCACCAAGTAGATCTTGTCAGCTCAATGTTATTCCCAGAATTTGGGAACAGAACCATAAAAATCACGAACCTTATCTAATTTAAATTTGGTCAATTTATTGTTCAAGGTCATCTTACAAACTAGGATGGTTATAATACTAGAAAACTATGAGGTGGGCCAGGATGAGCAGTTTTCAATAGTTTCAGTGGAAAAGTCCAGTTTTAAAGCACGAAAGCAGCTCATCAAATAAGGGACAAAACCAGGAACATTTTTCGAGTTGTTCACCCTGATCTTTGTTCCCTGGAGTCGGACTGACGGGCATTTACTGTAGCGTCTTGAGTGATTTGCAGAACATTCAGAAGAATCAACGGGAACTGTGGTGTGTGCAGAGTGCCATCATGTGCTGACTCAGAGTGCTTTTAGGTTTGTTTTTTTAACCCACACCAACACAGTCTGCTTGTCAGCTGCCGTATTCACCAGATTTGCCTCGCTGTGACTTTGTCCCAAGTGAAAATTTAGCTGGAGGATCGCCAATTTAACACGCTGGAGGAGACGCACGCAGGCATACTCGCATATCCTGCACATCCGAACAGAAGGGAAATATTCAGAATAGACACAACCAAAACAAAAACTGTTTCTCTATCACTTGTTCTTGTTTTTGTTTTGTTTTTTTTCATTTTTTGTAATCTCTCTTTTCTACAGTCAAATGATACAAACAATAAAAGTGCTGGAAAAGTCAAACTTTCATCTTTACATCAAAGATTTTCTTTTTAAACAGGCGATTAAGAACATAAGAAGCACTGCTTCTGAAGTCCAGCCCTCTGATTGTTCGTTGTTTAAACTTGGGAACAAACATCTAGCGTCGACAGAGAATATCTTTAATTCCCTTTAGAATACAAATCTATTAAACTGTTTATAAATCTTCTTTAAAAATCTAGTGCACCAGCTAGTAATGGATCTGTGACGTCATGGTAGTCTGTGCTGATTTTTGCTCTTTGTGACCTCCATATGTCCAGTCTGCTCTTTTTCACTCTTTTCAACTTTTTCTTTTCATCCGTCTGTCTTCACTTTGTAACATTAAACCACAGACTGTACAGATGGATGATCCATCGCCATCTTCTCCTACTGTTCGAAGTGAGGAAGAAATAGAAATGAACACTGCAATATTGGCTGTCATTTGAAACCAAAGTCTGTTAAGGAATTACTGGGAGATGGAGCCCAGACATCAAAGTCCTGCCTGCTGCCCGGCACAGATGTGTGTTGAACTTTGTGTAGTGCATCCATCAAATTCTGGACTACTACTACCTACTAGTTGTCCAGCCACCCAACGATATGTCTGCATAGACAGATTTTTGCCACTTCTCCACATCCCAGCTTGTTGTTAGAAGAGGAAGCCTGTGCCCATTTAGGGCGCATATTGGCAACACTTCTGGGAAGGCGTAATTTCATCCATCTTTATATACAGTGTTAAATATTCACAAAGCAATGACAAACTTTGAAGTACTTCAGCAATTTACATTTACACTACATTTTATGTTAAGCTTCTCCTTTCACAAAAACACATTTTCAGAGGATGAGTCAGTGTCTTCGGTTTCGCTGCACAGCCTTAAATATCAGACTAAAGTAAACAGAAGGTGGAATATCCCAAAATGCATTCTAACAAAAGTTAGAGCAAGCTCAGTCAGAACAACTGTTAAGACTCACTTAACAGATGGAGGTAGCTGGATGGAGAGTCGTGTGTGTGTGTGTGTGTGTGTCAGTGAGTGTGTGCGTTTGGGTACCAGCGAGTACTCTGACTTCCTGAAGTAACTGCAACACATCAGCTGTGGCAGGCTAAGGGGTGATTGCTCTGTTTCATTAGCATCTCTGTGACAGCTCTGACTGTACTTCCTACCCGCTTCCATTACTTCAGAGAGCCATTTGAACATGCAAACTGCCAGCTATGACAGCTGCTTTGCAGTTTGTCACTGCTAGTTGTGTGGAACAGTATACAGAACAACTTTAAATCATTTTCCCAAGATTAAAAATGGATTACTTTTTCTTCTGAAATCCGGTCAGGATTTTAAAAGCTTCTCAAACAACATTCAGACTATGCTGAAACTCTAAAACTACTCCCCCAAAACCAAGACTAATGCGGTGCAGCTCAGCAGGGTGGGACCTATTTCTCTGCTACCTTTGGAGACTGATTTCTCTAAATGGAATTTTAAAGGGAGAAAGTGCCATGATATTGAGGAACTGAACTGCAAACAAGCAAGGAAACTTTTGCAGCTTGGTGACAGCGATTGATTTGGCTAATATAGAAACAAAATACCATAATTGCAAAGACAAATCTTCAGATCTTCAGAAATTAAGTTTTCCAAAAAATGGACCCAACATATCTGCTGCTTCTCATGATGAAATATTTAGTGAGCATAAGCCAATCACATGGTAGCTTTGGGAGCTGCTCTAGCTATCTGACATGGCCACGCCCCTTATAATGCAAACTAAGCCTTAATAAATGCTGTACAGCTGTCGTTAAATGTGAAGTTGAACCAAATATAGAACATAGTTTCTTTTACTGTAAAAGGTGCATTTTAAAATGGGAATCTAGAGGACCGGACTCACTTTTGGAACCAGAGGCCTCTCAATGAACTACAGCTTTTGACACTTTCAGCTTTATATTTTCTGCTTAATTTTTGAGTTGCTTGAATTTAAACTAAAGTTTCTGACAAAAAAATGTTTAAAATGCTAATAAAAGAAGGTGGGATTCATGATACCAGTATTTCCATAATTTAGTTTTGCTTCCTTACTAAGTTAATACTGTTGGGATGTTTTTATTTCAAGCAGTGATATCTGGAAACCTATTTGGGTATTTTCTGTGCCTCCCTTCTCATATTGAATATCAACATTTTTGTGCTGAGGAACAGTAAAAAAGCCCACAGATTACAGACGGAGGTATCATATGAATGACGCGCTGCTCTGTTTTTGGTCTTGACAGGTGGGATTGTAAACGTGATGCCTCTGCTTTTCTCACAGATCTCACACAACAGAACACAGGTAAATCTAATCTTAGGACTGCACCTGGCACTACCCGCTGATCTGTGGACTCAGTGTACTGAATTCAGAAATGGCTTGGGAAGCACTGTGTTCGTATTCTTCAACATGAGTTGGTCGTAGAAAGAGAGAGCGAGAGACGGGCATCACTGTGAGAAATAAACTAGAATTTCGGAGAAGAATTAGGACTGAAAGGCTCTTACACAGGTGGTCAACCATATTATTATTCTACTGATGGCTCCTGGTATTAAGCTCCAGCACTGAAGCAGAAAGGTTTGACAACAAAGTGTTCCTTAGATTAACTAGATAATTGGAACATCTCAACTCCTTAATTAACGCTGATGCAAACAGTTCATGTAGAAATATTAAAGAAATATTAAGTTATTGTGAGACCTTACTCATCAAGCCTATTTTGCATCAGATAGAAGTGTTTGGAGTCGACCCACTGTCATAATCGGGACACAAATTGCTCCATTATTTTATTCCTTTTAAAATCATTTCACAACACTAAGCTGTTTTACTCTGATTTTATGTTAATATATGACTTTGCATGCATCTAGATATTGGATGCACAGTAAGCTGGCCCCAGTACGGTCCAGACATATGCTTTGCAGCCCTGAAATTTTGAGATGTTACCTTCATGATGGTGCATTTGGAAATGCAGGTGTCTGGCACGCTCAGGTTGGACATTAAACAGCTTTGCCGGGCTTCCTACTACAAGGGTCATGTGCCAAATGGCATATAAGAAAAAAACAGTTAAACTCAATCGCTTAAATCAAATGTCGTATTTCCAGTATCTCCTATTGAGTGTTACGAGAGGAAGGAAAACTGCCTCCAGCCGGTCTCTCTGCTGTTTAAAAGGCATGCACTGCAGATTGTGGTGTATGCAGAATAACAGTCGGCTGAGAGTTTTGCCCACTTCCATACAGAATGACGGGAAACTAGACCCCAGGTCTCAAAATAAAGAATTCTTGATAGGTATTGTTTGTGGAAGGAAAAATTCAGGTTTCTTTTTCTGTATCTCACCATTTCTGATAGGCCACTAACCCTACCTGCAGGATGGGTCAGTCTTTATTGGTCAGGTCAGAAGTAATGCTGTTAGGTCACGGCTCTTTCCCAGCCACACAGTCTAGTCTTTTATTGACCAAGCTCCTGTCTCAGACTATCATCTGGACACATGCAAAAGCATTTATTAATATAAATAAATAAGAGTAAAAGGGCTTAGTGATTAACAAAAAATAACATGAGAAATTCTATTCATTTACTACACGTCTAGAAAACCAGGTACAGAAGATGCAGATTGATTGCTTTTTCCATTCTTCATAAGTGGAGATATGCCATATAACTTTGTTGCCATTCCAAAATCCTCCAATTGAAAATATACATAAAGACAGAATAGAAACACACTTGCTACTCTGAAATGAAAAAAGTATCCTGATGTAAATATCTTCATATCACAGGGTTCCTGACTACAGGCCTGCATTTTGCTGCCGTAATGTTTCAAAGCCATTGTCAGAATAACATGGAATCGTTCATATAAACAAGCACCTGCATGACTACAGAGGCTAGCATCTAAGTTGGAGTCATATAAAAATATATATACAAATATATAACTAACAATATTTTTGTTTTATAAAAGATCATATTGAAAGAGAAAATTAAAAAATATAAAGGTATATAAAAAATTTTGAAGCATTTATATTGTGTTTCAACCTAAAATAACTACATTTTTAGAAATGCATGTATGGAAAAAAAATGTCATTTACTAAAATAGTTACAGTTATGCCAGAGGTGTGTATCAGCTTTTTTAAGCATGTTATTTATAAAAGCTGCCCCTTCTTAATTCATGGGTGGCAATTACATGGTTACATGCAGTTGTTATTACATGATATTTACAGTTACAGTTAAATACCTTTTAAATCAGGCCAAAAAAAGGTTTTAAAAATGAAAAATGAAGTGAGGTTTTATAACAATAGGTCAATTTAAATCCAAACGAGAAGTTCTTAACCATGAGGACAGTACTAGGTAATTAAATTTTTATTTCTTGTGATACAGTAAAACTGCCATGTCACATCCACGGCCCATATACAAAGAGTCAGACCCACAAAGATGCTCTCTCTCTGCCACTGATCAGTTTGCCTAAGCATCATTTAGATGAAGTGCACGACTGGAATAGTAGCAACTAAGTTTGCTTTTGAGGAACTCTGTATTATCACCTGTGCAGTTATGTGATTACGTAGTGCAATTGTTCCACAATGTTCTCCTGTTACGCTGCTTGAGCCGGATGTTGGTTATCGTGTTCTCTTGTCTTCATCTTTAGATCCTGTGGTTTCGGAGAGCAGTGATTGGAGGTCTGACAACCTGCACTGTGCTCAACATCCTCTGGTGAGCACTTTACTCATTATTTGATCTTTGATTCTTTATTCCTTTCCAGATATTGGTTGGCACAGTCATATCATGGTTAGAACTGTGGTCTGAAAAAGGAAGTTTTTCAGGTGCTGTGGTTTCAATTCTGACATGTATGCCAGGTTAATTGAGGATTCTAAGTTGACTGTATGTAGGCCTCTCTCTTAGCTCTGTGATGGACTGGCATCCAGTCCAGGCTCCAGGGTTCCTTGACTTGAGCACAATGTCAGTTGGGATATGGTCCAGCCATACTGCAACCTTGGAAGAATAAGAGATTAACAAAGAAGCATGGATAGACTTTCCAGTCGGTTAAGAGTTATAAGCTATAGCTCTATTTATATTTAATTATCCTTTAGCTCCTTCCCTTTCTTTTGCAGTCTATGTGGAAATAAATTGCTTTTTCAGTACTTACTAAAATGTAAGGCAAGCAATTGGCACTTTTGCTGCTTCTTAACCATTAACTATAGAAATTCTCTTCCCCCAGAAGACCATCTGGTTTATTATCACCCAGAGAGCACAACAGGGTGCTGGACTATTTCTGTGAACAATGACCACAACCTGCCCACAACCTACTCTCAACCTGGTTGAGGGTCAGGTACTATTGAGGAAGGAAACTGTGCAGGATCTTTTAGGCACAATCATCATTAAGCTTAAAGTCTTTGTCGTTTATTATAATTTTGCTAGTAGTTATAGCAAATAAGCTTTTACTGGGTAATTCCGCATAGGTAAGGAATAAGTGGCTGCAAGGCTGTCTTCCTAAGAAAGAATGAAATAGTTCAGAAAGAATGATTTAAGCCATATGTCAAATGTCAACTGTTAAAGCTGTATACGATCCAGTATGATTGACATAGGGTATTATGGCCAGATGGTCACATATGACCACTTCAGGGTCACATACGCTGGCTCTGAAGGTGGGATCCTCTGAGACCTTCAGCAGACGTTTGAAGAGAGCAAAGAGTAAAAGCAGCAGCAGCAAGGACGGTGGCCCAGAGTTTAAGAAGGCCATCTGGCAAAATAACCATCCACAAAGGACTCGAAATGCACCAGAGAGCACAGACCCTTCACTGTCTATTGAACCCCCACTTTGCAGCTGAAGAGTCAGTTGCATTTAGGAAGAATGTTTAGTGTGCCCTTTCCTTCTCGCGACAGAGAAACAAGCCTCAACAGGATGGAGTTTGGAGTCACACTGCACCTGGTGTATATTTAAACTGGTATTTAACTTCCCTCTACTCAGTAAATAAGTCTGTAAACATAGTGAGTAATGTAGGCAGCCACTGCGTGGTTAATTTTGTTCTTCACCCAGCACAACAGAAATATATTCTCCCAGAGTATTACCTGAGGAAATCTGGTCGTATCTCACAGTGTGTGTCATCCCGTCCATTTGTGAAAAAAGTCAACTTTTTATTAAGGGGAAAAAATGGAGAAATTTAAAGGAGCACTCTGCCAATTTCATTTTATCTGCTTGCCTTATGGGCAGTCTAGGATATAACTAAGCACTGCTGTAAAGGTCAGGATACTCCATCTCTCCCTATTGTTTTTTTAAATCTGCCTCTCAGGCTCATTTCTGTCTTCTTTTCTTCTATGTTTCAGTGCTTGATCGTATCTCCTTTAACGGCACATTTTCATGTGTGCTGGCACTACAGCTTAAAACAAAGTGAGGCGGGTATGCACGGCGCAAAATCAATCAAATCTGGAAATTCCGATCTGGAAATAATTGGGTTTGGCAAGGCGAACACATGTGAAACTTAAGCAAATACAATGTATCACTGCTGTATGAGATGCTCTCTGCACACCCATGACAAATTTCACTGAGCTACAACCCACAATTGGTTGTATCTGACCTTTGGTGTACTTTACTGATCGGCTTCTGGCAAAACAACTTGCAGCAGCTCCACACAATAAGTCTCTCTCCTCTGGGATGCTTCTCTAAGATTTATGAGCTTCAGGCAGAATTTTTTTTCTTTTCTTTTTTTTTTATTCTTGTTGTTTTGTGTTCAAGCTATACACCAGAATCTGAAAGCAGTGTTGCGTGGCAAAATAATGCTCCATAATAACAGGTTTTTCACAGAGGGGCTCCATTTATTGAATCATGATAACATTTCAGAGTTATTTCAAACAGGTTTGCTTTTCCTTCCACATATATAGATCCCTTTGGTCAACACACGTGCGCTGCAAAAAACCTAAACTCAGCTTATACCTTTAGTTTTATAAATGCACTTTTACAGACCTATAGCACCTCAGCTAAGTGTTATACTTCACATGGGTACAACAGGCTTTTACATTATTTTCCGGTCGCTGCAGGTTACAGAACGCATTGTTGAACAGACAAACAAGCATTTTCATGCAGCACTGAGGTTATTTCCTCCACCGTGTTGACTTAGTATGACTCGCAGTAGACCCGAGTGAGAGGAAATGCACGGTAAGAGAGTTTGCTAATGCTGATTGTTTGCAGCACTGCAAATCTTCATGCCAAGAGGCTATGTTTTAAGCGTGTGATCCCAGTTTAGTGCAGCCATTACTGGAGGTCACCACCCAACAATGTTTCTTTTGCCTACAGTCCTCTTACTGATGGGAAATAAGTCACACTGAGATTACTTTATGCAGTCTGAGGGCCTTTCTCACAGAGGTAAAGTAAATTTATTTGGTCCTTTTGCGAGAGTTCAGCTTCAGTTTGTCATAGAAAATTGTGTTCTCGAGCAGTACTATAAAACAGCTCTGACACATCAGGGCATCGACACAGCGATACAGTGCACGGTGTTATCAGGCATGGGGACGTTTGCAGTGTGTCCATCAGGCTGTGGTATCAGGATTGCTCTGGTCAGCCCACGTATGCTCAATCCGATCCGGGCAATGCGGAGGCGAGGCCAAATTTGGGGCTCGGTCTGATCGAGCTGTAATCCTGAGACATTTTTGTAGTGTAACTGGGTGCGTTGTCCTGCCAAAAGATGCCACTGCAGTCCGACTGTGCCTTTGCCGAGGGATGACACTTGGTATCTTACTGTATCAGTGACATTAATCAACACACACATATATATATTGCATCTCAAACATTAGGAATATTGTGAAAGGAGGTTTTTTTTGCATTTTATTTAATATATTTTTTACACAAAAACTAACACATACGAGCCATTTTAGTTGTAACTTCCTAGGACCTGACATCACAGTTTGGGTTGTCTAGACCAGCGGTCTCCAACCTGTTTTGCGCCACGGACCGGTTTATGCCCGACAATATTTTTCATGGACCGGCCTTTAATGTGTCGCGGATAAATACAACAAAATAAAACTACCGGTAGTACCGGTACCGAAAAAAATAAGATTTATTCATAACACACGTGAAAAGGCCCAGGAAAACAGAGTTAACGATAAAAACGATAACAAAATAACGCTGAAAACCAAACATTTCACACCTGAGCCTCAACTCTCGCGGCCCGGTACCAAACGACTCATGGACCGGTATACCGGTCCGAGGCCCAGGGGTTGGGGACCGCTGGTCTAGACCAAAATACTAAATTTAGCTCTACAAGGGCCTGATATTCACTTACAAGGATGTTATACTGCCACTGTTCTAATGAAATTAAAAGAAATGTCCTCATATGTCATTTTTCTCAAAAACAAAAATCAGGTAAAAAATGAAAATCTGGTAAGTCTTTGTTTTTACATTCATCAGGTCCCAATCAGTTAAGTTAGGTTGCTATTTACAGTATAGGTACTATGTATCTGTCTAGTTTTGTACATGCAACTACACTCATGGGAAAGACTGCAGGCATAGTTATTCAGATAATGAGCATCGACACCCTCCGTGAGAAGGGTAAGCAGCGGAGGGTCATTGCTGAAAAGCCTGACTGTTTGCAAAGCGCTGCGTCGAGGTGCATTAATGGAAAGTTAAGAGGAAGGTAAAAAGATGCAAAAGCTCTCGAGGTTCCAGGATGACTGGAACTTGGAGAGAATTCTCAATTAAGTGAATGCAGTAATTTGTGTCCTTGCTTATGGTGCCACGGGGTGGCTGTAGTCAGGAGGTAGGGCAGGTCATCTGCTAATCGTAACGTTGGTGGTTCAGTCCCTGGATGCTCCAATCTGCATACTAAATGTCCATGGATAAGATACTAAACCCAACTTGCTCTCCGGATGCATCCATGAAAGTGTGAATGTTAAGCACAAAAATATGTATGAACAAGCCATATAAACTGCTTTGAATGCTCCAGGGGAGTAAAAAACCACTATATAAGAATCAGTCCATTTGCCCTTTAGTTTTAGAAAACGTATTGGACAAATTAACAGTTTCCATTTAGAGACAATGGAACAAACTGCAGTCATTTTACTTTGAAACAGATGAAATGCTACAGCAAAGATAGCGTTTTTCAGTTTAAATGATTTGTCTCCTTTCAGGTGTGTAGCTAACTCTTTTTTGCAGTTTCTCCCACACTGAAATGAGATCTGGATAAATCATTGCCTCAAACTGATGTGGGACTTAGAAAAACAAATTAACTGAACGCGTCCTTTAAAAAGAGTTATTGCTTTCTTTAAATCCCATATGTCACTATGCTGCTGAAGGTTTAAACATTTCCCAGTATTTGAAAGCTCAGCTGGAGCTGAACTCAAAAGTTAATGTAATGCCCATGAATTGACCTTATTTGTTTCTTAAAAGCTTAAAGTCTACTTCTCTTGGTTACTATAAGTTGTGTGGTGGTAAAACGCTCTTTTACTGCACGAATGCAAATCTGCTCTCTCCCCTTTGCTCTCTTTCACCACTCTCACTTATCACACTACTTCTTTTGGGGGTCCTGTTCCTGCTTGACGTCCTGGTAAGCAATTTCCTCTGCCTCCATTTTTCAGACCATAATTTTGATTGATAATTATCGTTGGGGACATAATTCTGTTGAGCCACCCTGCAGAGTGAAAGACTAGTAGAATAAAATAGAAATGGTGTGTTGTTGGGTGCATTCGAGCGTAGCCACAACAAATGAATGGATAAATCTCTCAGAGCTGCACTCGGCACTGCCGATTCAAAGAGACCAACAGTCAGTGCCGCAGAGAGAGGAGAAAACTTGCTTGTTCGTGACTGGCTTTCTCTCTCTCTCTGCAGCTGAACTTTACGGCCTTTGGTTTCAAACAAAGAACTTGTGATTTGTCTTCTGTTTCACAGCCTGCCGTTTGGTTTTAAAAATCTTCAAAGACCACTCATATCCTGAAGGATTATCAGGCTCATTTCCACCAAACTTTAAAAACCTTGACAATCCAAGTGGAAATCCACATCCGAGGCTTGATTCGGCCTTTTGGCCGGCCATGTTTATCACTAATAATAGCACATTTAGTGGGCACACCAATGCCTTGTGAGATTAAGAGTCTTAATGTGTCTGGCATCACCATTTGTGTAGTTTTTATGACTGGAAATAGCTTTATTTTATTCAGCATGATACCAAGATTAATGAAGTGTATCAGTTTGTTTATATCATAATTGAGATATTAGTGTAGTTTGAATTATTGCAGAAATATAATGATTATTTCAGAGAAATTTCACCAGTTCTCAAATATATGTTAAAGAACATATGGTTCCAAATAATATGCTGAGTCATGACTAAAGTGCACTGAGGCATTTTCAGGTGTGCTGTGACATTTTCTGACAACCATATGTTATTATCACAATACATGACTGCACAAAAACTCATTTATTTACTAACTGCATCAGTTCTCTTAACCTGAGTGTGTCATCTTTGGGGAGTCCTTGGCTAATGCTAACATTATACCAAGAGAGTTAAAGAGATTCTTGGTAATCGAATATTCCCTCTGAGACAAACTACTTCAGAAGAGTGCTGCATCTGAACAGACAGACAGTATTTCTGTTTAGGCAGTGTGAAAATACCTGACCAGCTGATGGAGGTCATCTAGAGCCTCATCCCATGATGTCACTCGTGCAAAAAGTGTCATGCTAGGTCCAGATGTTGCAAATGGGCTTTTAAATGTGCCGTCATCTAACAATTAAATCCAAAGAATGATAGCATGCCAGATGGCATAGAGGCTATTTTTGGCTATAATGAATACAAATAGGACTTGGGCACCAAAGTTTAATAACCAGTGCTATAGCATATTGACATATTATAATATTAACAATTCTTCCTTATTAGATCTTGTGATTTATGTCTAGAGCTGATGCACAAGTCTTTGCAGTGGGTCAGTGCAGAGTCGGATAATATTTTTCAGACTTGTGGCGCATGTGCTGACAATGGGAAACCCAAAATTCAACTGTTACTCGATCATACTACAGCTGTCCCCACCAGATATCACTTTGAAGCTGATGTTTGGTTGCTAGCTACCAGGCTCTGGTTGCCAGGGTAACCATCTAATGTATTTACTGGGGGTCCATCATATGCCGATCACTGATATACTGCCCTTTCAATGCTAGCCTTATCAATCGCTCACCTTAGGGTCACTTCTTGGACCCACGTGACTCTGAATGACTTTCTATGTGCTGCCATTGATCGCTTCCAGTGTGGACACAGATTAATACTCTCAGAACTGTATGGTGTTTTATGGATCAGGTTTTCATGCACTCAGTTCCAGGTTTAAAAGCAGAGATGCTAGAACAGCTTGTTTCAAACAGTGGATAGACTGAGGGGTTGCCTTGTATGAGTTTTTTTTTTTTTTTTTTTAAAGATTACTTTGAACTGTAAATCATATTAAGCTACTCTAGTAGACAAAGATTAACAAAAATATGGAGCTATAAATGAGCAAATAACTTGTGGTCCCTTTTATTCACAAAGCTTTTGGATCGACTCATTCTTTGTGAAACGGCTGCATTTTCAGACTGACAGCTCATTAAAAGGTTCCTAGCTGAGACGGTTGCCTTGGGCTGTGGTTGAAATTAGAGTAACATGACAGTATAAACGTTGTCATGTGTGGCACAGTCACACAGTGACTTGTTAGCACAGATGTAACATCTTACGCCCTAATTTGCAGTACGTAATTTGCAAACTTTACAGATTCAAAAGGTTGGTACAGCAATCATATATTTGATAATTCAAATGAAATAATAATTTATGTAGGCAATTCTATTTAGTTTCTGTAAAATCACATATCCTAATTAGAACAAAGGGAAATGCTGTGTGCATTTAACTGTAAAAGTTTAAAAGGTGATTTGATGAATTGCAATAGAATCCTCATGTTTACATTTTTCTTCCTGTGCAAAAACAACTGTTGGTAACTTGGTTTAAAATTCAGATTTTTGTCAACAAGGATAATCAAATACGTTGAGAATATGTATAGCCGTGATGAAATAGCACTTATATAATTCATGATAAATCTAAAAAAAAAAAACCAGACATACAGTTTTGCATTGTTGGTTTGATGTAATGAAATTTAATGTGCTTACATTTTTGCATTTTTGGCCGACAGCAGGATCGCGTTATCTCATCTCCCTTCTCCCGTCACTACTGCGCAAAATTTGCTTGCAAATTATGTCAGAGGCTCTTTGAATCATTTGATGATTGGTTGTCACACCAGCATCAGGTCAGAATTTCCTGAGAGCAAGATTAAGCGAAGGACTTCACAGGCATCACCGAGCCGCGACTGGTGCATCGGAAGGAATATTTCAAGGGGACAAACAGTGTGCATCGTGATCCTCCACCTTGTCCTTTAGAGAAGTCCTGCTTCAGCTGAAAGGGACTACATTCACATGTAATGTATTACCTTTCATATTAGGAGGAAAGTGTGGTATTTTCTGCCAATTACCCACAAAATAACGTAACGCTATGAGATGAGTGATACACAAACAGCAGAAGCGTCCAGTGAGCTTATTTTACCTCAGAAGTCGACTCTGCTCTATCCTTGGAGTCCTCAGAGGAAGAGATTAATATTATCAGTGTGTACACTAAGCTCGTTTTCCCTCTTCACTTTTGCTTTAAAAGGACAGAGAACATTAATCGCTCTGCGGCCCATTAAGTTCTGCTGAAAAATCCAACACACCTGTTTAAATATTTTGTGAATTCCCAGCTCCTCAGTGTGCCGCTACTTGTTCTGAATATTAAGAAATAAGATCTTTATTGCACACAAATACGTCTCATTGCTGTGTGCTTTTGGAATTTCATGCTATTCAGTTTCTCTGAGTCTTATTCTCTTAAGGTTGATTTTTACGAATGACTTTAATGCCCTTTTAGAGCATGGAAGCTGAGAAGTGTAATGTAGTTTTCTTTTCTGATGACTCCTCTGCTGCAGTAGAAAAGTACATTGAAAATTTCAGGAGTATTGATTACTAATGCATTAAACTTGATGCCTTTTTGCTTCTCATACATGTTTTTATTTTTGTTGCTTTTTTTGATTTCTACTCGTGTGTAAAACATCTGTTATCTCTCTTTAACCCCCCTAGAAGCTCTTCTAACTTTTAACCTTACCGTTCATTCTTCCTCCAATCACAGTGTTGCTGATGATGGTTTCCAGTATTGATATATTTCCCTCAGGCAGTGACCACAAGAGTGCTGAGTCATCTTGGATGATTGAATCCAGCTTGGCTAATCTAATTCTCTTGTGGCTTCGAAGAACTGAACCGTGCAGATTAGCGTAACTAGCTCATCTTGGGTCACACAATTGATCTTGGATTTTTTTTTAAGTGACACGCAGTCCCCAACACATGATGACAGTCCCCATTTCTGCAGATATTATAGCTTTATTTCTGTGCACTGAGAGAAGCTGGTGATGTGAAATCCATTTTTATGTAGAGACTCCGATATAAACTATTTTAATTAAGCATTACTGAACCAGTAGATTTCTTTAAAGGGATCAAATATTAATGTTTAATGTGGTTAAATCAGGAATGCCAGTATATTGATCCATATATTAATTTGAGTGATTTTTACTGTTGTCCACAGCAGCTTTATACTGCATAAAAAGTTTCTCTTACTTGGTCCCCGCAGCATTTTGAAGGCAGCGTGACTCACGTCCATAAATCTGCAGCATTGCCACGCCAGAGGGTAGTGCTATTTTGCACAGCAATCCACCGTGCTTACATTGATTAAATCGTATGCAGTGGCACACGGTAGCTGCAAAAAACATTATATAATTCTGCACACATCAGACAATGCAGTTTTAGTTTTACGCCAGATGTAGCAGGATTCAAACTGCATACACAAAGGCTCAAATGTGAAACGAGCCTTTGTTCTTTTTGGCCGGTGGTGGTTTTCACCTTGGAAATCTCCCATGGGTGCCATTTTTGCCTGGACTTTTTCTGATTGTTGAATTATGAACTCTGTTCTTAACAAAGGCAAGTGAGGCCTTCAGTTCTTTCAGCGATGTTCTTTTGTGACCTCCTGGATGAGTCATTGGTGTGCTCTTAGAGCTGGCCTCTCCTGGGATGGTTCACCACTGTTCCAAGTTTCTCTATTTGTGGATAATGACGCTCCCTGTGGTTTGATGGAGTCACAAAGCCTTAGATTTGGCTTTTCCACACTGATAGATGTCAGTGGCTTTAATATGATGCTTGTTTAGATCTTTTAGCAAACTTTAGTTTATCTGACAGATTTTGTTTAAGTGATTTGTTGATTCTACAGGTTTGATGGTTCTCACTCCGGATCTGTCTAATGAAATTGAACTAAGTGTTTCGAAAATTTTGGTAAATCGTAGTTATTTCAATCAGAAATTAACAAGGGATTTCTATATGTTTAATACTTTAACAACCAGGTTTGGTGGGCAGATCAAGCCTTAATACAACATAAGAGAGTTATAATACAACTCCTCCCTTATCCAATTATCATCAAGCAGGGAAATTGGCTATAGAGACCAAACGTTTTGCAGCGGGCTATAAGCATACTGGAAAATTTAACATGGGAGTTCCTGGCGACTGACTTGCTTTTGGAGTAAGCATAAATTGGCAATTTCAGTTTTTCAGACTTTTCTTTAGTTTGTTTGTTGTCATCTTGTTTAAAACATGAGCAAAAGAAGAATTATTTATAATTATAACAATTAAAGAATTAATCTCGGCACATTGTTGTCAAATAAATGGCTTCATTAATATTTATAATAACTAAAAAAAATTTACTTTGGGGGGAAGAAGCCAGTTAAAATAAAACAAACTGCTAAATTTACACACGAGAACTTGTGTTTCTTTTCAGAATAAGCTATGCTTTTGAAACTCTGTCCCAACCTATCGAGCAGCAGGAGTTTCAGCAGGGGGCACGGCTCCAAGGCTGTGCAGTACAGAACCCAGCAGACAAGCTGCACAGAGAGATCCTATACACATAATGCACAAGGAAATAGATGCCCTTGTCAAGTATAGCAATGGGAAACTAGCACAACAGCAGCCTGTGGTGTTGGAGAGAGTAAATTATCAACACACCCAGTAACGGTGTTGTCTAGCAGTTGGATGAAAATAGTATAACTAGCTGTTATGTGTGTAGAATAATATCATGAGAGGCTTTGTCAGGTTTTAAAGATCACCTCATTTTTTTGATGTATTGCTCTGCCAACTAAAATGAGGCTTCGCCACTGCTTAATATGTATCAATAATTAAAATGATATCAGTCTTTGTGATAAATTTGTAATTAATTCATTCATTCATGCTGTCTACTACTTTTAAAGCCTACAGAGGATACAAAGTCTCTGTTTCCAACTCAGACTCGGGGTTGGTTTCATTTTCCAAAGGATAGAAATTAAGCTACGGTTAGAAGTACGACTGCTGTCGTTGTCAGGGAATGCAGACTTTTGGACGCTCGCGCAGTTAGTTAGGAGATTTCCAAGATCCAAGGCTGCTGTTCTCTACTAATGCAACTGCCAGTCACAATATGCCTTGTGTACATGTCTATTAATATATCAGTT
The DNA here is from genome assembly GCF_041146795.1 of Maylandia zebra. Classification (NCBI taxonomy): domain Eukaryota; kingdom Metazoa; phylum Chordata; class Actinopteri; order Cichliformes; family Cichlidae; genus Maylandia; species Maylandia zebra. The sequence goes on along the minus strand of NC_135188.1, from coordinate 16,301,214 downwards.
ATCAAAAGAGAGTTTTCTGAAGTGTTAAATATTATAATATAGCAATTTTATGCTTCCAATAATTAGCCTAGTAGAAAAAAATTCTCAAGTTTTTGACCTTTCTTCTTCTTATTATTATTATTATTTACATTATTCTATTGTTTTCAGGTAGCAGGATGACAGTCAGGTGTGAGTGTGTGCCCTGGTTTATGTAAAGATCAGGGATCAGCCCAGTGTCTGAGCTTCACAACATTGTTTTAGGAAGTGAATCATGAACAAAGAAGATCTCCATGGACCTCAAAAAAGGCTTATTGATGTTCAGCAGCAGTCAAACAGACAGACTACAAATGAAGGAAATGAAGAACATTGCTTCACCCGACTGGAGTGTCCAGTGTTCCCTCACAGAGCACGGTGTCTAATAGTGTGAAAGGTCACATGGGAGCCCAGGATAACATCTAAGCAGCTTCTCACATTGTGTACATGTTCATGAATGAGAAGTTTACTAACACTAAAGGATGAATCAGAAGGCTGTTTGAACCAGGAGCTTATCCCATCTGTAAAACGTGGTGGCCGCATTATGACTGTTTGAGACGGTTATAATTAATCTGCACCAGGGCGGGTCATCATCGATAGAATATTACTGCAAATTTATAAAGAATGAAGCAACATCTGTTCATGAATTGAACATTAAGAGAAAGTGGGTTAAAAAAAAAAAAAGCATCAGCATACAAGTTGTTTTACCAAAAAATGATCAAAGAAGCAAGATGATGTTTTGGAAAGCCCGAGTCAAAGTCCTGACCTTCTTCCAGCAGCCTGAAACAAGCAATTCATGTGATGAAACTAACAAACATCCCAGAGCTGAATGTGTTCTGATAATTCAAGTGTACAAGTCCTCCAAGCTGGTGTGTAGGACTGTTCAACAGTTTTCCTACATTTTTAAGGTTTGCATACATTTGCTTCTTGCAGAGTAATAGAAATACTACTCGGCTAACAAACCACTGAGTTTTTTCATATATATGCTTTTAGGTTTTGTGTGTAATTGTAATATTTAATTCAAAGTTAAAGAAGTCACAGACCATCAAGCACTAAATTACATACCCTTTATTAATATGACAGGGTTTTGTTGTGTGTGTTAGGTGCTGGGCAGTGCTGGAAATTGTCCCGCAGACATCATTCCCAGAGAGGAGGATGACACCGGAAACAACAACAACCAGGCCTGACTACAGCAGCCCCTCTGGTCCTCCATCCTCAGTCTCCTCACAGAAATACTCTAACATCTCGCTAGAAGAGTGAGTCTGTACTTAAAGTGCTTACCTCTCCTGTTCTGTCTTTCCATCTTTAGCCACAAGCCTGACACTTATGGTTGTATCCTTTGAATAAATATGTGCTAATATGTAAAGCAGGGTTTCAAATCTGTCCTAAACAGCTGTTTGGAAGTTTCTTTATCAAGAAAAAGCTCTTTGCTCACTGTTATCTGCATGTTCATGTGTAAACCTATTGCTCGGGTTTTGCAAAATTCGTCTGCTCACTGCAGAACCACTAGATCACTTGTTTCAAATACAGGCCAATCGTTTAGTATTTACTTTAGAAACAGCAGGTGTTGGACACTCAGTCGAGGTTCAGTTTGTGCGAGTGTTGTTTCTTCAGCGGGTGTCGTTCTCGCTGTCATAAAATCTCTTTTTTGTGTGTTGGATACTGGAATGAAACAAAGACACAAATTTTCTATAAAAATCCAAAGGAAGTGATGTCCATGCTTGTGCCTTGCCTCAGTGCATCTTTGATTTCCATCTTGCTAATATTAGCTTAGAAAAAGGGCTCTCATCAGGATGCAAGGAACGCTCAGATTTCCCACTCATGTTGGCTTGAATATTGATGGTTGATTCATAGACCTTGAGAAACAATAGCTGAGAAAGAGTTAAGAGTAGTTAGAAATAGATATGAACAGGGGTTAAAGTGGGCCATGGGATGGTTTTGTTCTCACCTTCACTTAATAAGCAATTATAACAATGTGTGATAACTGTGCTGTCAGAAATCACAAAAGATTTAAGAGAAGAAGATAAGAGATCACGTTCAAAGGTAGCAAGTGGCATCCGATCAGCTGGTAATTTAAAGCTTACCTATGTAACGTCCTGATTTATGTTGGATTTTTTCATTCAGAGTGTGGATCTGGACAGGTGTTGCTGAAGTTAATTCAAACTTGGAAGTGATTATGAAGGTTATACTGACAGCAGGTGCAGGCTTAACTGGGCAGTTTGCAGTACTGTGGTACAGCTCATAGTGATGAACTGCACTCCAGCCACAGTTCAAATGCTTGTTAATGAGCTAATAACATGGCAGAAACCTAATGTGTTTAGAATACCAGCAGAAGACCACACTTGGTGGCACTCTATCAGCTGACAACGGCAAACTGAGCTTGCAGTTCACATAGGCTCACCATAATTGGACAACAGAAGGTTGGAAAAATGGTGTCTGGTCTGATTAGTCTTGATTTTGCGTCAGCATTCAGATAGAGGGGTCAGAATTTGGTGTAAACAACATGAAAGCATGGATCCATCCTGCTTTGTATCGACAGTTCGGGCTGGTGGTGGAGGAGGATATTTTCTATGCAATGCTAATACTAACCGAGCATCGTGTAAACACAACAGTCAGATTATTGTTGCTTATCATGTCCATCCCTTTGTGACCACAGTGTTTTTCACCAGCAAAGATGAAGGCGAAGTATAACTTTGAAGGAAAGACGCTTTTAAAAATATGATTTGGAACGCAGCTACAAAGGCTCACGGAACATCTGCCTGTATATTGTAGAATGTTGGTGGCTAAAGCAAACCTCAAAACCAGCACCGGTCAGGTGGTCATAGCCTTCACATAAAGAGAGCAAATGTACCGGAGCTCACAATAATGATTATTCGAGTCAGTTAACCTTGAGGCATTGCTACTTGGAAGTTCTGGTCCCCACCTCCCAAATCCCACTCTAATCCCAGCATATGAAGCACTGAGAGACAGACTCAGTGGACAGTATGTAAATCTGGATATTGAAGGGCATAAATGCCACACCTTGAAAGGAGAGAACCAGAGGATAGCAGATATTCCAGATTAAATGTCCTGGGTTATCTGTAGTAGAATAACAGTGTCAAATAGCAGTCATATCAGGTCAGCCTTTAAATAATTTGGCAGGTATGAAGCTCTTTTTATGCTATTACATTATCCAAACCCATTCTGAGATCATCAAAAAATGGCACCAGATTTCCATTTCTGATACTAAGTTGGCTTTTTGTCATCAGCATTGTACAGTATGCCATTTCGTTGATGGCCAAGTTTGACAGTGATGATACATCAGCAGAGAATTGTGTGAATATGTGCAATTAGCAGCTCTTGTACTGAATATGTAATTATTTCAAAGCATCTTTGAATTGTAATCGCTCCCTGGCTCAGGCTTTCCCTTTCCATTAAATCCTCTTTCATTACACTGATTTGCAGAACAACCATTTTTCATTCTGATTGCTTGGCATGAATTTTTATTTCTGTGTTATTCTTTCCCCCTTACCCATCACTGCTCATTGTTCATCTCTTTAAAAAAAAAAAAAAAAGGAAAGGAAAAAAACAGAGCTCCTGTGACCCACATGGTTGAGACAACCTCAGTGACAGGTACCTGCACTTCTGCCTTTGCAGAGCTTTTCTATGACAACAGTGCCCCCTGGTGGCTTTTTATAAATCATCTATTAAGATCACATGGTTGTTTATACTGTTCCAAATCCCAGTCCTCTAACCTTGTTCCCCTCATCTGTTGAGTCGTTCAGAGCAGCTTTGTGCTTTTAAAGCCATGGTGGAATGAAGGATGGAATATAAACGATAAAAGTAAGGACAGAGGATTTTTGCAGCCTTGTCGCTAGTCTCATGTGTCACTGGGATCAGAAACAACTGTTTGCTTTTAGACTGTTGCAATTAGACAAAAGACAATTTGGGAGTCTTGGAAAGTCAAAGTAAAGGTGATTGGAGAGCATTTGTCCATCTGGAAAATGTTGGAAGGCTCACCTGAGGTGCTGGGCTGTTGATAAGTCTGCCTTTATCAAGTCCTTGGCTCGCTCATCAAAGGATGTGCATGCTGGAAGTGTCCATGCAAACACAGAAAGTTTCCATGCATCCTTCACCTTTAGTTGTGCTTTGTGCTTTATATATATTTATGTATATGAAAACGGCACCTTCAGTGACTTATGCTGTCGATACATCCCTTTGAATGTTCCAATGGCCTTGCTGTTGAGGAAGTTTCACCTTGATAATCATGGGCTTTCTTGAAATTTGTTGACAACTGACTCCTCAGTTTAGATTTGTTGCCACTATGAAGTTAAAAAGAGCTTTCACAACTGACTTGCCCCTAAATTAACAAATAAAAACGGCATTATAAGCTATAAAATCCATACCTTTGTGTGAATAACCACTTCAATGTAATTCCTAATTGTTCTGAAATAGCTTTTTAACTGTTGCACATTTAAGAAAAACATACCTGGGTTAAGAATGATCAGCAAAAAGAAAGAAGCTTAAATGTGGCTGTTTGTTATGTATGCAAACTGCAAATGGATATTGGTCTTGATCTAATAGTAGAAATAAGATAAAAGGCGATTTCTTGCTTAAAGAAATGTTTACTCTGTGTTATGAATGAAAACCCATCTGCTCATCTGTTCATAGTGGTGATTTACTTTCAGTTTGGTAAAAGTCTGTTTTAAACATCATTTGTTGGTTTGTCTCTGTCAGGACGACAACCTGATGATTGCTTCTTTTTCACCCAAAGTAGTGCCAAGGCCTAGCCTGACATCAGTTTCATGTATTTCCACTCAGAAAGTTTGGTGCCAATGCTAAAAAACTGGTAGCATTGTGATGCCACAAAGTTGGAACCACTGTTGTTAGTCGCTTTGGGCCATATTCATTGCATTAATATATTCATTTCCATTCATGCTTTAGAGCATGTCTTGTGTTGGGCTGTATGTGGGATTTCTCACAGCAGTGGAACCTGCAGTCCGAGCCTTCAGCCGTGGGTTTCTTGAACAGGATGTCAGGGTTGGGTAGAGGGAGGCTTTAGAGCAGGCTGTATTTAGACTCACTCAGTTGCAAATGGTGAAATAAGTAAAAATATGTACCCCATCTATGAATCTGTGGGGGAAAAAATAGTTGGTCAGAAAAAAATTTCAAATCAGAGTTTAAAATGGTTGTGACAGTTGCCTTTGGCAGCATAGTACACACTGCATCTTTCATACTTTACAAGGTCAGAACATGAAAACAAGCCCCACGCGCCTGTGAGTGCTGTAAATGGATCCCTGTTCATTGGGATGGATATGCCTGAGTCTTGCATGCTTTCATTCAGATGAGTTCAAGCGTCAGTTAAGCCAGCTTGGCACTTTGTGCAGAAAAAGGTAAAACAAGCAGGTCAGCACCTTTCCTCAACCACCTGCCATCAAAGTACAGCAAGAGGTCATGGTCGTCTGCACCCATTTCCATGCATATTTCTATATAAAGCTGGAATTAATGCTCCAGGTTAATTAGAAAGTTGACTCCTAATTTGAGACCTGGACTACCCGTACCTCACTGAGGCTGCAGGAAGTTTAATTGTATTGTTTTACATTCTTGTTCGGGTTGAGGCAAACTAATACATCTCATCTAAATTTTAACATGTTTGAAATTGCTAAATGAACTAAAAACAAAATAATAAATCTACCTATCTTAATAACTATCTATCTGAATTAATATCTGATTGGTGATTGGTTGGGCTAACAAAGGAGTCCAATCAATCACCAATCCAATCAACCAGAAATTTCACACAGCTGGTTATAAATTGGCCAAAGGACACGTTCAGCCTTTGCTCGTCACATCTGGCTTCAACAGTCAAGATGACGAAGTTGAAATTCTAATCTTGATACTTCAGTGGGTGAAATCAGAGGGCTACGACAATCTTTTATACCGTCTATGATTTATACTGTGGCGCCAGAAAAAGATGGGTGGTGAAAATGCCAACTTGGCTGCTCTGCAACTACATGAAACACAGACAAATTGTCCACTGGAGAAACAAAGGCTGCAGAAAGCTGCGGCCCTTACCCTGTTTCAAAACTGTCCTCATCCTTGACTTGGATCACAGACTGTGCATGTGTTGATGTCACAGTTTATTTAGAAATTGTCCCCCATTTGGTTGTGTGTGCTGCGACTCTGTGTATCTGAAAAGTGGAACATTTGTCATCAGTCCTGAAGCTTGTTTCCTTTCACAGAATTTGCTCAAAGTGAGAAACAAAAGCTGTTCCCCGACTGTCTAAGGCTTATTAGTTTTGGCGATTTGAAACACCACAAATGATGCACGGTGCGTCGTCTTTGCTGTTGCTTGTCCTTCTAATTAGCTTTGTCTCCCTTATCCCCCCGCTGTGACTCAGTATGTCACAACCAAGAGTTTCAAAACTGGCTGCGCAGCCACTGCAGTAAGACAGAGGAAAAAAGTGAAAGGAATTAGAAAGTAAGGCAGATGTGAGTTATTGTGCTGTAAAGCCAGGATGTTGCTAATTTAAGGCCCGTCTGGCGATACGTTAAGTTATACTTTAAGAAAAGGCAAGAATAATCTGTGTTCATCAAATATCACATGACTATGTAAAGTTTCACCAGTAAACTGAGTTTTCTGGTCATTTTGCTTTAGATTAACCTGATTCCAAAGCATTTTTAAAATTATGTGAAGCCCAGCTAAATGAACATATAATGGTGTTTACTTTAGCGCTCAAACATTTTTAAGTTTCGTTCCGGCATCAGAAAGGCATCCAGTATAAAAGTCTGCCACGTCAAACATGCAGAGCTAGCTGCGGTGGTGACCCCTTGTGGTATTGCAACAGTCAAAGTAGGTTCTTCTTCTTTGATCAACCTTTATTGAATATTTGTTTTTTACATTCTGCATGGGAGCAGTGTGTATTTGATCTTTTCTCTCAAGTTTGTGCATTCAAATTCCTGAGATCACACAATGACAAATCTATTTTTGGGATAACCTGTTCACATCATAATAGAAAGCTTATTTGGCTTTGTCCTAGATGCCCAGGCGTTAGTTGGTTGGGTATAAAAAGCCAAAACTAATGTCTAATAAATTATAATCTGCATGAAAGCTATGAAGCTATGCAGCAGATTTCTGGTGTTGTTTTTTTTCTCTGGACAGTGTTAAATTTGTAATATTTTTATCACCCTCATTGGTATAAAAGGATGCAGCGAGGTGCAGATCAGTGTTGTCAATCACCGATGAAAATCCATCAGGCTTTATGCATAAGAGACACGTCTCTAGTTATATTTGCCTGTTTTTAAATTAAAAACTGCTGTTAGGTAAAATTTGACTTTCATGAAGACTTTGATACAAATGAAAATCATTTATTTTAATTTGCTTAAAAGAAATACATCTGTGCAAAATAATTTTGCGACACCACAATCAAACAAAAACATGAAACTCTGACTCGCTGTCAAGATTTATTGTGTTAAGAGAACACATGCGGGGTTGATAATGACGCTCAGACAGGCTGAAAATATTATTATCGCTGCTTTCGTTGACCTTGATATTTAAAAGCTCGTGCTCTTTGCTGGTGCACGTGCACGTGTTTTTGAGTCGCTCCATGCTTTGCCTGGTATTCACTGAGTTTAGCAGATGCTGCAGTGCAGCTGATGACCCTACCAGTAAGTTGATGTCATCAGGAAAGCAGAGGTTGTTGAAGGTGGCTCCTGATTAGCACTCCTACGTCACCTGTTACATCCAAGGCCAGTGTCATAATGTTCTCAGTGGAAATAAGACTGTGCTGAATTCAAAACATTCTGCAAGTGTGACGTGAGGATTCTCAAAATAACTAATGTGAACTGCCTTTCTGACACATCAACTGTTTGTCTTTTTTTTTGTTTCCTTTGCATGCGACTCTCTCCTCATGGTTCCTTTTCATTTATATGACAGGGACTGGTTGCAGCAGACTGGTGCAAACTGATAATCATCCCAGCACACTATTTTTGTCATGGGTGACGCTCGGCTCTGTTTTGGCAGTATGATCATTTCATCTGCCTGCATTAATTTAAAAAAATATCCTTGTAGATCCTTTTTGTTTTCTCAGAACATACAGTCAAGGAACTAATTCTGCTTAGTTTTCAGAGTTCCTGTAAGCGGTGGTGTCACTGTTGACTTTCAATATATGGGAAAAATTCTCTTGCAAAGCCATATTTTAAAGTTTTTCTGAACAAAATGTATATATTTTGTTTTTGGAGGTTTGGGATTTGTTTTTTGCTTTTTTACCTCTTCATTGCTTTTTAGCCTTCAGATAGTTATTTAGCCTCATAGCAGTTTTTCTAGATGGCTGTAGCCATTTTCTTTTTCTTTTAAGTCTTGCAACCCGGCCTCAATTGTCACACACATCACAGTACAGCAAACAGGGAGAGTTGTGAAACAGATACTCGGGCTCCTGTTCTGAAAAGTGAGGGTATCCCTGAACTGTCAGTCTGCAGCAGTACCGGTCAGTTCGCTGTTAATTGTATGTTTGGAAGAGGGGCAGCAGTTCAATCCCACGAGGTCAAAAAACAGCAAACATACCAATGCACTACCAATAAAGACGGGAGCGTCTGGGGCACAGAGAGCTGCTGTGGGAAATCTGAAGCAACCAATTATAGAGCAGCCACGGGTCACCTGCTTACCAAAGCTTAAAGACCTACACACACACACACACACTGCTGCCCTCTGCCCCTCACATAGGAGGTAAACTGATGAACACAAAGATAAATCATAGTTTAAAAACAATCTGCAATAAAATAATGAACTGGCCACTGGGTGCACAGTGCGATTAATCATAATTTATTTTTAACATGTTTAAGTAGTGTTTCTTCTCCGGATAATTTAAGAGGGGGGGAAGCATCCCACATTAACCAGCTTGTACTGACAATCCTCCACAGACGCACAGTGAGAGAGCCTCTTGTAATAAAGCAGCCGGCTTCACTACAGCACAGTAACACACACTGGAAATCTGCCAAAGGGCCATAAATGTGTTTCTAGTGACTGTCAAAGCTCCAAAACTCCTGTGTTTTCAGTAAAGAAAAGGACACTCTAGCAGCAGCTTCCCGTAGCTGTTAAGAAGCTCTGTCTCTGTGTATGCTACACTTGAGCAGCAGTCAGTCCCCAGTGTTGCCTGATCATTCACACTGTACTTGTTAAGTGGCCACAAAGCCGCCTCCTTTAGTGACACTGCTGAATCACTTCTTTCCATTTTTAAAAAATGCTTTAAGTGAGAATTCTACCTAAGCAACAGGACACGACAGAAGTGATAAATTCACTTCAATTTTATTTATATAGAACCAAATCACAACAGTCATCTCAAGGCACTTAATGTTGAAAAAAACAATCATACAGAACAAATATAGAACATTCCAACTATGACATGACCTGCTATGAGCAAGCACATGGTGACAGTCGGAAGGAAAAACTCCCTTTTAACAGGAAGAAACCTCCAGTGGAACCAGACTCATGACGGGGCCGCCATCTGCGACTGGTTGGGGGTAAGGGGAGAGAGACAAGACATAAGACACACTGTGGAAGACACCCAGAAATTAATGATTAAATGCACAGTGCTGTTTAAACACATGTGAAAATGTAAAAGAGGTGATTTAAGACGACACTCGGTGCATCATCGGAAGGCCCCAGCAGTCTAAGCCTATTGCAGCGATTCAGGGTCACCCAATCCAGGACTAACTATATGCTTTATCAAAGAGGAAAGTTTTAAGCCCAGTCTTAAAGATAAATAGTTTGTCTTGCAAATCCGTACTGGGAGCTGGTTCCACAGGAGAGGCGCATGACAACTGAAGACTCTGCCTCCCATTCTACTCTTTAAATATCCTAGGAACAACAAGTAAGCCTGCAGTCAGAGAAAAGAGTGCACTGTTTGAGTGATATGGTAGTATATGGTCTTTAAGCTAAGGTTCTAATTATTCAAGACTTCGTCTGTGAGGAAAAGGATTTTATATTCAATTGTGGATTTATTTGGGAGCCAATATAGTGACAAATATGCTCTTATTTTGGTCCCTGTCAGTCTCACTGCAGCATATTGGATCAACTGAAGGCTTTTTATGTTTTTAAAACAACCTGATAATAATGAATAACAATAGTCCAGCCTGGAAGTAGTAAATGCTTGAACTAGTTGAACTAGTTCCATCAGCATCATTCTGAGATAGGATGTCACAATGTTTCTGGAAGCCAGTAACACAGTAATAATCTGGTTAGACACTATGGTTCTAAGATTTTTAGGGCTGGAGAACCTCAACATTTAACATCGCCGAAACATTCAGTACTCCAGCATTCAGCTGCTGATGTTTGCCTGCATCAAAGGAAAAATATGAATGAGAGAGACACAACTGGAAGTTTATTTTCAGCATGAAGTGAAAGATGTTTTGGCCCAATCAACCAGAGAACATCAAATCATGGTTAAGCTTTCTCATACAACAGTGACTGTTTCGTCAAGTTTTTTTCAGCCGCATCCTTAAGCACTGCCATGCTGTGGATCATCTGCCTCTGTGTCTCCTTATCCCTAGCATCCTCCTCTATCACAGCAACTGCGAGCATGTCCTCCTTCACTACATCCTTGAACCTCCGCTACATGGCAGCTCCATATTCAACATTCTTTGTTCAGTATATCCACTATCGTTCCTTACAGCCATCTCAGACTGCCCTCCCTAACTTTATCTCCAAGATTCCTTGTTTTACATAGCAGTCCAAAATCCAAAGACTTTACTGTCATGTCTGCCACAAAAAACAGAAGTTTATGTAGGTTTATGTGTTTTCTTCCTAAAATCCCAACTTGTGATTTCAGTCTTATTTGGTTCTAGGTTTCTTTTAATAGACTGAGGTTTTTAAAAGGTCTTTAGAGTCATTGATTGAATTTACAAATGTGGCAGGAACCCTGATGGTTCCAATCCCCCCGACAGCAGGGCTTTCTGATATTGGGCTGTGCACATCCCATATCGTGTGAAGCTTCCAGTTAGAAAACTTTCTATTTCTTCTCTTTAGTGATTAATAAGACTTTTTGAGTTCTTCAGTCTCATTGATAAGCATTTGCTTCTAAGGGTGGAGACGCTGCTGTACGTCAGCTTCAGTGACGTAAACAATGTGGCGTACCTTTGTCTCATTGTTTCATTCAGCTCCCTAGTTTTGTTTCAGTTGAGTTGAAGGTTGTTCTCTTCATTATGGTGGTATGTTATATTTCACTGTTATGCAATTATGATGCAACTCCAAGTTTTCACGTGTGCACACCGACTGTTGTTGTCATATTCTCGAGTCTTTAACTTTCTCTAACCTCTTTTCACAGCACAACATTTAGTTCTGTTAGTTTGGCTGCAAAGAAAAACAACAGAGTAACTAATGAAACCTACAGCACATTACAGCAGCAGCAGACAAATGGCTGAAATTAGAGTTTAAAATGGAAACACTGATTCATAGGTTTAGCCCTGACCTGCCATATGCTTTACTACCATTTGTGGCTAATTTAATATTTAGGACAATATTTTCCCCCTGCTGTAGTATTCTTGTTTCTCCCCAGGAGATCCCTCTGCCGGCCGGGAGTTGGCCAGCTCCCAGCAAACCTGAGAGAGCCAGGCTCTATTTCACTGACTCCTAATGAAGATTAATTAATGTAGAGGGGAGCCATTTATAAATGATAATTACTATTAAAAACGTAAAGGGTCAGAAAGATTAATGTAGCATAAGACAGCGCAGGTATGTCAGTACAAAACCATATGCTCTGCTTCAAGTGTGTTAAATGTTGTTTCCCCAAAAGACAAACATCAAAGGAAATCGGTCAAATGAAGACATGCAACTTATCATATATACAGATACATACAAGTGTTACTGAATACAACATTTGATCATTATGGTTGCATTTAAAGTAAAACGAGCAGTGTACAGTTAAGGGCGGGGCTGTTAAAACTCCCCAACTCGCCTCTGTGACATCTGATTTTATCAGATGGTACGTGCCTCCATCTTTTATATACAGTCTGTACTCAAAACAGTCAAATGAACAGTGCACAAGACACATTTTTCAGACGTAAGCCTTTACTTGGTTTATCTATGATACTGGGGTGTGGCCAGTGTCTGTTAAGCTAATGCACTGCCACAGGTCATATCCATGGTTTTTATGTGCAAAAGAAGTGCAGATCAGAGTTTTTTGTGTCCTATGTGTGAATTAAACTGAATTGTGCATTCTATCTTTCGCTTCCTCTGTAGATAATCCTGCTCATCATACAAAATAAGGTTCTGGAAATGCAAGTGGAGGTCGGCTTGTTGACAACAATGTTTCTGAGTGAACAATGAAATGGATTGCAACTGTGCTGCTAGAATTTATGGTGTGGTTATGAAAAGCTTCAATTGATGTGAACCTAATTTAGCATTATATTATGGTTTGTTTTACGCCACTCTAACCTTGAAGAGAAACTTCTTCACCTTTAAAGGACACACGGACTATATATATGTATGTATGGGTTAACAGGGAGAAAATCCTCCCTTAATAACATTCAAATCCCTTTCTGACTTACTCACTGATTCAATTTCTCTGTTCAGTGAGTTTTACATAGATGAAATATATCAGAGGAAATTGACTGAGACTGAATCATTTTATTACTTCTTTGTGGGGAATCTGATGAATTGTGTGCTAAAGGTTTTTCTCTTAAAAAGTAGTTTATTTGTTATTTCACAAGATTTCTAAGAAATGCTGATAAAGTGTCACTGCTGGCGTTAAACATTAGATAAAGATTTTTGTTGCTCGGTGGCACATTTACAGCTGTGGCTGAGAGACCGGTTAACAGCAGTCAACTCACCTCCTCACAGATCTGTAACACTGAGATAAACTTATTTTCTGTTTTTTATTTCCATGTATTTGTTTGTCTGCTCCCCTCAGGTCAGAAAAAGCAGGAGAGATTGCCACTATTCCACTGACTAAGGTATGACTATCCAACCCTTTTTTGTGTGTTTGTATTGGTCAACTGGAAAATTTAGATATTTTTTTAAATATTACAGATATCGTGGATTAAATAATAATAATAAGCATAAATTGTTACCTGTAGGAAGCTATTTGAAAGAAAGATCACACACCCCATATCTCATTTGATAAAGTGCTTTGGCTCATGCAGGCTAGATATAAATAACAGCAACCTCCTGGCTACAATCGAGGGTTGCACGTTGGTTCCATTGAATTTTTCTGCTGTCTGAAACAGATTACAGGTAGCTGCAACAACCAACTGATTCACCAGAGGTGGAGCGTGCAGCACCCTCAACCTCAGGTCAACCATTTTTAATACCAAGGCAACTGCACAAATTCCCTGGGGAGCGTCAACCTGTCTCTAAACAAACTCAGTTTGACTTGAAGTGACTGCAGTTACTCTCAGAACACAGATTGCTAACATGTTGCAATCACTCAGAATAACTCTGCACTGATCACCACAACTTGTCTGCAATCTGTCTTTTGCAATAGGGGATCTGACTCAGCTGGTTGTCAAGTGACTTTTTTTGTTTTTGTTTTTGTAGTTAAATTGCTGTCCTGCAGCAACAACGTTGCCATTTGTGTCTGCAGATGCAATTTTCACCTGCTCATCACAGTAATCCACTGTTATCACAAACAAGATTGCATGCGATCTTGTTTGTGCCTGGTGACCCCTTCAGTCACCGGGTGATTGTGGCTCAAGAGTTGGGAGTTCGCCTTATAATCAGAAGGTTGCTGGTTCGAGCCCCGGCTTAGACAGTCTCGGTTGTTGTGTCCTTGGGCAAGACACTTTACCAGTTGCCTACTCAAGGGTCAGAGGGCCCGGTGGCGCCAGTGTCCGGCAGCCTCGCCTCTGTCAGTGCGCCCCAGGGTGGCTTGCCATCAATGTGTGGGTGAACGGGTCAATGACTGGATGTGTAAAGCGCTTTGGGGTCCTTAGGGACGAGTAAAGCGCTATACAAATACAGGCCATTTACCGTAGGTTGCTGGGTAGCACACCTACAGCAGACCGACTCCCTGTCTTTACCATTTTATCAACACCTTGAAAAAAAAACAGCATCTCTTTGAAGACAGCAAACGACAGCGAGTTGTAGCAGATTCCCATCTTCGAAGCACATGCTGGGCCAGATAATAGTTTGTGTTGCGATCAACTGCAGGAAGATGTGATCACAGTGTGTTTGTATTCAGTACAGTACAAGAAACAGTGATTTTACCCTGCTAACAGCTTCCTGTGGAGCTAATGGAAACATGCAGCAATTAGCTATAGTGCTTGGCTTGGCCTAGCTCAAAAACTAATTAGCAGTCAGATCGCGCTTTGGAGCCATCCTGACCTGATCTCTTTAGAGAGAAAATAACTCAGGAGAATAAAGCTGCACCAGGCAAAATGTAATGTAGAAATCCACACGTTATCAACCTAATGCAAAAATGAAGCTTCCTGACTGAAATTAAACTTTATACAAACAGACGTTCAAAAGTCTGCAGGATATTGTTTCACCAAACAAGGATATCTGCTAAATTCAGTTCTGCATCCACCTGTGTCATCGTGTCATTTTGGCACTGCAACTTATGGTGGTCTATAGTGCAACCAACAATAACATCACAGATAGACTTCTACTGTCACAGCTCGTGACAATAGACACAACAAAGTGTGAGCGGAGAGGATTCTGGTCCAAGTCTACCTTTATGCATGCACGGCTTTTCAGTGTACAAACAAGCACCAATAAGCTTTTCCAATGTGAAGACCTATACCTTTATAAATGAAAGAAACGTGAAAAGGTTTCAGAGGAGCAGGTCCTCATATTTTGCAAGGCCCTCACAAAACATCCTAAAAATCCCTGAAACATTACTGCGGTCAAAAACATGATCTCCAGCATCAACATTCCCTCTGAACGTGAGCTCTCTAGCTTGTTTCGACTTTAATTTCAGCCACGTAGTGGGGATGCTATCTGCGACATCCTGCTAGAAAGCTTTGATGTGCAGGCCATCTCTGAAGAATTGCGAGGCCTCTGGTTTGTTGGCTGCATTTGCTGTGATGGGCCGATAAAGGCGAGCAGACGCAGCGCTACTGAACCAGAGCTCAGTATACAACATGTTACAGAGGGATGCCGTTCTCATTTAGCCTTTTGCATTATGTTTGATCACCTGTATCTGCAACAGGAAATTAATTTCTTTCTTTCTTTTTAAAAAAAAAAAAACAACAAAAAACGTTAAAACATTCTTGTAAATGCAGCGATTGCATAAAAGTTCTGAACTTTATTCAGGTGAAATTCATAATCCTATAAACGTTGCAATAACACCGGCAATAAACGTAAGAAATTAACCGTCATGTAGGTGTCACCTTAGGTCAGCTTGGTGTATTAAGCTTCTTCTTGTGTCCTCATTTTCCACACCCACCGCCATCCATCACCCCCCATGACATTCCCTGTAGATCATTAATGAACGTTACAGGGCTTATTCATGGGTGGCTGAGCTGATCCAGGTGTTTATAGCCATCAGCGTCACTGTGTCCTTCCTGGTTATGGGATCTGCTATGAAGCACACCAGTAAGTTGACTAATTCCCATAAACTGCTCATGAAAGACGAAGGTAGACCCTGTGACATCACTATTGGTTTAAGAAAGTTGGTTTCAGTTTCAGAAAACTGCATCTTTTGGAACTTCGATATTAGCGTCATCTTTCAGCTCTGGATGTTGCTGTTGCTTTTGTATTTAATATTATAGGAGAAAAACAGAAAGCTGTGGGTATGCTATTTACTAGTGGTTCATCTCTGTGGTACTGCCACAATTGTTGATGTTTCTCTTGTTTATGTCGTGATTTATACTGAAGGAATACGCTGTGTAATGTTATGTTTTGACTGTTTCTTTCAGTCGATGGTCTGGTGAGCTCACTGTGGAGCAGCAAGCTGGAGTGGCTGACTAAAGCCTGGGAGCCAAAGTTGCCAAATAAACAGCACATCTGCTCAGCAAGAAGGTGATGATGGGGAGTAAAAGCGTTTAGTTTTCATGTGCCAGAGAGCATCATCAGCATCAGCTGTTCACATGTAAAAGTTAATAGTTTAATCAGTTATGTAATTATAATTATAGTTTTGCTTTAAAAACAAGTTAAAGTTGGTTGAAGTTGCTTTTTCATACAAAAACTTTAGACATTTTCTGGCGAATCACGTGGGGATGTTTTCCACGGTTGTGCTCTCTAATGCATGCCCCCTTGCAGGAAGTGGTTTGCATATTACTGGAAATACTCCATGTGATTAAGGAGAGGGTGCTGCCTGGGAAGACCACAGAGGAAGCAGAATATGTGATTCCCTCTTGCTGGCAGTGCAAGCTGCTCAATTCTCACATCAGCACAGTCACCGCCTACTGGGAACTGGGTGGTTCAAGATTCGCCGCTGATTACATCAGACGTTTGTGCTTTTATGTGGACGACCTCTGGGTGATGTGCACAGAATTCATAGTTCAGGGCTGCAGAGCACGGTTGAAAATGGCTTATTCTTGGAATTATATGATAAATGTAATATTTTTCTTTAATAGAAATAATTACACAAAGAGATGTCATATTACAACCGGGCTCCACAGAACCTTTCATGCAGACATCCAGGTGATTATCACATCATCAGTTGGAACGTAATAGAAAAACTAATTTTGAGGCTGTTAAATAAAATAAAATGCTCGTCACGTTGAGATGACCTGCTCGTCCTGTCCATTCACTGTGATGAATGATCCAGATGATCCATGATCCAGCGTGTCTGCTGGCTTCATTAAGGCTTTCAACATTTGTTACTGAAATACAGTTATTAATAATCTCCAAGGCTACAACACAACAGCGCTCAAAATGATGGCATGCTAAAGCTCAAATTCTCTTTGATCGTTTAAATGAAGCTAGTTAATTATGGAGCACATTTTTAATCCAGGCCTCTTCGTATCAAAGAGATTTTAGCTTAGAATTCATTTTTGTCCCTTTTATTGAAGGTTCTCAACGTATCTACATCTGATGGAAACATGACAGTAATTTACATCATCTGTATGTGTCACTTCTGTACTTTTATAAAGGATGGTCCAGTGGGTCCTACGCTGAAGGACGTAATTAATTTCTTTGCGTTTAGACGATTGAGCTGGGTCTGGCAGATGCTTCTGGGTCTCTTCACTCAGTTAGAAACTCTGCGAAGCAAAGCTGAGCGCAGCAGTGAGTGTGATCCTTATCCACAACACTCTCCAGCTGGTGGATGAGCAGTGGCACCCAGGTCACTGCTCCTCTCCACAAGGCTTCCAGCTGGTGTCCTCTCTTTTACACCAGAGCAAAGAGAAGACAATCTAACTTTCAGTTGTTTTTGTCTTGTGGCCCCTCACTCCTTCTTTGTCAAGAGATTCAAGAGCAAGCAAGCTTGAAATCCACCATATTCATTCATACTACACCAAAGAAGTAATAACTGCAGAAAAGTTTCCGATTTTTCACTATCTACACTCGAAATTTCGATTGATTTGTTTTTTTTAACAGTTGGTCCACACAGCTTAAAAAAAGAAAGAAAAAGGGAACAAAGGAAGCAAAAGCTTTGTTTCTTTGTTAGAGGACAGTCTGGGCAATGAGCTACTTTTTCTGTAATTTTACACATTTATTACTTACAGTTTATTACAGAGTCGTGCTGACAGATTTCTATATAAGGACACTGAGACATGATTTTGAAATAGTACTTGTTTTCTCTCTTATGGGGATAATTCAGCAGGCTGGAGAAAGAAAGGACTTTCTCTCATCTGGACTGTATGTGGCCCATGATGTAAAATGACTTTAATATCTCTGCTTTAGGGTGCTAAGATTTGCAGACATCCTATCATGCCATCAGTTTAACATCCTTATAAGATGTATATGATGATTCCTTTGATTCAGCATAGCAGCGTCAAACACTGGAGATCAAAATTAACAGCAAACCTTAAACTGAGTTGCTCTCTGAGAAATAGCAGGTCCCAGACCTGTAGCTTCAAAGCCTGAAATAACTGCAGGATTTACAGGGGAGACTCTCGCAAACGTCTAAAACATCCAGTTAAAAAGTACTCGAACTACCAGGAGTCACTGCAGAAATCATGCGGCGCGTCCGCAGGTTATTACTTATTTGTCTTGTCGTGATTTTAGTATAAAGCAAACATAAAAACTGCATCGGCCTATTGAGGAGATTCACTTTGGGCACAAGACTTCGAAGTTTCACTCCTCTTGCACCATATTTGCACCAAAAAGCCACTCGAACCGATTTCACAGGCTGTTTACTCAGGTTCTCTCTGTCTCTGCCTCTCTCCTTTATAATTTAATCTGCAGCGTGTTTTCTCTCCCCCTCCACATAAATGAAGAAGAGGACGATCTGTGACATGACGTATAATTCATCTGAAACGCTCTTCAGACGACGACTGATTAAGTTAATTTCATGCTTCTCCTTTTTTTTCCTCTTCCTTCCAGCGTGGCCAAAGGATTCATGTCACTGCTCGGGTTCGTTGTCATCTTTATTGTGTCGGTGTGTGATCCCAGGGTAAATAACACACACACACACACACACACGGAGTAATGACTGCTGTCTGGAATTCTGCCAGTCATCCGTGTTTTCCATCTGCTTCAGGGTTTTGTTGTCATGTTGGACAAAGTTGTGTCGTTCTCCCTCAACACTGAAGTGGGACTGTTTGTCTTCATCATGCTGAGAGAATGCAGAGAGGACAGATTCCAGTGAGTACCTGTGATGTTCAGGATTGGATTAACTTAAAAAACAACTTTAACAACTGACAACTGACCTGGCAACCTGGCTGCCCCTGGGTGGGTCCGGGATGGGCGTGAGGTTCTGGGGGCGCTCCGTCTCTGGGCTGGGGCCCGGGCCGGGCCTCGGGTCCTGGTTGGTGTGTTGCCGGGGTTGTGGGCGGGTGGGTGCATGGGGGCCCGGCCCTGGAGCAGGGTGCCGCCGGTGCATCGAGCCGCCTGGGGGGCTCTTCAACTGGTGGGGGAGATGGTCACATCTTGCAGGAGCTTTCTTCTCTCAGGAACTCTCTGCAGGAGGGGGAGATACAGGAGAGGTGGAGGAAGATCTCAGCCTGGGCGTTTACCGTCTTATGTAGTCTGGAAGATGTGTGGTTGGTGGGGTGGGTGCAGTTTTCTCTGTGGTGGGGTTGGGTGGACTATCCAGGGCTCTGTGGAGCCGGGGGGCGCTACTGCACTGGGCCCCGGTCTGATGGGCCTGGGCCCCCCTTCCCTGGCGGGTCGCGGAGGGTGGGAGTGCCTACTGGGGTCAGCGGGGGAGCTGGCCCCAGGGAGGGGTTACCTGCCCCTCCCTTCCTTCCCTCCCCATCTCCAGCTGTCTCCCTCTTCCCGCTCCTCCACAACCACCCACACATGCAGGGCCTTGGAGTGGGGGTATGTCACCAGGGTGCAGAGGAGGCTACCCCCCCCCCCCCCCCCGTCCCCTTCTGGCTGCCTCTGCCTCAATTTTATCCCACAACTTAGACATTCACATTATTCACACTCTCATTACACATACATATAGGATCTTGGGGGTGGGCACAATCACGGAGTCCAAATCACCATCAGGGTGTATACCTCACCCCTGACGTCGTTGCCCACCTCTCAATTTTAAATACACTTAGTCATTGAGGGTTAGCAGGAGGGACTATGCGCTTACCTGCTGCTCCTTGGCAGGTAGCTCCATGCCCTCCTGGGTTTTAATTGCACCTTAGAACACATATGCATCAACACTACAATGAGCGGGTGGAGGGAGGTTTGGAGTCTTCTCCCACCCCCATTCTCTGCGGCCTGCTGGAGCGGGAGGGCTAGTAGGAGGAGTTGGCCGTCCGACTGCGGTCTGGGGTGTGGGGCCTCCCTGCTGCTGCGGAGTCGGGGTGGTCTGCCTCTCCCCACCGCAGGGAAAAGGGTAACACCACCTGGGTCTGGGTGCAATTCCCCCCTCCAGGGGCAAGGGTACGTAGACCCGGTTTGTAGAGTACACTTGGGGAGTGTGATTGTGTGTACAGCGTCTCTTTATGTCTGTCTCCACGTTGGTTGAGTGTGGAGTGAGTGCATATGAGAGCATGAGGGTGGGAATGGATGTTTGTGTCTGTGTGTGCCTGTATGTCTGTGTCTATATGTCAGGTTGGGTATCAGACGCCACCTCTCTGGGGACACCTCAGGCCCTCCAAGGTTTGGAGGCCTATCTCCACCCACCACCACTTCCCCTGCCGGTGACGGACTCCCTCAGGTGTCGGTGTGTTGGTGGTTCTTTGTGTCTGGGGGTGGGCGTCCGGGTACACACCGGCTCACTCCTTGGCGGCCGCTTGTCGGGGCCTGGGGCCTGGGGCTCGCTCGGGCCCCTTTGGAGGTGGGGTGCCCCCGGCCTCTCGGCCTAGGGCTCGGTCACTCAGGCGCAGCTGGGGGCCGGCGGAGCTCACGGGCGCGTCACTGCAACCCCCCCTGGCTTCTGCTCCGCGGCTGCTGGGCGAGCCCTCATCTGGGACTCTCCTCAGCTCTTACTGGAACAGTGGCGCGGCTGCCCCTCTGTTGGTCTTCCATGGTCTCTTGTGTTCTGGGGGCCTCTGGATGTCTGGAGTTTTGATCTCCTCCATACCCGCTTCACACCCTGGAGGACGGGGCTGTGGCCCCCCCACACTCCCTAGCAGATCATTACATGGAGAAACCTTTGGAATGCAAGCATGCTGATCCACACAGGTATGCACACATGGGTATTCACAGACGCGGACTAAAGCCTTCTTGGCTGCTGCCTCAAAGCACACTGTGCGCTGTCTATCTTGCGTGCTGCACAATATCGTTTATTACTTAGTAAATACTGATATCTATGACTAGCTAGTTTATTGTGATGGTGCTTTGTTTTTCTATTATTATGTTGCTCTTTGTTGTTTGCTGTCTCCTCTGTTTGTTTTTGTTTGTTTGTTTGTTTGTTTTTTTCTCCATACAGGTGACCCAGGAGTTTTTTTTTTTTTTTTTTTTGTCTCTCTTCCCCCCCCTTCTCACCGTCTCTTCTCCCCTTTGGTTTTCTTTCTTTCTCTCCCCCTCTCTCTCTCATTCATTCCCCCTGTCCTATTTATTAAAAAAAAAAAAAAAAAAAAAAAAATGACAAAGGATGAACTGAAGCTCTGCCATCACGTAATGTCGCATACTGCTGTTTCTGATGTCATTTAGAAAAAAAAAAAAAAAAAAAAAAAAAAACAACTTTAAGGCTTTATTTTGTTTCCAGAAACAGATTCGAGTTGGATTTTTGGCGGCATAGCACACAGTTTAACTGGCATACATGCTCCACCCTTTCTGTTGGAGCTTGTTTCAGCTCTTCGTTCCTGAAACGGTTCGACCGTGATAATGAGAATAATAAATTCTCCCTCGCTCTCTCTGCTTGTCTTTCCAGACAGCTTGCCATCCCTCTGCCACTGGGCGACTGCGTGTTCAGCCTCAGCTGGCTGCTGCCCACCTACTTCCTGTTTGCAGTAACCTACGACGTCCTGCAGACCCTGGCGGATCTGGCGCATTATCTGCATTTCTACAACCACGATCAGGAGCCACACATTTACAATCTGACGGGGAGTTTAGCAGCAGCCAATCTCTCCACCCTCCTCTGATCTAAGCAGCTAGTTAAGGCACAAACTGGTAGGAGTTAAAATTGCCAAAATGACAAGCTTCGCACCTTTGTTTGTTTGTTTTTATTTGTGCACTGCACTTTCCCAAAAACCGTGTACGTAACAATCTAACAGTCAGCTGAAGAGGGCTCTCTTTTGTTATCTCACGGTGGCCGTCCTTGCTCAAGTTGGCGACACAGTAGAGATCAAAATTTCAGACTGTTTTTTTTCCTTTCAGTGGCCTTCATGGCATATTAGCTGTAGATTTAGGACTCATCTAGGAAGGAAATAAGGAAGTGTGGACCCAGTGTGTAACTAAAGTGATCAAAGTTAGATAAAAGTTTTTGTTGCTATAAAATAATAGACATCTAAAAATTACATTCCTGATGATCAAGAACTGCAGAAGCCGTCTTAATTGGAGCGGCTGGCAGATCTGCAGCGTGGATGTTACCAATTCCACGACTGCTCCGTTTGATTTCGTCCCGCTGTTTCTTCATCTCGTCCTCAGTCTGCTAACCGTAGTGGATTTCTTAGCCATAGCATTGTCCTCAGCAGTCAACCGGAGATTCTCGATTGGGTTTAGTTCAGGATTCAGGGTTTGCCATTTCATTATTTCAGGCTTAACAGCTGCAAGGAAGTGCTTTCCCGGTTCTGCAGAGTGATTACGGAGCATTGTCTTGCATAAATATTGTTGGCTGATTAGACGCTGATGTCAGGGAGGGAATAATCTGTGTTGAAGGAGCTTCATCGGGACATTAGCATTCACCTTGCTGAGGGGATGTGTAAGAGGCTCAAACTTTGCAGCAGAAAACATCCACCAAACCATTAACCTCCCTCCTCCAAACTTAACTGGCTTCTTCACACTGGTGTGGGTGCATTTGTTTTCCAGTTTTAGTGCAGAACATGATGCTTGCTGTGTGAACTTATTATTATACCAGTTCCTCTGTGTCCACGTGATCTGTTCCTCTGCAGATTTCAGTATACGCTTTTGATTTCTCCTGTTTCATGATTGGTTTGGTCCCTGCGGGCTTTCAGTCTGATTTCTGTATACCGAGAAAGGACCTTACACCTTTTCAGCCGAGAATCGGCATCAGTGTTGAATCAAATCTGTACTAAGACTTTTCTCCTCTTCTCCTTCGGCTTGTATAGACGGCCAGCATTTTAGAGGTAAACTGTTTGAATATTCTAGCAGTCAGAGGAGCCGGTTGTCCAAAGAGCACTAATACATTCAGCCTCCACTTGAACCACAGCCATCAACAACCAGCAGCTCCCCATCTTTCAAAATGATTGTTCTCTATTTTTATGGGGGTCTGTCAGATCCCAAAGCGTTCTCTAGTTTTGATCACGGTTCCTTCAGAAATTCTCATGAAAGTTTTTTTTTGCAGTTTTGTTGTACAGTATTTTCAGCGTTTTCAAATTCGACACTATGCCTCAATGACATATTTTTATTAGTGTTAGGGTAACTTTAAATTTGAATTGTTACAGCCTTGACTTTATTCTCTAATTTTGGTCTCTACTGTACAATAGTGCCATTTTTCTGGGTGTGCTTAGTTCGTATTGAGTCGATTTCTCTTAACTCTCATTTTGAGTGTTTTATACAGCCTTTTAACCAGGCTGCAGCCAGTCTGTGTGATGGGTAGAGCACAGACTAACTGGGTAATATTTAGATTGGAAATCAGATTAATGTTCAAAAAGCGAGAGACAGATTAAATCCTACTGAGATGAAACATTTCAGCGTGCTTAGTTTTTTGCATCCAGTCTGACGGTAAATACACTTTGAAATTCTTAGTGCTGTGCAAACGTTTCAAGCAAGTAAAGTGAGGATAGTTTGCAGTTATCAGCTGTTAACGTTTTACAGATTGTGAAGTAGGGCGAAACCTAAATCAAATCAGTGCTTTGCCTTTTAAATCAGCACCAGTTCATGTCGGTACACTTGCACAAAGTTCTTTTAAGTCATTTGGAAGGCAGGTTGTTCCAGGAATCCCAACAGTTCTCATGTGGATTTCCTCTGCCTGTGTCTTCTGTCTCTTCATGTAATCCCAGACTCACTCCATGATGTAGAGATCAGAGTTCTGTGGGTGTTACACCATCTGTTACAGGACTTCTTGTTCTTGTTGTGGCTGAAGTTAGTTTTTCATGACTGGCTGTTGCGAGACATCTTCATGCTGTATGATGAATCTGGGCTGCTTTGCTGTATATGCTGTCTGATAAATGGGACTAAACATCAGAAACTTCTGCACAGTACTATTTATTACTTTGTTATAGATTTACTCCTTAACGCCTTATGCAGAGTATAAAAATGGCATTTATTTAAACAGTAATGTATAATAGTCGAGTAAGTTATATAGTTACGACATAGGCAGATCTCTTCTTCAGGGTTTTTCAGCCTTTGCTGCAGTCTACATTATTTTCATACTAATAATATTGCAGTGCACACACAGGCACACGCACACACAATCATGTTTTCATATCAATGTGGGGACAACTAATTGATATAATGCTTTCTGTAACCCTGAAACTAAAAACCACATTTTGAATCACAAAAATACCTTCAAACTCGTGGGAACGTGGATTTTGTTCCCATAAGGGCTGTTGGTCCTCACATGTATAGTAAACTTCCAATTTTTGGTCTCCACAAAGATATGTAAACTAGTACAGGCACACACACACACACACACACAGAGGACTTAAAGGCAGCGTGTCACTGCACTCCACACAGCATTAGTACGCACAATGAAAAGTTAGACTAGAGAGGCTCCCAGTGGTCTCTTTGCATGTTCACAAATGCAAGAACTTTTGGTTCAGGCATGAGCTCCATTTAGCCTCCCAATACACAAGCTAAACCTGACAAAAATGTGTATTTTATTATAACCAGTTGACTGATTACTCATGTCTAGGGCATGTACTATAAAGCATTTGGGGATTCAGGATTAGCCTGATGTTTAAGGCCACAGCAGGTTAAGTTGGAGATAAGAAATCAACTCATGCAGTGCAAAAAAATCACCACCCCCAGAAGATCCCTCAGACCTCAGTAGGCACAAAATAACTGTATCTTTAGTTTTAAGAGACTATGTGAAGTCTTTCTCTCTGTGACACCATCAATAAGAAATGGAGAGTATTAGAAGCAACCTCCTGACCTGCTTTTTTAAGTGCTGGTTGCAAACAACTTTTAAGCCACTCTATTTTTCCATAAGCCTTAAAATACTGATATAATCCTCAGACAGGGCACTTAAGCCTTTTACTTGTTGACCTTGTATAAAATTTGTAAGTCAGCCTCCTTACTGGCATGAGCTGCTGTTTTTTGCCAACTTTTCCGGTTTTACTGACCATGCAAAGCTTTGAAAGCCCACACACTTTCATGTGGGGCTTATCCTACCACGCAGCTGCTGTGTTTAGGCCACAGTGTGAGTTTAATCTTGTTTAATTTCTCTAATAATCAAGTTTATTATTTAATTTTTACAATCAATGCCTCTGCTGACTTGTCTGGTCACATGATGCCAAACTCTGGGATGACTCCCATCCTTGTTACATAAGGAAAAGATATATCTGGGGTAGGTTGAACTTGCTTTGTGTTGCTTGACGTGTTTCCTGGGACCTGTAAACCTACAAAGTCCAGCACATCCACGTCTTGTTGATTTCTGAGTTCTCCTACCCCATCATTACAGCTATTTAAATTAACAGGCTGTTGTCTGATGTAAGAAAGGTTTAGCTACTCTTTCAGCTTCAACCTACGCTTTTAGTTAACAGCGAGCAAAGAAAAAAAGTTGCTTTTGAGTCTATTTCTAACCGATGCTCATCAGAGAAAGACAAACCTATCTCTGAAACCTCACAAAACTGGAACAGCGAGTTTCTGAGGAATCTTCAGGAATGATGATGCTGTTTTCCTGAGAACCGATTGGTCAGTAGACGGTGATTTTGTGCATGTTGATATCTTACCTGCCGCGGAGCAGGGTAAGCCTGCAGCACAAGTTAATATGCAGATGTGTCCTGGTAAGACAGTGGCAGTGAAAAGCCAGGGTCTAGCTTCATAGTACAGGCTTGTGAGCATTTCACCGCTTCGCTTTCATTTAATTTCGATGGGTCAGGGAATGCAGCATGCCGCTTCGGTTTGATTGCTTTCTGCAGAAGCACCAGCCTGAGGACGTTTGAAATCAAAGATTTACTGTTTTATTAAAGTCGGCTATTTTTGTTTGACATATATTAAAAAAAACATGTATTCATGATTGCCATTCAGTCGTATTCTTTGGCGCTATTTCAGCACCGACACTCTACAGACACACAAATAAAAACTCAAAGCTCTTATCAAAATATATTTTATTCTGCACTTAAGTTTCACTGATCGGACTTAAATGATGACACATGAAAGTGATGCGAGCTGCAGAGAAAAACAAAGATGCTCGGGGAGCCCATCGCAGGCGCTGCCGGGCTGACTCTGTGGCACAGACCAAATCAGGGGGACCCTGCCCGTGTGACATGTTGGGAGGAATTTCAGTACTTGGATGCTTTGAGTACAGGAAAGTTAAAAACAAAAGGAACAGGTACAAAATATCAGACTTTTAACACTAATGCATGAAAACCGTCAGCCCAGAAGTAGAAATTTATTGTAGAGAAGAAGAAATGAGTTAATTTGCAATTGTACAAACTTTTCTCAGAGGCAGAACTTCTCCTCGAGGCAGGTTTGGGTTTAATTAAACCTCTGAAGTTGCATTCATGGATGCACTTTTTTTGGCCAATTAGGATTTTGGTGGATTTTACCTCGAATGAGTTCTTTGATTCGGAGGTTTAACTCGAGTATTGAGTTATAGTTGTCTCAGCTTTTATAGGTGTTTTCCAACTGTTACCCAGACGCACAGCAGGTGCCCAACAGAGCAGCCATGTTGGTTTCAATTTAAAATCTGGGAGCTTCTATGCAACAGAGTTGAGAGCTGATCGTGCGTTTCTCTCGTGGCTCATTCGTCAGTGATGTGAAGCGGCACGATTTCACGTGTGCAATAACACGCACACACAAATATAACTCCATACTCGACCGCTGACCTGCGCCTGGAGCGACTCTCTCAAAGAAACATCTGTGTGACTCCCAACTTTATCTGGCTCAATTTAAGAATTACAATCTCGTGTTTAGTGGACTTTCAGGAGACAGCGATTCAGGGACAAAGCTTCCCGAATGGATTCAAGCAAAATAAAATAACTTTTTTTTTATTAAAACAAATTTAGTGGTGATTTGCTCCTGGGAAAACGCTCCCCAGGCAAGGTGCCTTCAGAATGACAGCTCAGCTCAGAAAGCTTTTACATTACAGGGTCAACCTTTACTGTTTGCATCAGAGTAACAAAAAAAAAATCTTTAAAATTTATTCAACATGGAAATTAACACTGCCAATAAATCAATTCACATTTTTTTTCTTCAGCTCTACAAAGAAATTACAAAAACTTTAAATTTGTCTTTAAAAGAGTATAAAACGTCTCGTCAGCAGGGACCTTCGGAATAAAATTTAAGCTGAATTTTTGGTGCATAAAACCAAGAATGACGATGAGAGGGCAGATGAGCAAAAAATACACTAAAGATGCAGCGTCATGTTTTACTTTTAATTCACCAAAACGGTCACGCTGTGACTTTTAGCCATTTGTTTGTGTCTGGTTTGTTTGTCCTTTGGTGCCTCTAATAAGTTCCTAACGCACTCGAGTGCGTTCTGATCCGCGCAGACAGCTCGTCCCTGGTCTTCTTCTTGTAAAGGGTCGCTCTGAGCGGCCCTCCGCTGCCTGCCGGGGAAATCTGAGTGACCATATTTAAAAAACTGTTTAAAAAAACCCTAAAGTTTCAATTATAAAAATATTTTAGGGACTTTTATGAAGTTACTGTTTGAATTCAACCAAGACAGCAAAGCCAAATAATTACTGTTTTCAGAACCAAGCTTGGAAAGCCACAACTGACCTCGCTCACCAGGTAGCATGATCAGATCGAGGCGGTATCCAAAGCTACTCCCTACCACAGACTTTCTGCCAGTTTCTTATCCTGAAATTTCTACTTCACGTAGTCCACCTAACAGTGGAATTATACACACGGTGCACAAATGCCGGCAACAGCACTGGTCACCTGCGGATTTTCAAAAGTCTCATTTAAATTTAATGTGAAAAGGGCCCGTGGTATGCGCACACTTCCTGTTAACAGTCAGACTGATCGGTGTTTGAAAACGGCCTGTTTACATCAGCGTCACTGGTACCAGAATAAAACTAGCTGAAACAAGTAGCTGCACAGCTAAACTTGCACACAATCTAACTTTAATTCTTCAAGCTAATGAAAATGGAAACTTTTCCATTCTGGGATCATCTTCCACGTTTAACTGTGTAACACTTTACTCTGGTTTCTTTGGCTCGGCCCTCTGCAGGTTTTTTTCTTGCCTCCGGCAGCACAGACACTGAAACGTGATGCTGAATTTTCTCACTCTTTCAGTCTCAGACAGCTGAAGTTGAATCCAGTTAGAGATGTTTGCAGTCTTAAAATTGCCAAATGACACCTCGATAACTGTGTGTTTGAGTTGGAAATTCCTGTTGCTGTTAAGTTTCAAAAAACTGAAGGCAACAGAAAGTTTTGATCAGCGGGGTAAAAGAATCCTGACCCGTTTTAAAGCGTGTTATCAATGCCATGTGCCTGCATGGAGGCACAGACGGGGAACTAGAGTGTGTCTATGTATTAAGAACTGCATTTAACCATGAGGCCTACTCCCAGCTGCAAGTGGAAATCGCTGAAACACATGAAGAAGAAAAAGCCTTCGCTTTGCTGCACTGTTTGGAAATCGTGGCGAGGACGCTGCTCTTCGTAACGGTTGGGTGTGCGTGTTTGTGTGTTCGAGTGTGTCTGTTTTGTGTGTCTGTCGTCCTCCTAAACCTGTAAATCCTCACCAAGCCCCCCTCCCGCCCCGCCCCTTCCCCCCGAAGATAAAAAATATAAAAACATTGAAACGAGAGTTCTGAAATTTAAAAAAAACTAAGTGCCATCCTATTTTTGTGGTGGAGATATGTCCGCACGATGAGATCCGACTAGTAACAAAGATCAACACTTTTTTCATACTTTTCATTTTGATGACGATGAGCATGGTTTAAAGATCGAAAAAAGCAAAACAGCTTCCAAATTTTGGTACATATACGGATCTGTAACTTCTTTTTTTTTTTTTTTTTGTCTATCAGTTTTGTTTTTTGTTTTTTTTGTTTTTTGTTTTTGTTTTGTTTTTTTTCTTTTTTCGCCGTGTCCCTCCTGCATCTCTTTAAGAGTCTGCGCAGACAGAGAGGGCCGCTTCCATCAGCACGTTTATCCATCTGTGTCTGTCCGTCTGTCTGTTCACCCCTGTGTCTGGACCTGCTGTGTCGGGTGCTTGCTTCCTGTTCCTGTTCCCTGCTTCCTGTTTGTCGGTGGGCGGGGCCGAAGTCGTAAGCGTGAGCAGTACGCAGGGCAGGGCAGGCAGGGACAGTCATTTGGCTATGTACACATTCATGGTCGGTCCATGGCTTCCAACAAACGGCAGCACTATTTCCGAAGGTCTAATACACACACCTGGAACAGAGCAGAGGTCCATCCGTTAGACTGAATCGATCACAAAAAATCATTAAAAAACAGTCGTGTGTGGACTTACAGATCCGTCTGATGCGCTGGCTCCCACTTTATCCCCCGCTGCATTCCAGCAAACCTCAAAGATTCCCCCTGTCCCTCTGTAACTGTGGACTAAAGCTCCCGTCTGCAGGCACAGTGCAAACAAGCATTATTTTAATCTAACTACTTGTTGTATTTCAGACCTTCGAACAGTACATACACCGTCCTCCTCCTACCTGTGTATTCCAGATGTGCACGCATTTGTCAAAGGAGCCGCTAGCCAGATGGCGACCATCAGGGCTGAAAGCCACGCTGTAGACGGGCTCCTGGTGTTTGGTCAGCGTGTGAATACAGATGCCTCTATCCACGTCCCAAAGACGGACGGTGGAATCAAATGATGCGCTGTGGAAGGAGGGGCAGGTTCATAAATATCTCACATTGAGGGGAAAATGTGAACTGCGGCTTTCACTTTGGCAGAAACTGTAACACGTTTCACTCTCCTGTGTTAATTTAAAACCCAAGTGCTTTGTAAAACTTGGAGTTGATTTAGCTCGGAAACAACACAGTTCCATATGGACAAGCTAATGCTGAGTCAAATATATGTTTATTATTAGCTAGTTAGCTCATTAGCTAGTTGCACAGCAGATGATTCTACACTGATGACGGATGTGAGGCAGTTCAAGTGTAGAGAATAAAGCACTAGTAAAGACTAGAGAAGCGTTATATAAACACCAGCCCATTTTAATTTGAATGTGTATACTTTTAGCTTTCTAAACTGAGTGTCAGAGGTGTTGCTCAGTCAGCAGCGACATGTAGATAAACCAGACAGTATTAAAAAGGCCGTGCACACAATGGATCAGCTGCCACAGGCAATAGCAGGCTGTTCAACACACCATCATTTCCATTTAAATCAATGTTTAAAATCAAGTCTTGTCAGAGCTGAAGTGTCCTGATGTGTCCTTAATTACTTCTTGGGTTTCTAACACACACACACACCTGGCTAGCATGAGGTTAGCGCTGGGATTGTTTGTTCCAGGGCCAGTGGGACTCCATTTGATGGTGTAGATTTCTTTGCTGTGTGCCTGCAGGTCGTGGACACAGGCGTCCTGCTTCATACTCCAGATCTGAAGAGAAGCAAAATCCCAAAGAAAGTTAAAAGCTTTCTATTTTAGTTGAACTAATTATTAAAATTTAACCATTGCATTCAAGAAGCCTACAGAACGTCTTAATGGTTAGAAAGTTACTGTAATGCCTGAATGCTGATTTATAGCTCAGCTGTTTCCTAAATGTTTTAATCTCTTGTCATCATCATCAAGTTCTTCATTTGGAAGTGAGGAGCTGCAGCGATGCGACTCACCTTCAGCGTCATATCATCTGAGCAGGAGGCTAGGAGGTTTCCTGTGGGATCCCACTTGATTGCATTTACTTCGTTCTGGAAGCAGAGAGGAGACGAAGGTTAGCTAAAGCATTATATATGTGAGCGGTGTGTTTTGCTTTGGGAAGATGCACATGAACACAAATCTACTCACTGTGTGTCCCTGGAATGTTTTAATGGGTCGGTCCTGCCCCAGTTTACAGACGTGGATGCACATGTCTGTACTACAGGAGGCGAACGTGTTGTTACTCTGCCAGTCCACGTCAAGTGCCGGAGCTGTGGGCGGATGGAGAGAGGAATATTAGACAGGAACAAAAAATTTTTTTTAGTTTTGTTGTGTGTCTCGTTTGTTTACCTGAGTGGAAAGGAAACTGTTGTTTGGCTTCTCCTGTATGGGCATCCCATATGATTGTTGTCTGTCAGGAGACATGTACACTTAGTGTGAGTGCAGTAAAATATTACCTCGTGAGACAATAACAAACTATTCTTAAAGTTATTTCTCGTTGGAGCTGATTTACAGGTTTACCTTGTCTACGCCTGCGCTCAGGATAAAATTGCCTTTTTTGTTCCACTTAAGGGCAAAGATGGGACCTTTGTGCTGGCCGAGAGTACTGGCCAGGTTACCTGTGGAGCACAACAAGAGAACAACACGTGTCAGCTTTAAATGCAAAAAAGGATTTAAAGGCCTGAAAAGAAATACAGTGCAGGGGAAAAAAATAACTGCATTCTGTAAACCTGCCTCTAGATGGAAGCATTGTTCAAGGATGAACTAAAGCATGTGGCAAACTATTCACGTCACAATTCCCAAAGCATTCCAGCAATTACACCACATTAATAAGTGTGAATGTAACATCAATTAAAGCCATCTCACCATCTTTTGTCCATATTCTGGCAAAGCCGTCATAAGAGCCCGTCGCTAACAGTGTGCCCTCGCTCTGCCAGAGAGAGAGAGAGATGTTTCCATATAAATGAGAGCCTGATTTCGACACATTTACTGACCCAAGTCCTGTTCTTCAGTTACAGTATGTGTCCAAATATTTCAGATCGAATGAGCGTCAGCTGGTGTTATAACAGAGGTCTGTTTTCTCCATCAGCGTGGATGCTTTCCAGGAAATTTCCGACTCTGCCTTTGGCTCTGGTTTATGTCCCAGAGGCTGGACTGAAGGAAGAATGCATCGTCTGATAACTCCAACGGTTAAAATACTCAGCACACGCTGACAATTCAGGACTTTGCTCTTTATATTTACCTAAATGTTGTCATTTTATAAGACTGTTAAAAAAACAAAACTGTTCAGTACCTTCTTTGGAAATGCTTTAATAGGCCTCGAGGATTTCAACACCCTCGCCACAGTCTCAATATGGTGACTGATCTGGCTAGTAAGACTTCCTGGATTTTGTGACTGCTTAAAGTTTTGGTTGATAGAGTGGGTGTGGGCATGCTGTCTTGCTGGAGCATGGAGGCCAGGCCAAAGTGACTGGAGAAACATGCGCACATTAAAAAACCTGAGTTTACTCTGTAAAGTTCGGTCAGCTGCTGCCATCCTCTGCGATCACAAATAAAGACACATGGGGCAGTTCCGAAAGCACCAACATAGGCCTCCATGTTTTACTGATACTTCCTTTCTTTAAGTTCTAATTGAGCAGTCACTACAGAACAACAATATCCCACCTGAAGCTAATGCACTGCCATGGCAACATGCTGCTTTTGCCAGAGTCGACTGATGCAACGTAATAAAAATGCACTGGCGTGTCCTGGTTGAACAATAGCACTGACAGGCAGCTGACGATGCTTAGGTTTCATCTATGATGCTGATTGGCTAATCCCACTGCTCTCATTAAATGGCTGGGATTGTGACTGCATTACATATTACCTGATAAGTAGGCGAGGCTTAAATGCTCGACCCGAGGCAAATGCTCATAGGCAGAAACGTTCAAAAAACATGAGTGAATGAACCATCCATCTACTGCCACACAACAGTGGTGACAATCAGCCTATTTCGTAAAGTAGCAAAATGCACAGCAGGAGCCTTAAATTAAAGTTGATAGTGGATTCTTTTTCTTTCACATATCTTTTTATATCTTATCTAACATCAAACGTTATTACTACCACACTCTTGGAGGGCACTGCTGACAGGACTGTGCGTGGGGTGCAGCCTGTGCTTAGCCTGCTTTTGTTTTAGGATGCATATCTCGTGCTGAGGTGTTCACAACAATAAGCGTTAGCAACAAAAGTGTGTCTCTGATTCTTCAAAAAGGGGTTTAAAAATGACACCAAACTACCAGAATCCTTTTAGAAAACACATCAAGCAGCCCTTTGAAATTCGAAAATATCCCACAAACTTCTCGAGGTTACAGATTGTGACTTAATCCACACGAGCAGGGTGATTCGTGTTACATTCGGTGTGTTTGTGTGCCTGTGTGTACTCACATTCCAGTCTAGTGAGGTGACGTCTTTGTTGCTGGGGACATCTTGTCCTCCCTCTCGTATGCAATGCCTCAGGACCAGCTGTGTGGAGCTGCTTGTACTGTTCTCACTCAGGTTCCAAATACGAGCCGTCGAATCGCCAGACCTGAGACACACACACACACACACACACACACATCAGACTGCCATCTGAAAAAGTAACCTACAACATTGCTTTGTACAAATGATATGTAAGGATGTGCTATAAAGATCTCTGTAATAAATCTGAAGCATCACTTTATTGCTCATGTATGGGCAGAACATCTGCGTTAAGTGTTGATGTGATCTTGACTGAAATTAAAATAGGGTTGTGCTGCACTTTCATGTAATACCAAGTTGTACCACCAGATGGTGCACTGAGACAACCAGGCAAGTCCTAAGACTACATTCAGGTCAAACTGGCACTAAGCATTAATTCATGTTTAGTCTCTTTTTTCAGCTTGTTTGCTTCATGACTTGAACATTAACGTTGTACAAAAGTGGAAGCAAGGCTCACCCTGATGCCAGCAGATCGCTGACTGGGTTCCAGGCACAAATAAAGACTTCTGACTCATGGCCCCTCAAGACCATGGCTTTGTTCTGAGGGATCTCTACATCGCCGTCCACTTCCATCAGGTCAGCATGATTATCTGAACACCGAGTTGATGGATCAGGCATGAAAAACCACAAAATTCAATGAGTGAATACATAAAAAATGTAATAATATTCCATCATTTTAATTAATAACATAAATACAAGTCTCTGTTAAAAGAATTCCCCAATCCCAAAAATCATACGAATCATTTCGCTCACTTGCTAAGGCATGGGCTCCATTCTCCTCCCCATTGGCAGTATTCTCTCCGTTCTTGGCATTGCCAGCGATAGTGCCCCCAGTGGTCGACGCCGGCGCTGAAGCTGCAGCCTGCTGCTGGGCCATTTTGTCCCGGTAAGCCTGCTGCCTCGTCTGAACGACATCCGGCATCACCGCATCGATCAGGGACAGGGACTCAATGGGCCGGCCGTCAAATAGCGTGCCGTCCTGCGGAGCCAGAGAAGAAATCGGGTTGGAGCGGAAACACAGAGGAAGACAAGAAGCTGGTGAAAGAAGCTGACAGGCTTCTGTCTATATTACATTTACAGATTCCCTTTGATATCAGATTAATATGGGAATGACATCCTGATAGTCCGTTTAAGAAAGACTTGAATTATTATCTGATGTTAAAGGGTCTTTGTTTGTGTCCCACCTCATTTATGCTGACTTCAGCCTCCACGTACTGCAGGCCCTTCTGGATGATGCTGATCAGGGCAGCAGGGGGAACCAGAGCACCATTGATGTTGGACTGGCTAATGTGGCTCTCTATGCCAAAGGTAAATGCTGAGTGGGAGAACCCTAAAGAGGAGAAGAAAAGAATATTAGTAAATAATACTCCCTTTGATTTCAACACAGTGAAGAACTACAAGTTGTGGCGGTTTTTTCAGTCTTAATTGCCTTTTAACACTTTTTTTTATAAAAGTCAACCCTTTTTTCCTTAAGTTTTTGTGGTGATGAAAGTTACTGACCCTCCGCAGAGTCGACGTATTAATGAAGAAAATGCTCGACCTCTGACTTGTTAGTAACATGTTTGTGAAGTCGTTGCTGTTGGAGAACAAGAACTGCTGCGTCACAACCGCATGACCCCCTGACCTCTGTCAATCTGCAGGTAACATCTAGACCTAAATAGTGGACTGACCTACTGCTGAGATGCTGCGTTCACGGGAACTGGTCAGACATACAAGGCTTTGTTTATGGCTGCCACTGACATGTAGGCATAAAAGTGCTTTTGTACAAACATGGTGACATTTAAAAGGTATCCCATAAACAAATGGAATGATCTAATCCAGACATCTCCGTCTTTCTGTTCTGATGTACATCCTCTCATTAAGATATAAACGGTAATAGAAATGTTAATATTGACCATTTATGTTTGAGTAAATTTTAGCTACCCGTGTGTGGAGAAACAGGACAAAAGCTTTGACTGAAGTTAAATCTCATAACCATCAGCTCTCTTGTAATGATGATTTATCTTCATTCATTGTTGGACTATAAATACAGAACAAGAAGTTTTGGCTCAGGGTATCAGTTATCCATATATCTGCTGGCTGCAACGCTGGCCCCCAAGGCAAAATCTGAGAACACAAATCCAGAAATACTTGCCAACTAATTTCATCACCGCCCATATTTGCTTAAATGTAAGAAGCTGTGGATATTTTTCTGTTATCATGTGATTATTGTTAAGCTCATCCCTCATTTGGACAGCTGGTCACCCTTTTAATTTTAGAGCTGGTCGAATTACTTCTCCTTCTCTTAATAATATTTCTCAAAACCTCTGATTCATTAGTTGTAGATCCACAGCTGAGACGACTCTCATCTGTGTACACAACGAGTCTGATCTCAACAGGTCCCACTCTTTGCAGCCAAAGTTTTCCTCATCACTCGGCAGCAGAGCAGTTTTGTTTAAGTCTGCCTTTGTCTACATCCTCAAAGTGTTGCCTTCCAACAGATCGACTCCAGTTCAAATATATCTGATCAACCATCTAAATTATCATCCTTATGATGGTCCATAACTAATCTGTCATTTCTGCTGTGATGTCTGTAAAACGGTTATTCCAGATAACTTCTGCCTTTACTTCAAGTCAGGACCAAACTTATATAAAACGAAATGCAAATGGCTCTTAATGATCTTACTATCTACCACATTGCCAATTAACACTAAGGCAGCATTAAGGGTTAAAACCAGTCCAAATTATTTCCGCACCAATTGAATGATGAGTGCCTGTTTTCCCCGGTGTTAAAGTTCAACGTCCAGGCATTCAAAAAAAGAGGATTTAGAAGAGGTGGAAGTTAGCGGTAAGTTAGCTAGCCGTTTAACATCTAGAGCTACGTACCAGGTACTACGTACCTGAGTGACTAAATACCAGCAAAGTTTGGGCGGTGGGCGAAGTTGGGCTAGTTGACCTGGTGGCTAGCTAGTGCTGTGGTTAGACCCATATAAACACACTGGCACAAGGAAGACACTGCATGAAGGTTAAATTGTTCTCAATAATGGACAGTGACAAACACCATCATAGAACAGGAAGAAGATATACACAGATAAAACTTCAACCAACAGCACATCTGGTCCGTCTGCAGCACGAGGTCATTAGCATGTTGCTATGTAGTTTGGTTTAGTTGCCATTTAGACAAAAAACAAAAATTGCAAAGTGACACTATTCAGTTAGTGTGTATTTGGTGTTTGGGACACCAAACTGGGGGCTCATCTTATAGACTTGCTGCACATAAGCAGTAAAAACAAACTGTAGTGGCGCAGAATGTGAGGTGACCATTTTTTGTCTCTTTTTTGACAGACAAAAGCTGCACATTAAAAACTGTGATCGATACATCGCTTAACAAGCTAAGGGCCTCCTTAACCTTCACCGCTTTTCTCCTGGTTTCTCCTTGTTTCCCTAAATCCATACAACACAGGTGGTAGGCATGATGTTATTTCGACCCATCTGATTAAGCGATGGACAGACACCGGTCCGGCTGTATGATTCATTCTGACTGTGTGATGACGTCTGTCTAAAACGCTGCGGACAGCCTGTGCTGTTTGTCCTCTTTTAAGCACTCTTGTTTACAATGGCGTCATTATATTCTGCTTTTAAACAACAAGCAGCACCACACTGACCGTGTTGTGTATACAAAGTGACAAAGATGACCCAACAACCTGACAGGCAGCTCGGGCATCTGCTGACTACCCTACCGCCTATAGTACGACAAGGAAAAAAGAAACTGATTTCTCGTCTTATAAATGTAATGAAAACAGATCCTGAAAAAAAGGATTAAATTCCACCCAAACAAATAAATGATTATATATCTTAGAAGAGACGATTTTTAGAAATATCACAAACTGTCTTCTTGCTCAATTTGTGTTTAATTCAGTCCCTTCTTTAAAAAAAAACAACAAAAAAACATGATAAATTGTTGATGATAATTACTTTTTTATAACAAACTTTTAAAGAGTACTGTTGATTCATACAGCTCATTTTAATCATCATTAGTGAATAAAAACACACATTTGTTGTGATGAAAACTAAGTCTGTTAATGAAAACTATAATGAGCCATGTTGGTAGAAAAGCAAAGAACTATTACAAAAACGATAAAGCTTTTCATGAAGAGGAGAAGAACTGGAGCTGGATACCTGACTCCTGTAGGTATCTGTAGACCAGGAAGTTGACCTCATCACTGCTAATGCTCATCTTTACTCCTGTTACACCATGAGGTCAGCACACACACACCTAGCCTGGAAAACAGAGAGAGGTTCATCAGTGAAGGGGAAATCTCACCAGTTATTTAAGCTCAAACACAAAGTCAGTTTACAGCTGATGTTACTGTGGAAAAAGGAAATTACTGTAGAGCTTGCGCATGTACAGAGCTTTAAACTGGACCTCCTCGATCACACTTAATCACGTCACTGGTAGCAAAGTACATAGCCTACAGCTGCCTCAGTGCACAACATGATCACATGACCCTCGTCTTGCAGGACCTCAGATAAAACAAAGTAAGAAAGAAAGTTTAGCACCAGCAATTTGATTACATTTTAAAAAGCAACAATCACATTGAGGCACTGATTCATGTATTTACTGAGAAATAGAATAGAATAGAATAATCCTTTAATTGTCCCACAAGGGGAAATTTGGTTGTAACAGCAGCCAAAAAGACACATATACAAACAAACAGTACACAGAACAGAAACATACACAATTTTTTTTTCACATATTTACATTAAGGACAGTGGTTACTATATACAGAGAGTACTGTACAGTTATTAAATTAAAATAACTACAGGTAAGAGGCAGAAAGCGTGTCTACATGCCTGTGAGTCAAGACATCTGATGGAGTGTCATTGTTTTACTGTTTGTCTGCATTTTAGTCACTCTGGTCGTGCTATGCTCATGAGCACTCTAAGTGGCTTTTACTGTTTAATATTTTATCTGATTATGTCATTGTTTGATCATTTATGTGCTTCTGACTTTGCTCTGTGCTTAGATCCC
Organism: Maylandia zebra; assembly: GCF_041146795.1. Lineage (NCBI taxonomy): Eukaryota > Metazoa > Chordata > Actinopteri > Cichliformes > Cichlidae > Maylandia > Maylandia zebra. The sequence goes on along the minus strand of NC_135188.1, from coordinate 16,263,188 downwards.
TCTGCGTTTACGCTTCTTGTTTGTGCCATCAGCCTGCCAGGGATGAAGAGTAGCCTGTATGGCTAAATGTATGGCACACTGACATCATTAATTAAAACAAGCACAAAATTGACAAAAATAAAATAAAGGCTGCAGCTTATATCTTAACAACAGGCAGATTAAACACATGCTATTGCATTGGTGCTAACTAAAGCCAGACCATGCTGGCTGTACGTTAATATGTGTTACAATTACTTCTCAGTTGGTGTTTTATTCACAGTGTGCCCACACCCCAAGCTGCTCTGTTCCCTCTGACCACATATTTAACATCTGATGCAGTCATCTGGGCACCGGCCCACTACAAACTACTCGACTGAAAAACACGAGCGGGAAGGAAATCAGCAGGACAGAAACACTTCTGCTGGTAGGACTCCTTTCGTGTGTGCGCCCAAGCACATGTCACATGATTTGACGTTGCCTTTGTGTGTGAACTAATATGGCTGGGAACCGCAAGTTTAACAACTGCGGGGTTAACAAGTGCAGAGAGCACTGGCTCCAATTCCACCGATTCCAAACAAGGACCAGTTCAAAGCCTGTTTCCCCCAGAGAGTAATCAGGCCTGGAGCTCCTCGCCTGCAGCACCCCCACCCGCCTCCCAGCAGGAGTCTCTCTGTGCATTTAATGGTAGTTAAGTGATTGAAACTCTCCTGGGTACTGTGGACACATTTCTTTTCAGAGGATTTTAACCTTGCGTCATCTGGAACAGCTCAACATCTCCGTACACTGAGCAGTGGTCTTAGCATTGCTGGATGCTGAGCTGAGGGAGGGGGGAGAAGTTTCCTTTAATGACCACCTGATAAACCGGTCGCAGCGACGAAAAATAAGACACAATTACACACTACAACTGTGAAACATCAGTATTGTAGTTAGGGCTGCCACGATTTGTCGACTAGTCACGATTACATCGACTATCAAAATCGTCGACGACTGATTTAATAGTCGACGCGTCGTTTGAAGCTTTGTAAGATCACAAAAGACGCAGGAATAAGTGGCAGGATTTAAGAGTGTAATAACGGACTGAAACAGAAGATGGCAGCATTGCATGTACAAGGATGTCAGCTACCGTTAAACCCCGAAGAAGAAGAAGAAGCAGCTGTGTCCCAGCGCAGTTTCCAACAATGGCGGCAGCTGGTTAGTTTTAATGTTACTCTTATTATTCTTTCTGGGTCACAAAATAAACGTTTAACATATTTTCAGGCGAGAATGTAGCTGTGTAAACCTCAAATATCTGCTCAGTTTATCAGGACACCACATATTTTCAAAAGCGCTCCGACGTTTTCGGAGACATCTGTTACCCACTAGCTCGTTAGCGAGCCGGGGGCTAGGTCACTAGCGCCGTGAGAACACCGGACTCCCCGCAAATCGTTTTCAAACCCACCGCCATCTTTCGCTACTCAGGTTAAATATATATGAGTCACTTAGATAACTTAAAATGTTATTGTTTGGCTTTTTTTTTTAGTATTTTATTTGTTCCTGAGTAAATCAGTTTGTCTGAGATTAAAGTTATAGTTTTTACACAGCTGAATAAACGTCAAGCAGACAGCTGATCATCAGAAGTGTGAGATGCTCCAGAATATACTCCGGTGTCCTGTTATATTTTAGATAGCAAGGAGTTTATTAAACTTCACCGAAACAATCCGCAAATTTCATTAAAATTTAATAAACTATCATCTTGTCTTTATTTTTAGTTAGCACAGACCTTAAACACTTAAAGCTGTAAGCTAATGATAGTTATATAAGAGCAGATGCTGCTGGTGCAATAAGTTGTGGTTTTGCGTCCAATGGATGATGATCTGATTAGTCGACTAATCGCAAAAATAATCGGTGACTAGTCGACTATCAAAATAATCGTTTGTGGCAGCCCTAATTGTAGTAGAGTAGAGCAGATCCCAAAAAATTCAATTACTCATGGATTTCTTCCTTGAGCAGATATTCTGTTTTTCATTCTGCTGTTCTGATAAAGATCTAACGACAGAAAAGGACATTTAAAAATGACAATGTGATGCCACTACCTTTTTGTTGTTTGTTTGTTTTATTTCTATCCAAACACCATTTTCTTAACTGCTTATCCAATTCATATCCCCAGCTATTACCGAGTAAGAGGCTAGATGCACCATGGCACAACACAAAATTGTCAGTTGGACGTTAGTCGGGTTAACCAAATGAGCACGTTATTGGACTGTGAGAAGAACCAGGAAGGAACCACAGAGCCAACATTAAGCTCCACACATACAGTTAGGGGTGGGCGGTATAAACTGTATTTGGTAGAAACGATATGAACAGCTTCGCCTGTTTTGGTCAAAAGCATTGCAGCGGCTGCAAACAATATCATCTGCAAATTATGCGGCGACAGTAATAGCAAAGAGATGAAGCACATTTTGGAATATGAGGAAAGCCAAAAACTGCACTTCCTCCACTTCCATACCATTGATTTATTAATGTTGAATTCTCTCGCAGCTGCTCTATTCCCATGTTGTTGCAGTGTATTAATGACTAACCTTCTATAGTGGATGAATTATCTCAGTTGTTCTCCTGACTGAAGTTTGGTCCGTTTACAGCATCCTGCCATGTGATTACATTTGTCCCTAACCATCGGGAACACTCACTTTAACTTTTATTGAGTAGAAAAAAAGTTAGCGCTCATCCTCCAGCTTCACTGTGTTTGTTATGCTAACATAGTTGTGTCGCTAGCGATCACGTAGCACATCATTATATACCAGCTAGCCCAACTTCAGTAACCCTAAAAGTCACTGCTGTTTAGTTTTCTGTCTTCATTTATGTTGGAAGTGATAGCAGAGCTGTACGTTTTAATTTTTTTAGAAATCTCTCAGTCATGAACATGCTATATCATGTTTAGGTAACTAGCGAAACTAGCGCGCTAACTTCCGCTAACTTCCTGCTAACTTCTAACACTGTTGTATTTAATAAATTCTGTTTTCATGAATGCCTGAATGTTAAACTTAATTGTTACACCTGGTAAAGCAGCAACACTGACCGTTTTATTAAAGATGAAAGAAATTTGACAGTTTTTAACTCTCAGTGAAGATGCAGTGTTCATTGACTTTGGGACCTGAAGCAGACTGAGTTTTGGACCCAGATTACTCCGTGAGGCTCCTGACTACGGTAGCCGTAATGCTTCGACAATCCATCAAGCGGTACGGCTTCGTAGCTTACCAAAGTCATAGTAAAACATTTGACAGATTTTTGAGCGCCGTGTACCACATAAAATCGTTCGTGGTCAGTAAGCACAACCAGAATTCATATATAAGGCGCACCGGATTATAAGGCACGCTGGCGGATTGTAAGTGCACCTTATAGTGCGGAAAATACGGTATACAGAGGAAAAGAATATATCGTTAGTGCATATGTTTCAAATTATATCGCGATATGGATTTTAGGCCATATCGCGCAGCCCTACATACAGTCCTCGCTGGCCAGCAGATTTAAACCCAGAACCTTCATTGCTGTGAGGCAACGGTGCTAACCACGGTCATTTATTAATCCCTAATTTATGCCAGAGAAACAAACGATCTGACCTGATTTTATATCTCCTAATTTTTAATGAGATCACAAAATTGATGAGATTGCAACAGCAGCCACAAGCACTGATAATCTTCCATTTTATTTATTGGGAACAGCAGGACGATATTGGACTATGTGAATTTTTTGTTTTTGTTCAGTTCCCCCCCTTCTCAAAAACGAGCTGAGTAACGTGTACTTCAACAACTTTCTGGATATGTGGCCAGTACTGGCTGCCAGGTGCAAGTCCTCACTCTCCTGCAGCAAATCCACTTCTCTCTCTGTCTGAACTGTTCACTGTGTGACAGTGAGTACCTGTAAATGAGCAGTCTGCACATGTGCAATGTTAAACCGAGGCTGTGCACTGTGTGAGAGGAAAATAAGACATTCTGTCACATGTAAATGCAGCTGACTAACAGCTCTACCCTTCAACATGTGTGTGGTGAGTCTGTCAGGCAGCGTTGCGGTTCCAAAACGAGATGCTTGAAAATTTCTGCGGTTATTGAACTAAAAAGTACGCGCCCTTCCCGAGATACACCATTTCACTGACGATTTCTGCTGAAGCTCCACAAAATGGTATTTGAGAATCTGGTGTAACGACAAAGTAAGGCGAGTCAGTTGCATCAGCTTCACTGGAGAACAGGGGTGCCATGGCTGAGCTGTCTGGGGATGTGTTCATAACCCAGGAGACAGCAGATGAAGAAGAGGTGGTGTTGTTCTCTGGCATGTTGGCTCAGCGATACTTATCTGTGCCTGGACCCTCTGTCTCCAAAGAGAGAGAATTGTGTTTTCCACAGAGACAACTGTCAGCAAACAGATTGTTTTGAGGGGGCAGATAAACTCCAGGCAGACAAAATAATGGAAACCATCTCAGAGTTGAGCTTTTCAGCATAATTACAAAAGTAGCAACACTTTGTTGGGGCTGAAATGAGCCGTTCCTGCTGCAGCCCCATGAAACGGCACTACCACAGACACACTGTGTTAAATTAGACCTCTTATTATAATTAAATCATATGCAGCTGTCAGACTGCTTTCACTTCCACTTTACTACAGTGTTATACTGCAAGCTAACTTCTCAAACAAGCCACACCCATGTACTTTGCGGTTGGCCTTCTTGACGTAACGTGTGACAACCAGCCTCTGAAAAATACAACAATGACACAAAAATAAACTGCTCTGTGCAAGATCCTTAAAAAGTAATTTTACTGCTTCCACTACTGATCACATCTCTAGTTACACCACTACACTCAAGCTATTTTGTAATCATGTATCGGAAAGTCGTGGACAAAATACTGGTAAAAAAAAACAAAACAACCCTGAATATATTATATAATTTGATATGATGTAGCACAATCCAAAAGAACAACCTACAACGGTAGGAAAAAATGAGCAAATTCATGACAGCCTACTCAAGACTGCACTGAAACCGACTCAGCTGGTGATATTTAGGGTTGCGAATTGAATGGATCTGTTTCTCTTTAAAGGATTTTTTGTGACGTTTGTCAACTCGACTCTGAGTTTAATCATCTTGTGAAGCTCAATTGCTAAATGGAGCCACACAGTGAATCCTTCTTACTTTGTTTCTTTTAAGGACACACGAGCTGTGCACACCCTCGTCTTGGGCTTTAGAGTAATTAAACTGAAGAAATTAAAGTAATTTAGAAGGTCTGTGCATCCTGTATTCAGAAAGTATTCATTTGTCCAGTAAACTGTTAACAAGCTAGAAAATTATAAAGTGACAAAACAAGGTGGCAAGCCCTCATTCTACCCGACAGCACCTTGCTATATGTCTATTTAGGTAGCTACTTCCATCTCTCTCAGTCTCTCCACCTATTAAAGATACCAGTGCACCATTTTAACTGAGAAAGGATCAATACAAAGCAGCGCAGTCAGTCTGTAGCATATTATACAAATAAATCTCACCCAGTGCTAATTTAAAGCAACTGCTTCTTCACTGAAATGCAACTTTGAGGTCAACTGCTTCAGCAGCAGCACACTTTAATTAGGCCTAAATAACTACATCACATTTGTATAGTGACCCAGGAACTAAAAAGTTCTATTGCCATAAGTCATGTAGTTCTAGAGTGGGATACGTGAAAGGCAAAAGCACCTTTGGTTTATTTGACAACTGTAGCTGCCCAACACTGAAAAACTATGATCTTATAAGAGCACAGTATGATTGTTCCAATACATTCCTCAAAAACAGGAAGACGCTCATATCAGCCATCTCCGGACAGAATTGTTGCCTATTTGACAAAAACTAATTGATATACGTTGAATCTACATTATGTGGTATTAAAGCTTACAGTTACTGGTAATGTGTGGTGCTCACATTAAGACTGGAGCTGCAGCCAGGAGCCTCGATCAATAACCATGAAAGCAGAGTATAATTTCAGCCACCTGCTGCTGTGCTTCTTTAACGGGGAACCTGTAGACGGTCCTGTCAGAGATCATTCAGACCTTTTGCTCAAATCCCTCCTGACAGCAGTGCTGTTAGTTTGTAAACAGTGAGCTGTAGTTCTCTCTACCACCACTCCACTGCAGTGGCGCTGTGGAGCCATGAGCGGTAGCCAGGAGCCTCTGTGTTGACAGTGTGGGAGAGTAAAGGGGGGGATGGGAGAGGAGAAGGGAATCTCTGGCTCTACATTTTTTCCCTTCGCCTCTCTCCCTCTGTCTCTCTGTCTCTGTGCTGCCAGTGGCAGACTGGCCTGTACAGTAAATGCTAGATCTGGTTACTGCTCAAGGAGAGAGGGGGAGGGTAGGAGACACACACTCACGCACAATCAGACAATCAATAATCCCACCCACCCAACAAACAACAACAACAACAAAAATCAGGACAGGACTATTACTGCTGCATGTGACCTGTGCCATGACCATGAAGTTGCTCCAGAGGAAGCAAGACTGAAATCACACCAACAAGAATAAAGGGGCAGGTGGGCATGTGGGGCTGACCTTCACAATATGAAATCAATATCGCTAATAAATTAGATTTGCTTTGGTTCATCAGCTGACATCCATCCATCCACAAGGCCCCAATCAATAAGAAGGAATTCACTTCAACTGCCTTTTAATCATGTTTTATTTGAGATTGCATCTCCTACATTATGAAGAAAACACTTTATTTTAAGATGCTTATCATAAAAAAATGACTTCAATAGTGTAAAATACAACCAAACAGTTACTAAAAAATAACATAAAACCTTTTTATTTTCAACACTAACACAAACAACAAATGTTACTCTCTGGTAACAATGAAGTAGGACTGCAAGTTTTAAGACTGCACTACTGGTGCCCCTTTTCAACACAGTTTGTGTCTATCACAGGATACTGTGCTACACCACACACACTGCAATCCCATGGACTGCAGATAGCAATCTTCACACAAAATTTCCTCTCTGAGCAGTGCAGAACATTTCTAAATACTCAGGTCAATAAACTGCTTGCATCATCACTCAAGTTAAAAGTAATTAAAAAATGTTTTGTTGTGCCACTTACTACTCAGCTGTTTAGTCAAATGAATGACAAATTCCTAGCTGATTGCCCAGACTGATGAATGAAAAGTTTGTGAAAATATTCTACAGAGTAGTAACCGTTCGCAGTCCAAACATTTCACCCCTAAAGAATTGTGGCAACGATGTCCTTTTCAGTTCCACATCCTGAACAAGTGACAGAGAAAGCGTCAAGGTTGTGTTGTTTACCACTGAGCTCATGCGACTGGAAAAATCTACAGGCCTGTTGGTGAGTGTCGAGTTCATCACTGGTTGAAATTTGCTAGATCAGTGGTGGAACACCCACACTATGAAATGATGATGATGCAATGTGTTGTGTTATTCAGTAAGACCAGAAACTAGCTGTTTAGCCAAAAAAAGTCATTCGGAAAGTGTTTACAGAGGTGACGCAGCGAGAGCAGAGGATAGTTTTCTGGTAGACTTCATGCAACTGTTCCAGACAAACACCAAGGGGAGAAGGAAGAACTAGCACTAAAACTGAAAAACAAAAACAGAAATTCCCAAATTCTAACTCTGTGTTAAAGCACTGCATGTTTAATAAAATATCCTGTGTTGGCACAGTTACAGCCCTTTCTAAACTTGATGGACAACAACTGCTATGGTACCGAGACATTTCCCCTCTAGAACATTTGTTTCAAAAGCTCACGTATGTATCAATCCAGTCTTTAAGTGATGACGTGACGAATCCTGTTTCCGGGCCCAAAGTAGTCTGTAATATGGCTTTTGTAATCTTAACATGTTTAATGTTTTGTATCTTCTTCTATTTAATTTCAAAAAGCCCCTAAAAACAGCCTGTGATCACTGTCGGCCTCACTCGGCTTTTATTACCGTTATTGATTTTAAAGCTCAGTTTTTAAAACCTTAGGATGTAACTACAGCCCAGCCCATGCAGCAGTATATGAATGACTAACCTCGTATTTTGGATGGATTATCTCAGTTGTTCTCCTGGCTGAAGTTCGTTTACTTTTATCGAGTGGAAAAAAGCTAGCGTGTTTATATTATGCTAACATAGCTGTGTCGCTAGCGGTCACGTAGCACATTGTTATATAGCAGCTAGCCAAATTTCAGTAACCCTACAAACGTCACTGCTGTTTAGTTTTCTGTCTCCATTTATGTCGGAAGTGATAACAGAGCTGTACGTCTTAATTTATTTCCAAAATCCCTCAGTCAGGACATGCTATATTTTATTTAAATGGAAGCTAGCGAGCTAACGTCCTGCTAATTTCTAACTCCGTTAAATGTCATAAATACCGTTTTCATGGATGTCTCGATGTTAAACTTACAACAACTGTCAGTGATGCCACAATGATAGTTTGATTTAGAGACCTGCAGCAGAGTTTGAGTCCAGACAAGGCTAGTGACGTCAGACTTAAAGACCGGATAAGCAGCATTAGAAGGGAAAAAAAGGAATCGTCGCTTTTCATTACAGTGGTATTACGTGCAGTAAAGTGTGACATTAGTGGTATGGTTACAGCACAGCATTCTGTCACATTGCCTGTCATTTTCTCCGTATTTTATGAGGATTGGTAGGATATGAACAGCCACAGGCTGTGTGAACAAAAGGAGCCGCTGGCCTTACTGGAACAGTCTGAACACTCTATTTTGCTAAAGTATGTGCCAGAGGAGCCTTTATAAAATGGCAGGTGCATGCAATGAAACTGAACTTCAAACAAACTGCCACTGCACACCTTGTCTCTCCCACTCTGTGACAATAATATACACCATTTAGGTTTGGTGTTCTCTAAAGGTATTTCTGCATCATGCGTAAAGGAGACCCAAGCTGTGATGTCTGCTGCTCTGATTCTACTCTGCACCAGTGCAGATAAAATGGGGCTCATTCCTATTTAAAGCTTCTCTCTCTGTCTCTGAGACCTGACGGTTTGGCTCTATTTTCAGAGCAGCAGAAAGAAAATTCAGGCAGTGGGGGATGGGATGATTTAAAGGAAACCATATTTCAAATCATCTCTCACTGTATAACGTGTCCAATTCTTCTGAAACCAGACAGAGTCACACATGAAAATCTGTTTCTCTCCTATTGTGCTGCCACAATGACACACTGAAAGCAAAGGCAAGACAAAGGTTACAGTCAGTCTCGAGCGATTCAGAATACATGTAGATGTACATGTAGAACTGCGCCACCAAAAATATTAGCAGCAACAACATCGCAAAAGACGGCGTAGTTATTGATGTTTAAAGGCTCAAACACATTTCCGTGTTTGTATTTTTATTCTGGGGCTAGACTAACACATCTGCAATATTCATAGCTTAAAACCCTTAAAGATAAATAAATAAATAAAACGCATTTCCATCCTCGGTGCAGAACAAACTATTAGTTCTTAGTGCTTTTAGACCACCATCCTGATTTGCCCACTCTGTGCCAGCTTCGGTGGTTAAACAAATAATCTGCTTGTTAAGTGAAGACACATCAACATCAAAGCGTCTCCTGGATGAGGCTCTCTTCTTTTTAAAATCCTGGAGTGCTTAGTTTCTTGAGTTTTTGTTTGTTTGTTTTTTAGCAAACACAAGACCATTCAGCTGTTCTCGGCCTTTACAGCTCTTCATTAGCACTAGTCATGTGTAACATGCTCAAATATGGTTTGAAAAAAAACTCCCGATACTCACGAACACTATAGGGCTGCATTGTTAAGAAAAGAATCACTCTCCAGCCAACCACAGCTTTTATGGCTGCTAGTATTTATTTTTCACTTTCTGGTTACTACTCAATATTAAAGCTCGATTTAGACTTCTGCAGGAAATTTACATCCTAACTTGTGTAATAACCAGAAACTCCTTTTATCCCTACACAGTAAAGCTGCCACGATTGCGTCGACTATCAAAATCGTTGTCGAATATTAAAATCGTCGACGCGTCGTTTGAAGCTTTCTAAGATCCCAAAAGACGCAGGATTTAAGAGTGTAATAACGGACTGAAACAGAAGATGGCAGCACTGCATGTACAAGGACGCCAGCTGCCGTTAAACACCAAAGAAGAAGAAACTGTGTCCCAGAATTCATAGCGCGGCCCTGCTCAGTTTTCAACAATGGCGGCAGCTAGTTAGTTTTAATATTACTCTTATTATTCTTTCATGGTCATAAAATAAACATTTAACATATTTTGTAGCTGTGTAAACCTCAAATGTCTGCTCAGTTTATCAAGACACCACATATTTTCAAAAGCGCTCCGACGTTTTCGGAGACGTCTGTTACCCACCAGCTCGATAGCTAGCCGGGGGCAAGGCCCACTAGAGCCCGTGAGAACGCCGGACTCCCGGCCAATCGTTTTCAAACCCACCGCCGTCTTTCGCTACTCAGGTTAAACGTGATATATGAGTCACTTAGATAACTTAAAAACTGTTATTGTTTGGCTTTTTTCAGTATTTTATTTGTTCCTGAGTAAATCCTCAGACAACTGATTATCAGAAGTGTGAGATCCTCGAGAATATACCCCGGTGTCCTGTTATATTTTAGACTGTTAGCAAACGGCTGAGTTTATTAAACTTCACCAAAACAATCTGCAGATTTCATTAAAATTTAATAAACTATCATCTTGTCTTTATTTTTTAGTTAGCACATACCTTAAACACTTAAAGCTGTAAGCTAATGATAGTTATATAAGAGCAGATGCTGCTGGTGCAATAAGCTTTATGTTTTACGTCCAAAGGATGCATGATCTGATTAGTTGACTAATCGCAAAAATAATCGGTGACTAGTCGACTATCAAAGTAATCATTTGTGGCAGCCCTACTACACAGCAACCATCTATGCCTTTCGCACACACGGCTCTTGCTCTCAGACATGCCTGGGCTTGTGAGCACTAGGTATTGTAAACACATGACGTTGCTTTAGCAATGACATACAAATATGACACTTTCATATCATGTAAAAATATATATTATTATCATCATCATGATCATGAACAATATGACATGGCACAGCCCTTATGCTTCTTTGCAAGAGAGACCTTTGTGCCTATGTTGCTGATCATGATCTATGCACATAACTCAACTAGTGGGCCTTGCTAGCACATGCTATATTCATGTTGGCACCATTTGCAGAGATAACCAGCAAAGCTAGCTCATCCACCTCCTCCACGGCTGATGTAATTCCAACTGCCACACTCTCAAATGTCTCTTATGAGGGCAACTCTGGGATTAAAACAATGAAAAGGACACTCCTGCAAGCTGTCACCAGACAGATGAGCACCGCTGACGACAAACCACCACACCGACTCGAAATGACGCTTAGCCCAATGTGTAGGGGTGAATCTGGAAGATCACTCTCCTGCCAAAAACAGCATAGTGAAAATGTAAATGTGGTTCATAGCCTGAGTTTAAGGTGGGTTTAAATTTGCAAACATCTGTGTAGACCTGTGATTTTTTTAATACATAAATATATTTTTTCTCCTAAGATGTACTACTTTTGATTCTATGTTTAAACCACAGCTGGGGCATTGGAGGCTTCAGAATCACCAAAAAAGGACCCTCGTGTGGAAGCAGCTGCACAAAACACAAGAGCACCTTTATGAATGCATTTAACCAAAGACAGCAGGAGCACGAAGAGCCCGGTGCAGCAAGCAGCTCGAGCCATGTCCTCAACAGTCTTTGGTTTCCTGAGTTTACTTCAGCTTCCTCGAAATTCCTCTGTGCCCCCCTGCACCAGCATAGAAAGCGAGAGGCTATTTGCATGGTCTCTAACAACAAGGACGAGAAAATACGTGCCAACCACAGAGAAAGCGGAAATGTTTCTTTAATGAGAAAGAATCTGCAGCTTATGGAACAAAACTCATCATTTCTCTTACTTATCTGGAAATTCCAGTTCCTACTTTCACTAAAGATTTATTTTAAAAAAATTACTACCCCCTTTATTTCTATGTTACTAAAGCTCTTGTTTAAGATGCTCACTCACACACAAGGAGTCCCAGCCCCTTCTGCACAGCGAGGAAAGCACCTTATTAATTAACGCTGGTCTCGGACAGATACTAAATACTCCATCAGTATCAGTGCATCCCAAGGTAGTTGTGTATGATGCAATGACAACAGAAATGAATCATAATCTGCTTGTGGCTCTCCCCTCCCCCTCTCCTGGGTTACTGGTCGCTTAGAGTGACAGATTGAATTGGCAAGCCCAGCTCAGCCTCACATGGCCAGTGAGAGGTTAGAGAGGCTAGCTGTCTGTCGGTGACAGATGGTAGCATGTAGTCTCTGCCAGCTAGCCTCGCTTGACGGGCAGTTAAACCTGCTATGGGCAGCTCGTGTCCATCTGAATGCATGAGGTCAGTGAGGGCCACTGAATCAGCGGTGGTTATCTCACAGCGAGCTGCCGTGATGACTAAGATTAGAAGACCTCGCCCAAGTCAGAATCCAAATCACATTTTGAGAATCTCTTTAGAAGGTCAGGTCTGATCTACTTATCTGGAACCAGTCCTGGTTACAGCCTGCTTTGCAATACCCATAATCATGTTGGACACGGGACTGGACGAATGCTAATGAGAGCATTTGGGTTCTACTGTCGGATATTTACCTGATGGTGGGCATTACTTTACTGATATACCATGAAAACATTCAGTTCCTCATATAAAGCGATCCCCATTCAGTTCCTCGTAATCAGTTAGCAAATATATCATATTGGTGTTTTGGGAGTTTTTTCAGGTTTTACACTGGAGCTGCCCTTCTTTGCACACACAATGACACCTGACATCACATATTAAGCCTTTTGTTTTCTGTTGTTTTTAATGGATTTACTATAGTAAGCCATTAATCCACATACCCTAAGAAGCAGGCAGGCATCTATTTCCAGTAACATACTGTGAGATCAGAGGTACTGACTCTAACAAACAAGTTGAGTCTATTTACTGACAGGTGAGGTTAACAGGTGACCACAGGTCAGGTGTGAAATCGTGGGTTAGAACATGATGTAACGACAAAGAGTCCCCATTACGTGTATAAGCAACCAAGTATAACTCATTGATCTGTAAATGCAAAATAGTGAATACAGGGAAAACAAATGTGGCTTATTCTAAACACTGTTAGCAGAATTCAAACTCTCTAACCTGGGTTATATTAGGGTGATTTGTTTTTCACATTGCCTGAACTGAACTGATAAAACCTGGTTGTATCAGAGAGACTTACTTTGAAAGCAAAGGAAGGCTACATCTGTAAATATATAACAATCATTTATGTCCTGATTTCTTAAAAGAAACAGAGGTAGGGCAAGAATATTATCACAGGCCTCGACACACCGATACACGTCAACATCTTTCATCTAAGAAAGCATTTGACTTGTAACCTTTTGTTGTGTGATGCAACATTTGACAGTTGTACACAGATGCTGATAGAGATCTGGATCAGTATTATCAGCAAAAGTAGTGCCATTGAGAACTTGACCACATGTGGTTACGCTGTTGGAGTGAATTTGGTAGCTTAAAAAAAATTTAGCATGCATCTAGATGTGGTATTTGGTGCAAGACGACTAATGACGTGCTTAAGTTGGGAAATATTGCAGCAGCTGGACTAGCCGGACATTTTTGCAATATCTATTAAAGGTCTGTTGTGGTGTGTTTTCTCTACTCTTGTACTTAGGCTTCAGGATTATGCATTACTCGATGACTGTAGAAGGGGAACAAAGCTCTCAAAGGCTGAAAGCTAGCATGAATTAACTTCACACAGTGACTCTAAAACATGTCTGAAAACTCTGCAAATCAATGTTCTTTTGAAAAAGGAATAACTTTTAAAAAATATAGGGAGATAATAACTAGCTGTCTCCTGGAATCTCCAGCTCCCTCTATTCCTGCAGAAGTCAGCACTGTGAACACCAACACGATGCTACTAATGTAAAACATGAAGGTCTATATTTATCAATTTGTCCAACTAGCAAACATAAGATATGTAGAATATTTCTTTTGGCAGGTGGTCGAGCGTGCCTGAACGAGCAGATGCACTCGCCAATGCTTTGGCATTCACCAACTTTTATTATTTGCAGTTTTCAGAGATAAGATAAGATAAGATACCTTTATTAGTCCCACAAGGGGAAATTTCATGTTAAGGCTGCCGACCTATTGCAGATATATGATTTAGTGAGCATTTTAACAAGAAGCAGAATGCCAAAGAAGTGTTTAAAGGAGCTACTGCGGAGACTAGGGTTTAGTTGGCAGTGATATTATGGCCTGTCCACACTGCTCTCTAACATTCCTGAAGCAGACAACCCAACATTCACTCAAACTTCATGCAATTATGGGCCAGCCGTGTGAATGTAAAAGAGGAGACAGAAGTTTTTCTCTTTCCAACCCTCTTTCTTCCCCATTTTTTACTCAACTATGTGTCACAGTTCATGAGTACAGCTCAATACATCTCTATCAATGTCTGTCTGGAAGCATGCTCCATTATCTGCATTTTAGGAAGCGTCTTCACTAGGGATGGGTATCGTTTAGGTTTTATCCGATACCGGTGCCAAATCGGTACTTTTGAAACGGTGCCGGTGCTTAAACGGTGCTCGAACCGGTGCTTAAAGAATGGAGAACACAAACTTTGTCCAAAAACCTCTCATGTTCAGCTGGGTTTTTTTTGTAAAAAGATAACAATGTGTGCCTTTTCTGCAGCTATGTGGCATATATGGTATCACTCTTGGCTGGAAGCAGTGCTTAAACAATGGAAAAACCACAAACTTAAACCCTCTCATGTTTAACTGTTTCCCACTTTTTCTTTGGTCATTTTAGCCTTTTTGGCCAGGGTGAAGGGAGCATCTGCCATCAAACAAGAAGACAGCCGCATGTAGCTATGATGATGTTTGCTAGTTCACCTTACATGCATTAATGTAATAACGTGGTTAGCCTACTCAACGTAAATTACACACGAACAACATGAAGCTACTCATGCAGAGAAGAATGGCTGCTGCTGCCATCATCATCCGTCATCATTTCTGCTACACTGGCAGGGCTAGGGGCCAGGACTCTGTTCTTCGGGTTTTTGGGGGATGTTGCTCCGGGTCCGATAACTGGCAACCCACCCGACGTGCACGGTGTGAGGTCTCGCAGCAAGCTATCAAATACGGCGCATTTCTCGGCTTTTAAAAAAACCGCTATGCGTCGCCAGCTGTTTAATCGGATTCTTGGTGTTACCTCCTTTGACAGTATCACAGTATCAGCTTAAAGCACTTGTTGCAGGCTGCTGAGTTTGCATATTTTGCTGTGAAGTACAGCCAGACTTTTGACCGCTTCGCCTTGGACATTTTTAATCTGTAGCTCTGCTCTAACAGAACGTACGTACCTGGCCCCGCCTACTATCCTCGGAAACGTAAAATGATTGGCTAGAAGTGTATCACAGCTCAGGAAAAAAAAGCACCCAAATAAAGCACCAAAATGTGCGCTGCTTTTCGGTCTGGTTACTACCGTTTATGTCAGAACCATGCCATGATGGCACCGGACACCGGTACCCATCCCTAGTCTTCACTCTCTGTGATGACTGCTTTTCAATCAGCCTTCTGGTGTGGCCATTCAGAAAGACCATACACTCACTTGAACTGGACAGTAGATTTAAAGAACCTAGAATATTTGAACCCAGTCCTATTTATTGTATATTTGCCATGTACATTGTGGAAGAAAGACAGAGAATATCTGCCCAATATAACTGTCTGCCTCTTCAATGAGCCTCTATTGTGGACCATGTAGAGCTGATATGGCTCAAAAATGCATTTCTGGAAAAGAGAGGACCAATTTAAATGCTGCTGTTGGCAGTCCTCCTTCTGTGCAGCCTCTTTAAGTTTGCCACAGTGGCACATTAGCTTGCAGCAGATCTCTGGACAGAAGAATCAATACCAACTGCAATCAAAGATAGTCGAATTGGAGTTCACCCAACTGCTGGATGAGTTCTTGGGGGGGAAGCAGCTGAAAGCTACGGTGGACATCACAAAGGCTACCTAGCCAGTGGGCCGGCTCATAAAGAAAACACGAGGCCAGTAGGTCCAAGCCAAGCTGGTATGCTTTGGTGGCCATTATTATACCTGGGTGGCCTACCCAACTAAAGACTACGTGTGGGGAAATCTACCTAGAGAAGTTGTATTTGTTCAAATTTAGCTGAAATGATACAACGATAAAATTCAAGTCACCATTGTAGTAATTCTCTTCTGTGTAGCCAAAGCTGTATTTTATTGCACAGTCCTTACAGAGATATAAACCACTGAGGGAGATGTCTACAGATGAAAAAAAAAAGAGTTGTGGCGAAACTAATCTCACCTTCTATCCGCCATGCATGATCTGTATTCGGCTATCTCGCTTTATATCTTTTCATTCAACTCTGATTTTTCTGCTCTCTCACTAAACGAGGGTTTGAGCTTCAGGGTTAACCAGAGACACATCCTTTGCAGGAGGTGTGGAATTTTGCAGTCCCTTCAGGACACACTAATGGACAAGTCTCTGAAATATTTGTGGTGTGATTTCAGAAATGGGGGCACATTCTGGAAGAGTAGCTCTCGCGCTGGTTTCTAGGCAAAGTGATACACACGATCAATACAGTGGGCTGAATCATTTTAGAACAAAGGCTTTCTTCTCCTGTTACATACAACAGCCTTGTGAGAGCAACACAGTGTTCTGCACAAGTGCATTAATAAAAACACAAAACACAAGCTAAAATCAGAAGCCGGGTTTTCTAAAGACTCGTCAAAATTCAGAAGAGAAATGACATCCTGACAAAATTCTCCTAAAACCAGACACGGATGTCGTATCGCCTCGCTCCTGGGGTGACAAAAAGTATTTTAAATGTGAGAAACAATACTGGCATTCAGAGTGAAATTAAAGTTGTTAGTAAAAGGTTTCTGCAGGGCATAAACAAATTGGGTGTGTAGTTTGGCACCACTGAGTTACATGTCATCCTCAGCACAAAAAACAAAAAAACACTCCAACATGCTCCCCTGACATCACCGCCTTCCTCAAGCAGTTCAACCGCTGCACGTTACATCACACCAGAAAACACTATTTGCAAAATGACTTGCTTCTTGGTTTCTGATATGAAAATGTAAACTCTGTACCAGTGCTTATAGGCTCTTTATGTAAATAACACACTCACTGGGTGACTAAGAGCTCCAGTGCCGAGTTGTAGCATCATGAATAAAACAAATAAGCAGAGCTGAGGGCTCTACAGTGGAGAAAACAAAGCCTTCCAGCGAGGCTGACCTGACATTAACGTAGCTAACTGTTAAAGTGGGTGAGAGGAGTTTTTAGCAAGTCAGAGCAAAACATTGCGATTCAACCTGAAAACCGAACCAACAATGTCAGAAAGTTAGCACAAAATCACTTGCCATGTGAACTTAAACAAGCACAACCAAGAACCTGGATGTGAGTCCTATCTAGCAACAGTGCGTTTTTGGGCAGGGTTCACAGGAAACCTGCTGGATTCTTCAATGGTACAAAACAGGAAGAGGGGTCTGTTCCTCCAGTGGAACTCAAACAGACGCTTTCACACTTTCTGACTTTCACAAGTGGTTAAAGACCAAAAATAAACTCAGTACAACAGGAAAACAGTGGGGGAACAATGACACTTGTGTGCGACTAACTGCCAGTAAGCCTTGGGGAAATTTGAAACCTGTTTGTTCAGTCCAGATGAATCACACTGGACTCATGAAGTGGTCTCGGTACAGTCATAAAAATAAAGTAATTTTTGGATTCCAGTATAACATACAGGAATCAGGGCTCCAAAACTGAGGCCATACTGAACCACATCGCATGCTGCTAGCAGCTAGCCAAAGAAAAAACTAGTATAACTGATGTCTGCAGTCTGATTACACCTGCGAGGAAAGTACTGCAGTACAGGATTAACAGGTTAGTGAGCTGTGTTGAGTTTTCAGTGTCACAAATGTGGCTTTACCAGGTTAGGCTGACATTATGGCAAGAGTTTCAGACTTTTTCTCTGCGACATGCTGCAAGTGCAATATAGATACTCGGCTGAAGGAAACTGTTTGATATATGCAAGCCATTCGGTTGTATCTTAGTAATATTGCAGAAGGAAGCCGTGCTGCATAGTTATGCAGCAAATGTAAAAATCCTACTTTGCTGCCAGTTCTGGTTTTAACCACTGGAACTGTATCTAACAGGACACAAATAGTCTATTTGTAGCCCATTTACCAGCAAAAATATGAATCAATAAAATTTATTTAATTTTCACTTTGTAAAAAAGTGATTTCCCACTCTCCTTTGCTAAGCTGTGCAGCCGTGTCAAAGCTTATAATAATACTGGTTTTTAATGATGTCTGACTGAAGAAGGCACCACTTAATTGGACCTTTGCAAACAGAAGAATTAAATGGCGCACCATTACAGCTCACGTTCATTACAGCCAGATTCGTGCCCCCCCCCCCCGTATTCCTGTCACCAATGCACTCTTAAAAAGAAAACTTCAAAAGATACATTTAACAACCCCATTTCAGAGCCTGAAGCCAAAAACCTGAGTTCACAAAGAAAATTAATAGCAACCAACATAATACTCATGTCTGGCTGCAGTTTTAGGTCTTGCTGAGCACACGAAAGTCTCGCTATGTTGACCTTGATAGTACAACCCTCAGGATCAGTGTGCGTCATATCACAATCTTTCCTCTTGTTCCCTTCTGCTTTTATGATCTAATCAGATGAAAACAAAAGATCAAAAATAACCTTTAAGAAAACAGAAACAAAACTAACAACATTACCAATCCATCCACTCCTTTCAACCAGCCATTTGAGAAGTACTTCAAACAC
Organism: Maylandia zebra; assembly: GCF_041146795.1. Lineage (NCBI taxonomy): Eukaryota > Metazoa > Chordata > Actinopteri > Cichliformes > Cichlidae > Maylandia > Maylandia zebra. The sequence goes on along the minus strand of NC_135188.1, from coordinate 16,244,402 downwards.
ATGCTTTTTGTTTTTTATAAGAATCTTGCTAAAATAGAATTATTATCCATTAAATATATGCTTTTGCACTCTTGTGCAATTAGTTTGAATCGTGCAACATGCCACTGGTGTAGAATTACCTCCATCTGCGTCTATACAACCAGAATACATGGCACATGAAAAAGAAAATCATCATGCCTGCCTAAAACGTAATTTCTAAGAGGGAAAATACATATGAGCAAGAATATTACATTCTACAAAACCCAAAATCAATAAGGAAGTGATGACAATTCAAAAGCTATTATTGTGAAAACCACTGTCTTGGTTTATTTTTTGGGGTTTTTTTTTCCAGTCCTATTAGAGTTGGGGATATTTAAGATCCAGGATCTGAAACTTGCATAAGCTATGCAGATAGAAACATGTTCAAATGCAGCCTGGCTGTAGATCACTCACCACAGCAGTAAGTCTGTTTGCACCACCAGTGTACTCAGTCAGGACCTTGTACCATGTGCTCAGAACCTGCAACAAGAAGCAGTTACAAACTCAGTTAATGGTCTCTGAATGGAGGTGAGGTTTTCAACCATGCAATTAGAAAACAACATATATCACAGCATGTGTTCGACATTTAAAACATAAGTTTTAGAATTCACTGCAAAGTGTCTATACACGGCCTGTACAAGCATCATGTGACACATTTCTAAAAGGCATCAAAAGTAAAGTGGAGGGTTTATTTATGGGAGTGAACACATCTTAAATTTGAATTATTTATCAGTTCACACAACCTTCTGTAAGTGTGGAAACTGCACATTTACTGCACTTGAAAGGAGCTCATGAAGAGAAATAAAGAACTACATTTGCATCTTTCAAATTTGAAATATTTTCATGAGGGATAATAATGCAGGAACATGCCTCTGAATCTACCTTGGATCTATTAAATGCACCCCTTCAAGTTTTTGACCCGAACCTGATGCAGAGCCAATTGGACAATGTTATATACTGTGTTATGCTGCATACTAGCAAATGCACGTGGACATTTCTTAGGGTTCACAATTTTTACTAACCTTTAATTTTTCACTACTTTTTTAAAAAACAACAACAAAAAAAACCTTTAATAAAAAAAACACACAAAATAGAAAAAAAGATCCATTGCACTATTAGGATGCATGAGCATCCAATGTAACACACGCAATGTCTCATATTATTTATTGCTTTCCACTGATTTGTGGTGGTGGTGCATATCTGCACATGTGGGCATGCAGAAGGAGGCACAAATTAATAATCAAATAATTCTAATAGTTTCTAATTTAGAAATTATGTGATCCAGCAAATAGTCTGCAGCTGGCAGCTGTAATTTATGTTCTGCTCTGGTAAACTGGGCATAGCGACACGTGATCCAGTTCTCAACAAGCTGCAGGTTCTGGCTGGAGTTCTCTGCTAGCTGTGCATTCCCAGATGAGAACGACGACTACCTTTGCCAACTGTGGTCCAAGACAGTAGGACTGGAGTCCACCGAATCCAAGACCAGATGCAGGTAAATCATACTAAGGAGCGCCACAACAGCAACTTAGCCACCAAGCAGGCTAGTTATTACCACCAACTGAACTTTCAAAATAAGACTGAAGGGATTGTTGAGCAGTAAATTTACTCCTGGTATCATTTCTCATAATTTATCAGAAAGACAAACAGAGAATGTTAACAGTGCTGGTTTTAACTTTTTTCAGAAAATAAAATCAACGCAGCATTACTGGATTTGCTAACATCAAAACTCCATAGTTCACCCTTTAAACAGATTTCGTTGCATGCATCACTTCCCAGAAACAGCCAGCACCCGTCTGCCGGTGTGAGAGGAAATATTTTCACCGTCTGCACCCACATTGGTAAAAACCATCAAAATGTAAAATGATACCTCGCTAATGCAATGAACTGAACATGAAAAAAAAAGCTCACTGTGTCAGCCAGCAGCACATGGCAACTGAATGGCTTTACCATGTGACTGACACTCATTCAGACATCTGAACAATGGCTCACCTCTTTAGTCTGAGTGCAGATGGAGACAACAGCACACCAGGGGAGCCTGCTCGCTGCCCACATTTCCAATGTAAAGTATTTAATGTTCAATTTTTAGAAACTGGGATTCGGCCCTGTGGTAATTATGAAAGCTGCAGACTGAGGTGATGCTTGACTGTTACTGGATTGCATAATTCTGTGTGCTGCAAATCACTGAACATTAAGATTTGTCTTTTCAAGCTCCTCCTCCCAGCTTGCTGCTTCCTCCCCTGTTTTCTTTGACCTTAATTCCCTCTGTGCCTTTCTCCTTTTAGTCATTGTTTCCATTGATTCATCTGACTCTGCTAGCTCTATAAAGTGGTGGTGAGGTTGTAGTAGAGCCGCAGAGCAAAAACAGCGATAACCTAAGAACAAAGAAATTGAGTGGGAGTAGCTGGGTTTGACTAGAATGTCACAACACCAAAATTATCCGTTTAATACAATTTCAACATAAATATGTTAGTACAGAATCTATAGGAACACCACAGAATACCTGAAATATCAGGAAAAGAAAAGGAATAATGGGTTAGACAACACAGCACTTAAAATTCTTCTTTTTTAATTCACTTTAAAATGTCAGTTTTAAGTTTAACTGCCTACATAGATTGTATACTGCTTTTGAAAGACTGGTCTCATTAACCAGAATTTTAAATTAGATGCAAAACTATAAAGTCCAGACCTTAACCTGTATTGAGTCATCTGTGTTTTCATCCATGTGGGTGTCTCTGTGACGATGAACCCTAACCCAAACAGTAATAATGAGATTACTCTGTATTAGGTCAAGCTCACAGTTTCATTAAAAGCTTTTACATGATACACAGTAATACAATGTCCCTGGTTTATGCCATTTAATAACAGGATTATTTAAAATTACATCATTATTATTGTTGATTAAAAGAATATTGTTACAAAATCAACCGCACTCCTGTTACATAAGCCATTTTCACACATCAAAGCTGGACAGTTTTAGAAAAATCAGGTTGGGACATCATCCAAAGCTGCCCTTTCATACATGTAACACGCAACAGGAAATAGTCTGCCTCAGATACACTCTCACCACTGGAAATACTCTGGTTTTGGCCCGGGATGGCACTAGGGTAGTGCAGAGATTACCACCATTTCCTTGCTCTTCTCCAGACAGATTCTCTAGGCCTGCGCCCAAAGATTTGGCTTTGGGTATATTGAATTATTGTGTGGGTTTTAGATTGTTTTTTCTTTCAGTTTTGAGATTCAAATTTTCCTCTTTTTTTTTTTTTTTTTTTTTTGCTTCTGAACTTGGGCACCATTGTGGGATTTTTTGCTGTCTACCCTGGTTGACCTGTTTATACATGTCCAACTGTCCAAAGACTCTTCCCACCTCCCGTTTTTCACCTTCCACTTGACAGATTGTCTTGTTACTGCTAGTCAAGCCTTCAGGGCATTTCATTGTGTAACTTGTTTTCTAGTCTTTGGGTTTCTTGTGCAGGACATTTAGACATTTTTTCTGTATTCTCTGACTACCTTTCTGTATATAACCCCTGCCCAGACTAAGGACTGGTTTTCTGGATTTTATTCTTCCTCCATGTGTTCTATATCCCTTTACTCCTGTGACTTTCACATGCCTTGACATCCCTCTCACTCACAGCAGTAATTATCAAGCGTCAAGTCCATTAATTACCTATTAATAAACTCTTTGTTAAAGTAGTGGTACAAATAAAACTGACAATAGTACAACTTTTGAGCGCAAGGGTTGCAACACTTTTCTAGCATCAGCATACCACGCAACACTAATGGCTTATCAGTGATGTGTTTAACAGTGATATGTTCAGTGCTATAACGACTGTGTGGGCCACTCCTTCCTACTATGCATTTCTGGCTAAATCTACTGGAAAAGAGTTGAACAACTCAAAGAAAGAAACTCCGCTGGCAAATAGTGTTTTATGGCAGCGCAATGCAGGGACGCTACGCACAAGTATGAATGCTCCCACTTTTTAGACTACACCACAGGCGCTACTAGATCCACTACAGTAGAAATTAAGATTTAGAGGAAGTTCAGTCAGATACGGAAAATATAACATTAGCATAATTGGTATGAACTTGCTTTGTATTACACGCCACAGTTCCGCAATCCAAACGTTATCAAAATTTCAGTTTCCACCTAAGAGCCTTTACCAATGCCGTCGAGAAAGAAATGCTATGATAATACCAAATGCTGAGCCTAGAAATCAGGCTGAGGAATCTGAAATATAAATTGTGTGACTTCATTTACAAGCTAAGCCATGTTTTTCCAAGTCCTCTGACATTATGCACACATATTCCATCTGGTCCAGAAATGTTAAGTATAAACCCTCAAGAGTGAGCTCCAACAATTGTGATGGAGGTGCTAAAAAAAAAAAAAGCCACAGCGGCCTTTCTATTAAACACAGCACGGTGTGTGCTGTTGTGTGTTTTTGTTGCTGACAGCTTTGTTGCTGTGAAAGAAAAGAGCGCCGATGTTCCAGTCCCAGTATGCCAGTTCTACTATATACCGTATGGAAGCTTACAGATGGCGACAACACTGCCAGCGATTCATATTACTGTCACTACCGTGGCTACTGTTATTTTTGCAGGGCAGTATGACACAGCATGAAGCTTGTGTCTTTATTGGCAGTTTCATTTTGATTTGCCACAGGACAGTGCACTTCCACTGATCAATCACAGGCTGAACTGCCAGCCTTGTATCTAGATGTAGCTATAGTGGTAATGCTAATGCAATACTGGGCTGTGAGGCAATTTTGGAATGGATACCACTCTGGGATTGCAGTGCGCTTGTGCTGACTTAAAAACAAAAAAAAAAACAAAAACAAACAAACAATTTTTTCTCATATACAATTATTACAAACAGAGAATGCCAGGATATTTCTTCTTTTATATTAACCTGGTCCATTCATTTCAATAAAATTGGAGGAATCCACCAAACAGGATCAATAATTCACCTAACGTTGTTTATGTGTGCGTGAAGCTGACAGGAAAGCTGTGGAAGGATTCTCCTGGTCACTCACAGAAGCCTAAAAAGCTTATGTGGGATTCAGTTACTCACAGAATTGGATTGCATTTGTGGTGTTAGCAGAAGGGCCGGATGTGTGAAAGGGAACGCAAGTATGCTTTCTTTACAAAAATTACAACAGAACAATAATGACCTGTCCTGCTGCTGGACAGTAACTCCACTGTGTGGGAGAGTAGTCCTTCTGATGCTCTGCAGCCACATGAACCAGCTCTGCTGGGTCTGGTTCAGGGTGGCCAATTGATGGCATTTTAATTTCCAATGTTTATGAGAACACAATAATACATTTTTTTTAAAAATACTGTCTTTTTTTGCACAGCTTTTTGTCATAAAGCGTCCCTGTTTCCTTGCAGGGGACCCTCGGCCCAAAGATAATTTAAACTAAAGTCATACTGACTTAGTACAGTCTAAGGCCACACACTGGATATGTGAATATGAAGGTCACAGGTTACTACAGAAATATAATTAACACTAGGGCTGCCACAAACGATTATTTTGATAGTCGACTAGTCACCAATTATTTTTGCGATTAGTCGACCAATCAGATCATGCATCATGGATGTAAAATGTACAGCTTATTGCACCAGCATGCATCTGCTCTTATATAACTATCATTAGCTTACAGCTTGAAGTGTTTATGGTATGTGCTAACTAAAAATAAAGACAAGATGATAGTTTATTAAATTTTAATGAAATCTGCAGATTGTTTCGGTGAAGTTTAATAAACTCCTTGCTATCTAAAATATAACAGGACACCGGAGTATATTCTCGAGCATCTCACACTTCTGATAATCAGCTGTCTGCTTGACGTTTATTCAGCTGTGTAAAAACTATAACTTTAATCTCAGCCAAACCGATTTACTCAGGAACAAATAAAATACTTAAAAAAAGCCAAACAATATGGTGGGTTTGAAAATTTGCCAGGAGTCCGGTGTTCTCACGGGCTCTAGTGAGCCTTGCCCCCGGCTAGCTATCGAGCTGGTGGGTAACAGACATCTCCGAAAACGTCGGAGTGCTTTTGAAAATATGTGGTGTCTTGATAAACTGAGCAGATATTTGAGGTTTCCACAGCTACATTCTTGCCTGAAAATATGTTAAACGTTTATTTTGTGACCCAGAAAGAATAATAAGAGTAATATTAAAACTAACTAGCTGCCGCCATTGTTGGAAACTGAGCTGGGCTGCGCTATGAATTCTGGGACACAGCTCCTTCTTCTTCTTCGGGGTTTAATGGCAGCTGGCATCCTTGTACATGCAGTGCTGCCATCTTCTGTTTCAGTCCGTTATTACACTCTTAAATCCTACTACTTATTGCTGCGTCTTTTGGGATCTTAGAAAGCTTCAAACTATGCGTCGACGATTTTAATAGTCGACTAATCGTGGCAGCCCTAATTAACACCTAAAAAAAATACACCTAACTGCTAACTGCACACCTCTTAGACCTGCATCAATTTATTAGTGATTTGCTGAAATATCGGCATCGGCATTCATAACAGCCAAGAAATGGAAATTTAAAAAAAATAAAAAACCCTCAACTACCTTACAACTGTTAACACAGCACGGTTTGTCCAAAAGAGAACTCTGTCTAACGTTAGCAACACACATTTGGAATGCAACAAACACAACAACCACCTGATCGGAGCAGAGACAGGCGGTGGGATTTTCATGTATTTAAAAGAAAAAAAAGAGACTGGCCAAATATCTGATTTTAAGATCAAAATGTAAGTATCGGTCTGTAAAAAAAAATCCACCACCACTGTCTTTTCTGTTTCTTTTTGCTGATTTTGTTGCATCCCTAGTTCAAAGGTCATTTATTAACCTTTTAATATCCCTTCTCTCCAATACCATGCTCTGAAATCCACGTCATGTACAGCAAAAAAAAAAAAACATAACCCAAAAATGGGCCGCAGGCCTTTCACTCAACAACAGTGCTGCATCATAAACAGGGGTCATATGCCCAAGTCCTTGTTAATACCACTAATCCGTGATGAGATCGGTTTTCTTTTGTCTGATCCAAGGCCATATGAGATGAGCTCAACCAACTGCAGATCCTTCAGATTTATGCCAGAATCACAGATAAAAACATCAACTACTAAAACAATGCTAAGCCCGGACAATCCCTGATAATAATGCAATGCAATATATCACAGCACAGGATCCCATGACATTTAGCTGGGCTTAAACACACCTCAGCTTTCTCCTTCTCTCCTCAAGTACAGAGGAGGGCCAAACCCTGGACAGAGCAAACCAGAATCACAGGGAGCTTGTTAGAGTCTGGGACACGCTGTGGGTCATTTTGGGCCTCTTGGGAATTATGGAAATTCATATTTCAGTAAAGCTGGTGTGTGTAAAATGACATCCTCGTGATCTGGATACTCGTAATAAGTTTAGTGTTTGACCTCAGACGTTAGCAGCACAAATTTAAGGTTATTAAATTTGTGCTGGTCAGCTCCAGACAAAAATACAGTGAATTCTTCTATAAAATAACAATAAATAATTAGGAGAGAGCAGAGTGAGTGATCTGAAGAAAAGAAAATGGATGGAAGGTTAAAGAGCAAAGTTGGAATTTACAATTTAGGATTTCTCCTAGTCTCACAAATAATTTCAGGGAGGCCAACTTAGCGGGCTGCTGTTTGGTCACAGTATTTTCTATTTTACTCCATACCTGAATCCCACAACAGGTGAGCAGCAAAAACGAAACACTGTAGAGATGTTTCAGAGCATCTTTCTGGTTTTAACCCGAGAAGATACTCAAAGATGATCACTGCTACAGCTGCTCTGCCTGAGGCAGCATACCTGTTTGGATCCTCTAATGACAGACCAGGACCAAACAGATGTGGCTGAGGCTTCCACACAGTGTATCACTTCAGCTGGACGAGATGTGCTTACATATGAGATTTACTCAATATGCCCTGTGTCTTCTTTGCTTCACAATATCTGTTTGGTCCAAAATTAACATCATGTCCACTAAAGGCCGAACCCAAAGCTAGCTTAAGCTGTAGTTTTTGGTGATTAAAATGATCACCCTAATGAAAAATATATATTTTAATATATTGGCTTCGAATCAAAACTGTCTCCGACTCTTTTAGAAAAAGACAAGTGTAAACAAACAAACAAAAATAAAGTAAAAATTCAAATGGAGCCATGGCTAATAAAACCTTGTTTTTGTTCTGTTTTCTTCAAGATTCTACATTAAATCATCATCATGCTATGTCGACCACAGGAGATGCAAAAGTATGATGCAGTCTGCAGTTTTTCGCTTATGCAGAAGACACATCAGATAAGAAAACACACTCAGCACAAAGAAGGGCACACATAAGAAGATATGAAAGAGTAAGTCGCCGTTCATATCGTTATGTATTATTGGACACTCTGGCACTGCACAAGCAGAATCCCTGATTTGAACATGCCCAGTATTTTCTGTTTCAGAGCAAAGGGAAGTTTTTATTGTGCAGTCTTTAAAACTTCTGCCAGACTTGCTTCATCACCAAATAAATCCATCAGGCATCTTTACATGTGAACGCGTTTCACTAATGCTACTTTTTCACCTTGGTGTGTTGAGAAGCGTGGCTTTTGCAGCTAACCAGATCATAAGTATTTAGGCAGCATTAATAAAGGAGGTAATATTTCTCTAAAGCCATCCTTTGGATCATAACCCAGTTCCTGGACCTTGGGTTCATGTTTATTTGATTCAAAAAGGGAAAATCCACATTATACACATGAGAACAAAGTTCCATTATATAAATATGCCCAATTTAGCCATATGGGCCAAATTCCTGCAGTCCCTGAGAGGCTAATGGCATTTACAGATAGTAAAGCAAAGCAATGTAAAAAAACGTCCATTTACAGATAAGAGCCAGAAGCATTTGACTGATGAAACAAACACAAACCAGATAAAATATTAATCCAAGCCACACCCAAGCACATGAACACAAATAGAAACACTTTACGGTAATAAATCAATGACTTATAGTTGTTGATGATTGGCTCATGAACAAAAAAAGAACATTACTACTTCCATTTCTCTTATTACTTGACTGAGCCTTTAAAGCAGATCGTGCTTTAATCTGGCATTCATTAATAGCCATTAATGCAGGTGTAACGTGTTTAATGTTCGAAAGCCACACAAAAAATAATAATTAAAAAAAAACTTGAGAAACAATCCACTAACTTGCTCTTTGCTGCAGTGAAAAAGCATTAAAACTGCAGTGTATAAAACTGACCTGTAAATTTTCTGTACTATCGGTTTGCTCCAGTTTTATTAAGGCCAACCTCATTTCTCAGATTCCAGCAATGCTAAGCATTCACTACGACACCAGTGATAACATCAAACACGCTTGCCAAAAAAAAAAAAGTAGTGTAACAGGCTGAACAGTCAGTCAAGCAGTTCCTGCAACATGATAAAATCTGCACCCACAGTGCAGCTGCGGCGTGGCGTTCCTGTGTTGGCGGGTTAACCCGGGACCTGGAAGGCGTGGAATGCCCCAGTGGCCCTTTGTCTTTTCTTTCTGCTGACACTGTGACAGCAGCTGTGCTGGGGCGTTCCTGTGAGCCAATTAGCAAAGTGAGCATTCCATTCACAGTTTAACATCTCTTCGGATCCATGTGGTTCAATCAGAGGCTCATGTCATGGAGTTGGTCCTTTGCAAAAATACTGTCTTAATGTTAGATCTGTCAGAAAAGCACCTGCTGTTTGACAGAGCTCTCCAAGAAGCCAAGTAGAAAAGCCATCTCTGCTGGGAGGCCTCAGCCTCATTTATTAAACCTAAATGAACATTCAAGATAAATGAGTATCTGAAATATAGCACATTAGGGTAGGAAGGTGAATGAGTCTATCAGTGTCAGAGGGGTCAGGTTGTAGAGACCATGCTGTATGTCTTCATGAATATGATTGCACTGGATGAGTCAGCTGATGAATGAGCTGGTAAGCGCCAAGTAAAATTAGCAACTAATGCCACTAATGGTAGGATATTTATATCCTAGCAATATTACATTCATATCATGTTTTTTTTTTATATTTTAACCAGTTGCAATGGCTAACATGGGTCACGCTAACTCATAGAGATGAGATCCAAATTTTTAAAAATGCCACATTTTTCAACTACAGCTCTATAGCAGAAGATTAATCCGTGAGATTAACACTAGCTGTATAAACTCAGTAATTTCTGAAGGCAGGCTTTCTAAATTAAGCTGGAAAAAAGAGATAAAAGAAAAGATAGACCACCTCCTCAATAGACTCAATAGGGTGAATGCAGCATGTCGTGTAGAACAGCTTTGAGTGTTCAGTAAGAGTAGCAAATGGATTTATGAATACCAGTCGATTTACAACATTTAAGATGGATGAAGCTACCATTATGTTGCCCATCATGTCTCTTGTTGCCATGCTCCACCATATCTCCTGGAGATGAGCTTTTAGATTCAGCTAAGAATCTAAAAAAAACAACTACTAGACTTTCAGTCAACAACACTCGAGCGCATGTCTGCTCCAGCCAGATCATTTTTGTGTTTACTTTCAGACTTTAGGTAATTAAAATGATTAATATAAAGCTACACAGTTTCAAGCAACTCATTGTTTCCCAAAACAGTTTCGCTATCAAATCCAAAGTCTGCATGACCCACAGCAGCTAAACTAAAGGTTGCAACAGACCAAAATTATCCTTACTTCAGTGTTGCACTCTTCCTGGTTGTACTTGTAATGGCAAGGAATAGACCAATCTTTGTGAAAGTTCAACTGAAACAGTGAACATACCAAAGCTCTGCTAATAACTTTCCTGCATTTCCTAGATAGGACTTTATCACAGCTGCGATCGGAACCCTTTCTATACTTTTCCCCAAATTATAGTCATCCCTGAGCTCACATTCCTTATCAGTCTAGCAAAAAAAGACCTGAAAGCCTCTGCATACCCTTCACTTAAAAGTATAAACCATGTGTTTGTCCCGCCAGCTGGCTGTGTTTGCCATGCATCAAGAACTTAAGGCCACAGACATCTGTTTGCACAATTTACAAGAAACTGCAGCTGGCATGTGTACTGATTCTTCAATGCTGTTTTAACAGAAAGAAAATTTAAGTAGCTGTAAATAAAATAACTGAATCTGATATTAAATACAATTTTGAAATGATACTGGCACATATGGAAAAATCAATCAAAGCACAATTTTTCCGCACATCAAAACTAGGAATGAATTCAACGATAGGTCTCCGTTTAATGATAGTGGGCATCTTTTGTTGTTTTATTTTGCCACTTCAGTGGACTCAGAGATTCCAGTACAATAAATTATTTATATCTAAAGCACCACTGGCGGCAGTGCCTCCTTTTCTTTTTGTTGTGTTACACAGAAGCCCTGGTTGTAGATGTCGTCTTGCTCTTGTTCTCAAAACAAAGGTGGCGCTAAATTGTGGTCTGTAACATGCACTAAGGCATAAGACTTTCATGCAGTTTTTTAAAACACAGTAAGCAATTTTTATCAGTATTGTTGCAACATGAAGTCAGATTGTGCTTAGGCCTAAGTTCAGCTAGGACAATCTCATATGGAGAAGGTACTATTAGAAGAAAATCAAGGTCTCATTAAGAGGTATAAAAACTCTTTCTTGTTTGCCTAAATACAAACTAAAAGTTACTTTCTTTTTCGATGTCAAGCAGCCACCATGTTATTACTGATCTCTAGTTTTTGTTAGAGCATGCAGTACATTCCAAACTAACAAAACATAAAATTATAAAATCCCAATCTTTCGTCATAAACAGCACAGTGGAATAGTTCATTACTAACAGGGTATTATTAGTCATATCATACTCTACTGGAATATATCACAAGATCCAGCAGTCCTACTCATGAGGTAAATGAAATTGTGGATTGGGACTTTCCCCAGAGTTTGGACGGAAGCTGCAGGCCATACATAATCACCCTGGGTCACTGCAGCAGAGGGGAAAGGGAGCTGCAGGCCTGTAAACTTCAAAGCCTTTTGAGTAAAGAGGGGGAGGGGCCGCTGAGCACCAAGCATTCTTCACAATGTTGAACTTGACCCCTGAGGTTGCCACACACACCATGTGACTGCTGTCAACTGTGTGTGTGTGTGTGTGTGTGTGTGTGTGTGTGTGTGTGTGTGTGTGTGTGTGTGTGTGTGTGTGTGTGGTGCAGATCTGCGTGGATGCGCATGTAGCATGACTGTGTGTGTGAGAGAGAGAGAGCGTTTTGAATACAGTCCTCAAAGATAATAAGCACACCTAACTCCTGGACCTTCAAACTTACAATTTAAACCAATTAAATAACAGGTTTGAACTATTTGGTAAATATAGCTAACCACTGTATTGGAGGATAATTTCTGTGATCAGATCAAATACCATACAAAACACAAGCCTGCCAAAGGAGAAAAACTCCACTTAGAATCAAATTACATTACACAAAGGCCCATTTCCTTTGTTACCCTGTCAGCTCTAACAAGCAGGAAGTTTTGTGTTATTCATTTGTTTTTTGTGCCACAAGCACAAAGGTACTAAATTACCTCAAGTATGTAAATAGCACAGTGTTACTGTAAATCTTTATTTCCACATCCACAACAACGTTTTTAAGTGTTAATAGAACAAAAGAACAATGTTACGACTTTACACAATTGTGACAAATATCTGAGCAACATGTTCAGCTGCCTCTCCAGAGAGTCTCTCATCCAGGTTTGCCATCTTGGACTGTAGCCATGGTGATACTCCTCGTTTCCCTCTACAGTGAGCTGTCTATACGAGCACGTGAACTGGAAATGGGGGAAAATCTGACATATGTTGACCCTAAAGCCAGAGGTTTTAATGCCACAAAGATCGCTATCATTTTAACCCGCTATTATCACCATGGTAACTTTCACACTTTCACTGAATCTTCTTTTTTCTGACGCCATTCAAGAATGACAAACATATATGACCGGCAATGCCACAGGATGTTGCTGACAGCAGCACTCAGTGGATGACTGAGCTGAGGTTAATGTCACACCATTAACAGCTCAAGTCCTTTTGAACCCAACAGTCAAAGAAGTAAATAATGAACTTTTATGGCCGTGATGCATCATGTTAAAAGCATAAACTAATTGTTACTGTCCAACATTATTTATAGACCACCCAAATCTTGTATTTATCTGTGTTTAACTCACAGTTTTAGTGACGTACTGATCTAATTTACGTAAAGCCCCTTATGTTATACAACAACTATCTGTGGTAAATTTCCAGGTCAATTCAATCAAGTCAATTAAAATTACGTTTCCGACATCCCAGAAATTATACACACAAACCCTGTACTCATTGAGGAAATAAGACCTACTTATTGTTTAGTTATGGCAGGTATGTACACGATCCAGGGTAGTTCCATATTTGTGCGTCTCTCCATCTCGTGTCAGGCCATTATCTAACCAAGGAAGACATTTTCACTCACTGCACTTTAGTCCATTTTGTCTTTCCCTTTTCAATTCACAACACTGATGACGGGCACTGGTTACATAACTGTACTACTCCACCACCACGCTTCCTCTGTGATTTATTAAGGCCAAGCAATAAATGTGTCCTGTGTAGATAACATGACTCAGCTGCCTGCTCTGTAGCAAAACCTTATTCTTCTGTCCTATGCTCAGCATGTGCTCTACTATATCAATGACAAACAGGCAAATTCAGTCCATATTAAAAACATCCACACAATATTTCAAAGATCACAACTTGAACTTGAAGCTTTCCTTTGTTGTCCTATTTTATACTCTGGTGTTAGACACAATAGGGTCAGTCATAAACGTCGTGCTCACAAGACAATCAGAGAAATGAACCAGTATGTGAATGTTCAACAACCTTGGCAGTTTAGAAACAGTTACCAAGGCAATTAGCTGTCACAGTCCAACGGGATTTCGACACATCTCTGCCTGTTTACTGAAATGTTGTGCTTCAGCTCAGGAAATTGTAAAATTTACAGGAAGTTGATTACAGCCACTCAAACAATAATAATAATAATAATGTATACTTATTTGCTCCCCGTGGCAAAATTACTTGTTTTTCTCTGCATTTGACCCATTCAAATGCAGTGAAGCAGTGGGCAGCCACTAAGCAGGCGCCCAGGGAGCAGTGTGTAGGGACGGTACCTTGCACAGGGGTACCTCAGGGTAGCTGTTCAGTGGATTCGAACCCCCAACCTTCCGATCATGGGGCGACCACTCTACCTACTGAGCTATCCCTGCCCCCAAAGCTTTCTATCATGCCATAGCTAATCTATCAAAAAACTCAAGTACTGATGAATCCAAAGTTAAGCATGTTATCAGTTAAGATAATGTTTTAAAGATCATTCTAGCTTCTTCTAGTGCGTGTTTTAGAAGCTATATTACCTCATCGATAAATAGTGGTAGCGTGAAAGGAAATGTGAAAGTAGAAAAACACGACACAACCTCCATCATGTTGCCGTTTCAAGTTTCACAGTTACCAACAGGCAATGTTTTTCCTGGTTTAAACACTCCTTGGTCCACATATAGTTAAGACAAAGAGTCTTTGTTACTGTAGCTGACACACATTTAGGCATTTTCCTGTTATTCTATGACCATTTCACAAAAATGTAATTTAAACCCCACAATAAATTATACACTGCTTAAAGGTATTTTATAAATGACAGTTCTGGTGGTTTTCCTGTAGTTAAATGCCAAAACGTCCCTGATGGTTTTGAATATGACATTTTTGTAGGGAAAAAGCCAATAGTGTTGAGCTGCTGGATAATACCAAGCAAGCCAATTGTAGCTCATTCCCCCCTTTAATGCAGTACATTAATATTATCATTAAAATATTAAACCTAATCTTCCAATGTAAAGCTTCATGTTGATGTGAATGTCACCCACCTCTTACATCACGGGCATATGTGGGCGCATCCACACCATGGACATAAAAGATGCTGAACTGCTTTAAACTTACATTCTACTGATTAACTGCAATCCTTCTAGCGACCCTTGTGGTTGCAAAAAGACTAAGTTATACAGAAGTTCGATCCCTCAAATCCCTCAGCTCAGTAAACACTATCCTGATGACTTTATGGCCTCAAGCGCTACGTCTGAGTCCTACTGAATAAAACATTAAGTTCATTGTGTAAATTACAGTTACTCAGAAATGAAGATTATCCTGGACATACTCATTATCTAACAACTTCTCAACTGCAAGTTGGTAGCCAAAGAGTGCAGTTTCACAGTCTGATCCGCCAGCCGCTCCTCACTTTGGGCTTCCACACACACAGCTCACCCTGAGGCTTCATAACGGGACTTCCACCTATTATACCATCCCTGTGTGTGAGAGAGCGCAGGCACACACACACACAAACAAGTTCATGCTCACAACTTTGTCCTCTGTGAAATTAATGTGAATATGTGGAGCTTCTACACCGATCCCTCATCATCCACTAATGGTCACACTTATGTTCACTAATTACAGCAGGGAACCTCTCCCGCTCCCTGATATAGACTATGTTCATTCTCTTCAAGCTAGAAGTGGCAAATAAACTCCCCACTCTTTCTCTTTCACTTGTTTTTGGGCAACCTACAGTTGGCTGGACACTGGCAACTTTACAGGGAGGCAAAAGGACAATCAGACTACAAAGAAGATTGCTTTAATTGCTTTACCACTGCAAAGTTGCCAATTTCAGGTTAAGTATTTATAGATGCGGATTTCTGCTGAAGACAATATGCGTCACGTTTGCATGAGGGTAAACAATGAGGGCAATGTTTCTGAAGACAATGTTTCTCACTGTCTTAGTTCGAGAGGATCATTGCAGCATTAAAAAAAGCATGTTTTATGTATACAGAGGAAAAAGTGCTTCTACATCTTTGGAGAGAGCAGACACGCACATGGTGAAACACAAAATAGACACAGTACAGAAACTAGCATCATTTCTGTTAAGCTCCAATTTACACTTGTGTGTTTGTATGCGTTCTAGACGTGAGACAGAACTATATTTTAAACATCTATAAATACAGTAAAAATAGGTGATTCAGACATTATGAGCCTTTCAAAGATCAGTTTCCTTCCCATTCCATCTCCTACCTACATGCAGGATTATTATTTTAATCTCTGTGGATGTCTGTTCAGAGTCTATTCAGGTGTGACTTACGATGCAAAACACTACAACGGGTGCAAAAAAGGAGCAGAGGGGAGGCCAGCACATGCTGTGTATGAGCTCTTCTTTCTTTTGTCTTTTTTTAACCAAAAAACCCACATAACATGTTCAGCGGTGATCCCAATTTTAACGATCAACACAAAGCTTTAGGTTTTGGTGGGTTTCTCTTGTTGTGTGGTTCAGTTCTTTAAAAACACAACTGAACTGATACAACCAGAGGAAAGAGGAGTAGCTCTGATCATAACAGCACATAAACCAAGATAAAAGCGCATATCTGAGATTGCTGTGAACTCAACAGTGACACTTCCACAGAGAGTAAAAGTCACACCAAGCTACTGTACAGGACAAAGTGATTTGTCTTTATACGCTGAGCTGAAAGAGACATACAGTAGCACAATTTTAGTATCTATATCTTCACGTTTATAGATTTGATAGTTATAGCTGTAAAAATAGCTGTCACTGTCTTGTCGGGTGACACACTGATTTTTCATTTATAGTACTATGTATGGTACGTCTCTGTAGGTAGATGGGCAGTATGTAGCTGCCACCTGACTGCGAACATGCTACCACTGCTAAACCATAATTTCCCCATTATAGTCATCTGTAGGGCTGCTCGATTATGGCAAAAATGATAATCACGATTATTTTCACTGAAATTGAGATCACGATTATTTGACGATATTTATTTAACCCTTTAAGACCTACTATAGAACCAAGTCCACCAGAGCTTATATTATTTTTTTTACATGTTATAGTGCCATTTGTGGGAGCATTTCAAGTTGCTATACATCAATACAACTGTTATAGCCCATATTTTAATAATATGTATGCATTAAGTCCATAGTAATTACATAAATTGCAAAAAAGTGCAATAAACTACAAAAAAAATTGAAAATCGCTTTTGTTTTGTTTACATATATTTCTACTTGGAGAAATTTAAGAGGCTTATCCCTCAAAACTTTAAATACAATAAAGTTGCAAAAAATAGTTTACAACAACAGGAAATTTATTTTGAGTGTCTTCGTAGTTTTATTTTGGAGATACAGCAATTTTTATATACTGCAGGAAAAACAAAAAACAATCCTATGATGCAGATTTGCAAAGAAAACAGCATGTGCATCATTTCACTGTGGGAAGTGTTACGAACAGCTGATAGGAACGGCAAAGCGTGTTTCTGGAATATTATGTTTTTGTTCCTGCAAGCGCTTTTTATGCAATTTTTGCAAAGCTATATGTGGAAGGAAACCGTGACCGAGGACAAGCTGATGGCATCAGATGTAAGTACAACTCCTCCGGTTTCATATGCAAAACAAATTATTGCGCTAGCTTACACGGTTCAGGTTCTACAGGGATTTAACAATAGTTACGCAAAACGGAGCGTGCTGCTCTGACCGGCTTTAAAGGGTTAACAATGACTTTAAAAAAATAATATAAAATAGTGTGCAACACCACTGAAGTTTTTTTTTTTTTAAACTCTCTTTTCAACCAACGGCAGTCACTCTCCAAATAACTTCTGCTTAGCTTTCCGAGCTTCCCTCGGGTCCTCTTAATCAGCGGTCTCCAACCTTTTTTGCGCCACGGACCGGTTTATGCCCGACAATATTTTCACGGACCGGCCTTTAAGGTGTCGCGGATAAATTAGGGAGGGGCTAATAATCGGCTCAGTCATTTTTAATGATCGTTGAAAGCCCAGATCGTAATCGTGATTAAAATTCGATTAATTGAGCAGCCCTAGTCATCTGTGCACTAGGACAAACAAAGGATGTGTTGCTTAATAGCAGTCAAAAATTGCACTATGACACCATAAAAACTGACAGAGAGCTCACTGCTGACATATGCATATCCAGCCCAACAATGTGAGATTAGATAGCAGACTTTGTAGTCGTCAATGATTCCTGATTAAAGAAAAAAATACTGAATAACTGTGAGGTCACACAACTGGCTTTGTGTCATTGTCATTTCTGGGGATGAACCCATAACAACAGATATAACGAGAGTGAAAGTAAATAAAAAAGCCTTGTAAACGAGCCTTGAACTTGTAAACTAACTTGACCACAGTGTGAAATACCTCAGAACAGCTCACCCGTTGCTGTTAGCTTCATCTATGCCACGTTAGTTCTCCACTAGAACTGAACTGAAAAGAACAGATAAGCTAACAGATCGGCAGGTTGCTCCCGATATCCGATCCAGCACTTTCAGTTAGGATTATACTGACATCTAAAAATCAGCTCTCATGCATTCATAAATGGTGACCTCCTGGTCACAAAAACAGGAGACACATTAAATAGCTGACACATAGAGCAAACCTCAAGTTTATTCTTCTGGAGCACACTTACTGTATGGATAGCCCTAAGGGTGGTAAACGCTGTAGATGCACGTGAATAAGGACACAAGTATATGTTTCAGCTGATGCTAACAGCCCATATTAGCCTATCGGAATATATCTGTTTCTGCGTCACTTTATTTAACTCTCTGCATTGTCTGCAGCACATGTAGCAGAGTATGCCCTGTAGGCAATTTTAAACTCTTACGCACTGTGAATATGAAGCACAGACACCTTGCCTGACCTTAAAACCCACAAAGACAAAAAAAAGCAATGACCTGAGATGACATGTTTTATGGTGTGGTTGGTCCTTAGCTTCAAAGAGTTGATAATTATCAGCTATGAAACCCAATAAGAGCTGCCCTTAATAAAATGAGGGCTGCTTAAGCCCGAGTTTATGTGTGAATACTGGACTCAAGACTGTGTGTGTTACATAACATACTTTAAATATTCGTTACAATGTTTAAAGAACTAAAATCCCATGAAAGGACCAGGTCAATTAAAAAAATAATGACAAATGAATTTAAAAATATCGATATATATTAAAGCCTACAAATATCTTAACCCAGTTAGCCTGTGAAATGTAACTGAGGCTAAACAGTCTCTATTGCCAGCCTTTTCCTTGCTAGATAGTGAAGGCTTATCTGGGACTGGTACATTGTGTCATTGAGTTGAGCTTTGCAAGGTTGGCAAGTGGCCCTCCTGTGTGTGTGTGTGTGTGTGTGTGTGTGTGTGTGTGTGTCTGTCTGTCTGTGTGTATTCGACCCTCCCCCATATCGTCCATGGCTTTGGAACAACCAGCTCCACAGCTCTGTAATAAGCTTTCAATCAAAGTGGCACAAAGGTAACAAAGTAAATAACATGATGAAATACTATGACCTGAACTTTGTCACAATTATGAATCCAAGGTATGCTACAGACAAAAAAATAAACAAGAGCCTGTAAAGCACAACACAACAGACTGGCACAACTGCTAACTGGGCTCAAACAGTTTCAGTTTTGATTCATAACCCTTCATGGTTTTATAGACACACTGCGTTATTTAACAAGTACAAAGTGCGTTGAAACACACAAATTGTCCAAGTTAAGTAAGAGAAAACAGAATAAATTAAACCATAACTGGCGAAAATAGTTACTTCACAATAATAAAACTTAAGTGACAAAGTAAAAAGTTTGATGTCATATTCAATCTAATTTATTGTGGGTTGAATCCAATATAAATTATCTTAGAAATGTATATTCTAATGACTTGGGTTTAAATAATACAAAAAATATATTACACTGGTTTTAATTCAAAGCTAGTAGGAGTTGCAGGAAGGAAGGGCGCGCTCACAAACACAAACCACGCGCGAGAACTGCTTTCGAACACATGCACACGACACGCGCGCGCCTACTCACGCGCTGAGGCTGCCCATCCCCCACACTCGAGAAAAATTATAAAAATAAACGTCCGAAACAGCGCAATAACCCGGCGAAACCTCGCGTTCACAGCCACGCGTGATCGATCTACGCGAGGTTATCATTTATAACGGCAATAATCAAGCGGAAAGACGGTAAACACTCACCAAAAGCTCCAAATCACACAAGGGGGGTGCCTTCTCCTCTGTGCTCCTAATATGGAATCTCCTCCACCACCGTTGTTTTCTAGCTCTAATTACACCTCGAAAAAAGCGTTATAACTGCCTTCAGACCCGGCCAAGCGGGGCTAGGAATCCCCAATGACCGATGTGTTTTGGAAACACGGGCATATATAGTGATAAATCCCCTTAAAAATGAGCTGGATGTACAGTTGGGTCTAGATTGTAGGTTTGCTCGCTAGTAGAGAAAAGAGCCAAACGGTTCAGTAGCAGCCAACGGCTTCAGACTGAAACACAGAGCATCTGACCTGCCAGGCGAAAATGAGCTAGGCCTGAGCTCCTCTCTCTGCAGGAAGCACACTCCAGTCACATAAACATCAAAATGGGTGTCGCAGTATGGAGAAGGATGGTGTAGTTAGGCTGGGGGTAAGCGGTAACTCCTCAAAAACAACTCAGAAATATTAGGTTAAAATTAATTATCCGTTTATGTTGCTCAGTAGTAGACTGTTATTACTACGTAGCTATTTTTGGAGTGTAGCTGTAGGCATGCTGTTATGCACATGAAAAATATACTGTAGCTCACATTTTAGTTATTTATGGAACTATGCAAAAAAAAACCGATGTCAAAAAAAATACGATTCTTTTATGCGATAACAATTAAAATTTTCAGGCAACATATTAGGAACAAAATGTACTTTTGTTGTTTGGAACTAAACCTTCCAATGCTGGCTCGCACACCACATGCTAACTATCTTAATTATTAGTAAAAGCAGGGCTATCGGAGTCGGTTGATGATAGGCAACGTAAATATAACCAATATCACCAGCTCCACATGCACATATTTATAGCTCACAAGAACAGAACTAGAGTGTGCAGGAATGTGGCGCTGTGAATGAACAATCAACTCCCTGGTGCATACCAAAATGTACACGTCCATGACCATGCGAAGGTTAGCTTAGATCTGAGTGATGTAAATTTTATGTAAATAAGCACAAGGCGACATTCAGTCTTCTGCGTGCTTGGAAATTTATTTGTTACGGTGTGAATAGATCTGGGCAGAACCACTACAAGAAAGTGCACCAAATACACATGTATCATTTGGAAAAAACAAAACTTTTAGCCCTAACACAATTTAAATAGATATTTTTGTTTTAATTGCACCACTGTAGATGTTTTACAGGAAGACCAAAACTTCTAGTCTCTACAGTTCTGGTCTCTAGTGGCCATTCCAGGAAGTGGAATTTTTGACACTTAAGCTCAGCCCACAGAGTTTAGCTAATATATCCTAGTGGCCAGTACTGGGATTGCACACAATATTAAAACCCTGCAGTTGAAAATAACTTCCCACATAAACCACAAAGTAAATTAATTTAACAGGTAATTTAAAAATGCTTGTTGTTTACTTCCTATATAATGATTTTGTGATGTAAGAAGAAAACTGAATAAATCACACAACAAGCAGCCCACATGATAACAAATACAGCTGGTAACATTTATTAATTTCACCCCATTATTTTTAACGCAACATCAAGTATTATTCAGGATAATACATAGACGTACTGAGGTGAACGGTGTTATGTGACCACATGTGTTCACAGTAGCATTCATGAGGTGACAGAGAAGTGTGTGGTGGTGGCTTTCTCATGTAAATTCATCCTATAAGGAGAGGCATGAGCAGACGCAAACTGATGTGTATTCTGCAGACATAAACTGTGAAAAACAGACAGCAACTCATGTATGTATTACCCCAAAGCATATGCTCATCAGCATGCACACACGCACACAGATAAGGCTCAGCTGAGACAAAGAGACACACAGACAGAAAGCCCTGGGGTGCTGTGTAGTGTGAGCTTTAGTGTGGCTATAACAAGAAGAGTGGGGGATGGGTAATGACCTTTATACAGGGTGAGGGGGAACGTCAGTGTTTTTTCTTCACCCTCCCTTTCACATGCCTGGAGAGTTTTGTAGTACAAGAGGGGCCCTGCAAGTCTGATGGTGCAATTATTTTCACACTGTTCTCCCTTGAAGACTTTGATGACTTTTCTTGTATTTGTTTTAGGAGGAAATGAAGCTATCCCACCAGTGGTACATCACGGCATCTCTGCCCCATAGCGGCTGAACAAATCAGGGGGGTACAATGATTTAGAAACAGCTCCACTGTGGCAAACTGTGAAGTGAGTACCACGGGGGCAAAGCAGACCACTATTAGGGTAATGGCTTTCTGGAAAACCACATCACATTATCTCTATGCAGTACTCTGCCTCAGTGTTTTCTTCTTCTCTGTGCCTTCTACAGTAAGCACCCAACCACCACCACTTCTAATGAGTGAGTTATGAAAGTATGCTATTCATGCTACAGGAATTCAGGGATTCTTCTAGAAAACCTTTCAACAACCTAAGACAGCTTATCATCATCATTCAGTTTTTAAACAAGCCTCAACATTGTCTAGACGTCTGGCAACGTCATCTTCAACATGTTTTTTAGAGCTTATTTCCTTGTTCCCTTTTTACATAATCTGTTAAA
The DNA here is from genome assembly GCF_041146795.1 of Maylandia zebra. Taxonomy (NCBI): domain Eukaryota; kingdom Metazoa; phylum Chordata; class Actinopteri; order Cichliformes; family Cichlidae; genus Maylandia; species Maylandia zebra. Next base: position 16,221,823 of record NC_135188.1, on the reverse strand, counting down.
ACTTGTTTTCATGTGAATGTGAAGAAGCAGAAAACAAGCTTTTTTTTAAAGCCTACTGTAATTGAACTATCACAAAGAGGTTTTTGAGTATTTAGCCAGATGTGGATATTGGAATTTGTGGAATATGTGGAATTTCTGCACGCGGACATGCATAAACATGCATGTCCGCGTGCAGAAATTCCACTACAAACATGGCAGGTACAGTCATAAAACTTTAGTTGGGATCAAAATGAAGATCAGATATGCTAAGACTGGGGTGGTCTAGCCTGTGACCAGTGAACAAATGGCAACAGAAGAGGTAAGCATGGCTTTGTCCTACTTTACACCCCTGTCATATAGCTTTGTGCATTTTCTGTTGTGTATAAGTATATTTTCCACAGTGGGTGTAGCCTGAGAATTCAATGGATCTTATTTGAAAATGATTAGGCTGTCAGAGCTCTTGCATTCATGGGCAGTTAAAAAAATTGTTCTATAAATATGCTCATATTTACCTTCTTGTCAAAATTTGAGGAAGCATGTAAGCACCACTTTAATACCTTTATGTTTTATGCGAAACAACAACAACAGTTGGGGTGACAGAAACACAACAAGTAGTGTAAATAGTGTAAACAACCAGCAGACATTTTGACATGTCACAGTACGAAAAGTAATCAAATTAAAGTGCTGAAATCTATTTAGTGGCTTCAGATAGAAAGAAAAGCATGTGTCAGCGCATATGGAAATGCGCACAAGAGGAATTGTGGTTGCAAGGTGATCAGATAAAATGATGCTTCGAGGCGGCCTGGCTCACATAGTGATGGGACCTCAGTGAGGTGTGAATGCAGTACATACAGCCTGACAGCATTCTTAAGAACATATTCCACGGAGTGAGTTGAAAAGCTACGAAACCTCCTCTCTTCATGCAAGCTTAAGCAGTCTTTACAAAAGCTGCATGTAGAGGAAGAAACTTTAGCAAACCTCCCTGTACAAAAAGGTGTTCAATAATGACTGTGTCCTTGAACTCCGAGGAGCGCAGAATGGAGCTGAAGTGAACGCTGGTGAAAATGAAAGCTTCCACCAAATTGATGCCAGTATTTAAAAAATAAAAATCCACGTGTTGATGTGTCTTCAAGTAGAGCAGCTCCACTGTTAGGTTATTAATAACTGTGTGATCTGTGCATGCATACTTCCGCCCTGATGTTTAGCATTGACAGAGTGTTGCATGTAGATTGAATTTATTGTGTTATGAACTGCAGCAATGAGTAGGAGAGGTATAGCAGATGTGAACAAAGCAATACCAATGTCCCATTTAATATTTGTCCCTACCAACATATAACATGGAATTTCTGTCATTCACTGTGGCCAGAAGGTGTTCGATGGCAGCTCAGCTACAACAGCAAAAGGAATTACCTGGAGTGGAACAGTGTGAGTTACACCTAGTGACACTGGAATAATCCTTTGAAAAAAGATGCTTTAGAAAATCTCTGCTGTGGTATGAACTTTATTTTCAGTGCTCGTTAACCCAAAAAAAAAGGGAAGTAGCTTAACCTGCAAGAATGTCTTATATGTGTATATATAAAGCATCATTAGCTGTGCCAGGGAGGATTGAAAGCCTAGTTGCCATTGCAACTGTAAGTCTGAGAGAGTCTGAATGTGTAGTTCTTTTCATCCCAAATCCAGCTTCAAAAAGGTTTTTGATCAATTTCTTTTTCTTTTCTTTTTTTTTACTCCTGACATCACTCCAACTCTCAGCTGGAAAATGGTGAATTACACTCCACTCCTAATGCACTTTTTTGGTCATGTCTCCTTTAATGAAGTTAAATATCAAGACATCTCTTTCCTCCCAGTTTTTTGGGGCTTCTATCAGGTCTAATTGGACATACACCTCAAATAGACCTGCAGGTAAATGCTTCCCAGACTGGGAACAGGACACCTGACACTGATCATGTGTCTTTCCATTCTGTCTCTTTAATAGGTTTACCTCTGGCAACATAATAGTTGGTATGGATTTTATTGGCTTTTAGCTGCTACAGCAAATATTTGTTCTAAAACCAGCTATTATTATAAGCTCAAGCTTCCCTTGGCTTTATAATATGATTCAGGTCTTTGTTTAAATGATGAAAGCTTCACTTTACTCAACAGTGACCCTGTTTGCTAGAACTTGCCTGTATATACAACTAAAACATGTCAATAACATTTAGGTGCTACATAATCATTGGCCATAACATGTTAAGATATTGGTGTTGAGACAATACAAAGCCACACATTTATTCATGTTTCCTGACTTGTTAAAGGGAATCTTAATCTGCTTGTATTTACATTTCATTTTAAAATCTACTGGCGTTTTTGATGCATAGGAAGGCATCAAGGAGACAGGGCTGTAGCTAGTTAGTCAATAAACCTGTGCTTTTTTGTGAGCCTGTTAGAAGTTTTTAGACTTATTATGCTGAATTAAACCAGCTAAAAGAAACTAAAATACAAAAAATTAAAGAGGAGCTGCAGAGTCAGATGAGAACTCTGCAAATTCCTCACTCTGAGCAAAATGTAGCTGCTCATAATGTTACTAGAAGCCATTCCCTAGAACATATTACTCGTTTCCTTTCAAGTCTTTCCATACTCTCACACCTTCATATCTCTTTGATCTTCTGCACATTGCCACTCCTTTCCATACTCTGAGATCCTCCTCTTATCTTACTCTCATTATACTACCCGCTTGCCATCATAGGCTTTAGCACTTCCATCTGATTGGCCACTTGTCTTTGGATCTCTCCCCCGCATCACATTTACAATATTGATTTCTTCTCCGTCTTTAAAGTCAGTCTTAAAAGACATCTTTTTAAGCTTGCCTATTCTATTTGATGCTGTTTTTTTTTTTAAATTCTATACTTTATTGACTTATTTTATGCATACTGTGATTTTGGTATTCAATTGCTTGTAAGGTGTCCTTCAGTGCCCCGAAACGTAGTGAATGTGGGAGGAGCTACCAAAAGGATTTCAAGAATGATAAGCATATGGATCCCACAGATTCACAATTATTTTCTTCCCATAGAAATGACTTCAACTTCTGCTACTAAGTTCTAGACATCATTTTGGTTCTCAGACCAGTGAAAATGTGGACTGGTTCTTAAAAAGAACTGAGGCAGAACTGGCTTTACACCCGCACCATGCTGGTGGAAAAGAGGCAATAGGCTTAAACATATGTTCCATGTTTGTGTAACTGTAACCTTGTGTACAGATGTTTGCATTGGTTTCACGTTTGTGTTCTCACCTTCCATTGTCTCGTTTCTCCCCGCCCTCTCTCTGACTGGAGAACTCATACATACTGTATAACCTCAAAGCAAACATGCCCTTCCTTCTGCCACATTTTTCAGCCAGGCACATCCAACAACAACAGCATCGGCCTTTAAAAACCCATAGCAACGTTAGACTATATCCACTTCAAAGTAGTAGTAATACGTCATTCCACCTTTGGCATATTTAGTGCTTTGACAATGACAAGGTCTCAACAAAGTGTGGCTCTATAATATGTCTTCATAGACCATACAGTAATGGCTGTTCTCTACCTACTGGGCTATAATTTACCCTTCATGGTAGAGACTGGGACTGCATGGTTGGCTTTTGCTCTTAAGTGATTAAATTATTTAGCAGAGCAGAGATGGAGACAGAGAAAAACAGATACTGCATGACTATTTCTGGTGTGTGTGTGTGTGTGTGTGTGTGTGTGTGTGTGTGTGTGTGTGTGTGTGTGTGTGAGAGAGAGAGAGAGAGAGAGAGAGAGAGAGAGAGAGAGAAGAAACATTGGAAGACATGTCTTTCATGCATTTGCTTGTATGTGTGTTTATGTGTGCTAATGACACACAAAGTGTCCACACTGTGTGTTCTTCCTCATCAGGCTGATAAGACAAATGGAAGCCGGTCAGTCTAATATCCTCATCGATCTCAGCTCACCTCTTTACACATTAACATTTACAACTAGGAAATCCAGCTCAGACAGCTAAAGACTCTCCTGAGTGAAAGGAAGTTGAAAATGTAGGGAAGTTATCTGAGAAGCTGGAGGAGGAGAAGATATGAATAGGGTGTGCAAATAAACCTGACAAAATTTTAAAAAAAAAATTTTGTATATGCATTCTCATAAATTTATAATTAATTAATTAAAAACACATAAGAGCACACTGATTTGTGGAAGCTACCGTATTATCCCACCATACTGAATACAGATAAGGGCATTGCTGTTCCCACATGCGTAGTATCCTAAAGGTAAAGGAGGAGGGAACTCGTAGGGATTTCCTAATCATGGAGGCAAATTTTACTTCAGATTCAACTTGCAAAGGATCATACCTATGTTGCATCATCTGAGAAAGGGTTCCCTTCACCAAAGAAGGAAAAACACTAAGGAAAGAGAGCGTGTGACCGTCATGTGGATAAATGTCATCATCTTCCTCATTGCCTCAAGCCTCATCTCCTGAACTGAAGGCAGTGCTCTAACGCAAGAAAATGTAAGTGTTTATTTATCTCTAATATTGTCACAATTACTTATTCAATTCACTTACTGTGAATAGATTAGACATACGACAAATCTCTGGACAGCTAACAATGGCCTGTTACAAGCTAACATTATGTTAGCTAATATTAGTGTCCTAAAAAGGAAACTTTCTCTCTGATGAACAGTCTGATTATTTTCGCACATCGTATGAGAGTCTGAGGCCAATAATATCAGATCCACTTTAAATAAAGTTTTACTAATGCTGGCTAACAGCAGCAAAAACAGCAGTGCTAACTGACAGAAAAGGTCAGGATATCCTCAGCAACTCACCACAGTATCACTGTCACTGCACGGAGGTCAGCTTGACTGACTCATCAACCCGTGTAGGACTACATTCACAAAGTTTTATAGCCTCCCTCGGAGTAACTAGACATGGAAACCCAGCAGATTGACAACTGAGGTAAACAACTGACAGCCTACACTTAGTACCACGAAATATTTAATTTACTCAAATCTGTTTTTTATTCATGATTTATAGCTAAGTGTTTATATTATTAAATTATGTTAAAATATTCTGTGTATAAAAGTGTTTTTATCAGTCAGTAGAAAAACTGTGGGCATTATGGGGAAACATAGAGATAACCTTTACAGTCTCAGTGTAATGTTTTTTATCTCTCTTGTTTGTTCTAGTTCTTATATTCAGGTTCGTTCACTGGATTTTAATGCAATAACTACACAGTGTTGTTAGGCCTTTGTTTAGATTTTTTACTGTAAAGAAAGTGTATGGTCGCCCTTCTCTCACCCCCCAACCAGTAACTACAGATGGCTGACCCGCCCTGAGCCTGGTTCTGCCTGAGGTTTCTTCCTGTTCAAAAGGCAGGGCTTCCTTCCCCCTGTCACCAAGAGCTTGCTTATGGGGGTTGTCTGAATGTTGAGGTTTTCTCTCTATTATTATAGTGCTTTACCTTACAATAAGTAAGGTAAAACAACTGTTGTGACTGGGCACTATATAAATGAAATTTAATTAAATTAAATTAACCATAGGAATTTTAGGCCAATCCAAGCTGTAATACTGTACCAGTCACCTGACAGCTTCTGGGAAAGAAATGTGGGATTTTATGACTGGGTTTGACTTCCAGAAGCAAGGGGGAAAAAATAGCCCTGCCCACTTCATGATTGTACAAAATGACCATTAAATCTGGCCTCTGTTCTCCAATATGAATTATTTTAACAATTACATTCCCAATTAATCAGCCACTGCTTCACAGAGCCCAAGGTGACACATTCAGAAAAATTGTTTTGGCTGACCGGTGGAACATAAAAATAATAATGGTAACTGTATTATAATAGAAAATAAGGCGAACAGGGATTATACATTAAATCTGTGGCTCCGGGGCCTTGAAATGGTGTGATAATCTTGAGCGCCTGCTGCAGGCTCCAACTCAGTCATGGCATATGACAGATTATGATTGACTTCCATAAATAGGGCTTCTCTGCGGGGAGCGCTTTGAAAAAAATGGAGAGAGATGATGTGTGACGGCTCATATCACATACTGTATCACTTACTGTATCTGCTGAGAGGTGTGTAGGAGCCTACTCGCAAATGCATTCATCAAAGTCCACAACACAGAGTTAATATCACATCGGGTAAAGCATGGTTTGGCTGTGTGTTAGTTTATTTTTAAGCCCCTGTAGCCTCGGAGTAAAATATATTTTGTATAAATGACTCCAGTAGTAATATGACACAACCATGACACAACCTTGAAATAGTATTGGAACACTTGTCTGAATCCATCTTAAAGGTACCCTGTGGAGTTTTCTTGTATTCAAGGAAATATTTTTGCAGTCATTGCTGTTCACAAAAAAGTCCATGCAGCCCCTGATTAGCTTAGAATAAGCAGAGAAACGGGGTGCCTAGCAGTTTGTAACAGGCTCTAACCCATTAATAATGGAGCTGTAGATGTGCTAATACATTGATTGCGTGATCAACTCGGCTAATCAACTGCTGTCTATATAGAACACAGTCACATTTCAGCTATAATAGTGTTGCTTACCATTTTAAAAGAGAATTGCTTAGTAAAAACATGGCAAATGTTACCACTTAAAAAACCCATAAAAGACCAAGTTTTAACCCACAACTTGAACCATATGATAGATTTTCATTCTCAGGAGACAGTACTCCATGTTTCATGACCAAGTGGCACTTTAATATGAACAGGCTCTAACTGCAGACATCCCTATGCATGAATACCCACAGCAGCATGTTCAAGATGATATTAGATTTTTAATCATTAATAGAACATATTAAGACATCATGTCACCATGTCTTACCATCACTTCCTGTCATGGTATTTTCTTCTTAACCACAGGCTGTACTGACTGATCAGAGGAATGAACCTCATGCTCATTCTCTCTCGGGTTCTCAGACACCAAGAACAATGTTTCTTACAGAAAATATAGCAAGAAAATATAAAGCTAGAAATGTCATCTTCACCTGCCAGTTCATTTGTCCATCATAAAAGCGTATTTAGATGCTTATTTAAAAAATGCAGCCCTCGCTACAGTTTGTTGGGTATTTAAAATTCAGTTATTATGGTTCACGAAAAAAAAAATATAGACCAAAAACACTTTATTTCTAAAATGTGAAATGAACTTAAAAGCAGTCTCTTTCTTTTCAAGATAATTTTAAACATTTGTGCCTCCTATATGCCTACATGTTTTGAAGAAATTTTCAAAGTTCAGAGCAGTGTAAGTTTAACAGAAAAGTGCCAGGAGAGGATTTAAATGTGTTGAGTTTAACAGCCAGTGCATCAAGTGTTTATGTGGAAACAAGACCTCGATCACTGAGCTGTAAAATTGTATTGTTGCTCTATCAATCTCACGTCAACATCCCCCATGTTGCTGTTGCTGCGTTTCAGAAATTTAGAATAATCTTTTACATTGAGGATATGCTTGTCATATCAGTCTGTGGGAATAATGTATAAATGTCAGACAGCAATGCATGAATTTGGTTGTGTATTGATACACTGACAACTCAGATGTACATCAAGTAAAACTGAGTTACTTTGTGGTGTTAAACCTGGTTTATATTTGTTTGCTGGTGTCTTTAAGGGGTTTTCATCGTCACTGAAAACTTGCTGATCTTCTGGAGCCAATAATAAAAAAGACTTCAACATGAATCAGATCACAGATTGTTGGCACTATGATCAGAAAACAGCAGAATTCTAACAACTGCACCTACAACTACGGCCTATTCTGGTTAAATGTGGCATAATCTTCACTCTAATCAGCACACTGTCTATGCAATGCACCTCATGACCTTTCACGGTTGTTGCCATCTCCATGTCCTCCTCTGAGAAGGTGTTTGTCAGTCTGAGGCCATGTCCACACTAATACGTTTTTGTTTGCAAACGCATCTTTTTCTCTCCATTTTGGCCTTCCATCCACACTGAGACGACGTTTGAAACAATCGAAAATGTTATGTTCCTGTATTGCGCAAGGGTGAAACGTAAGCTGATTCGACCTGCCTCATTTCTGTCTGCCGTTTATTTATTTTCCGGCTTTTTGAAATGTTGAGGAAAAGCAACGAGTTTTTTTAATGGACTAACAATGAGGTGGAGTTTTTGCCGCGAGTAACAAAAAAGCACAAAGATGCAAAAGAGAGTGAGAATCTATCTGGAGCATGTACAAAATGATATTAATCTTTAATAGGGCTGTCAAAATTGAGAGCAAACAAATCAACTGCTGTGTAATGCCCTCCGCTATCTTAGTTTAATTGGTCACATGACTGCATCACATGACTAAAATGTGTCATAGTTTTCGAAAAGGCTCCGGGTTTGCTGTCCACACTGCGACGCGAAAACGGCGTTTTCAAATGGATCCGCTTTGGAGAGCGTTTTCAAAACGCTCCGTTTTCCTTGACTGGAAACGCCGTCTCAGTGCGGACGGAACGCCAAAATGGAGAGGAAAAGATGCGTTTTCAAACGAAAACATATTAGTGTGGACATGGCCTCAGTTCCCTTTATTTGTTATGTTTTGGGCTTCTATGGGTTTATACTCCATTGAAATAAAAGTTGTCTTTGTTTATCAAGTTTAGCTTCAGAATCTGCATTTGGGTCCTTTTCAGCACAACCTGACAGAAACAGACTAAAGGTCAGGGTTTAATGCAGCAATCAAAACCACATCATCTGCAAAGACGAGAAAGGCAATTTTGTGCTTCCGTGGACGTGACTTCTTGTTTTCAAAAAGAAGCAATTCATTTTATGGTTTAAACCAGGTTTTTCATGCTTTTGTTGTTTGAACAGCAAGCTCGGCTTTATAAAAGTCAGTGGGAAAACTATCCTTTTCTCTTTGACCCCACACAACATTTTCTTAAGGACTTTATCGACTCAATTGATAAGTCTAAATCATACTGAATACAATATGAAGTTCATTTTGAAAATTACGGTCATTATCAGAGTCACAATAGAGGGTAAATTAGGATATCCTCATTGGTAAATGACTTGTGATTGATAAGTCTAATAAAGCAGTCCCCAACCCACGGTTGAGGCTCGGGTGTGAAATTGATGGTTCTCAGGATTTCTTATCGGTTTTTAACATTATTTTTTAAATTGTTTTTATTGTTAGCTCGGTTTCCCTGGGTTTTTTCCCGTGTGTTATGAATAAATCTTCTTTTTTTTGGTACCGGTACTGCTTTTATTTTGTTGTATTTATCCGTGACACCTTAAAGGCCGGTCCCTAAAAATATTGTCGGACATCAACCAGTCCGTGGCGCAAAAAAGGTTGGTTGATCTAATGATCTAATGAGAATCCAATTTTCAAAACACCAAGATGGTGACTGTGAAAACACTACTGTAGAGGTTTGTGTTTTCTGTCCAATACTATTGATGACTACTTGTATAAAAACAGATAATAAATATAAACACTTATAAAAGAAATAGCTAGCAGTGTGTGCTCACAAGCAATGTAATTTTACATTTAAGCAAATTTTTATTATTTTTGGTCCTTCTGGTTGTTCTTCTCGTTTCACTAGGCAAGGCAAGGCAAGTTTATTTATATAGCACGATTCAACAACAAGGTGATTCAAAGTGCTTTACAGAGACATTAAAAAACAAAAACAATAAAAAAGCATGATTTAAAATTGATTATAAAAAAACAGTAGATAAAATCAGTAGTTAAAATGTAAGTTTTGAAATTTAAGCTTAAAAGTGTGGATTTGGTGCTTTATTCAAATGCAGCTGAGAACAGGTGAGTCTTCAACCTGGATTTAAATAAACTGAGTGTTTCAGCTGATCTGAGGCTTTCTGGGAGTTTGTTCCAGATATAAGGAGCATAAAAGCTGAATACAGCTTCTCCGTGTCTGGTTCTGACTCTGGGAACTGATAAAAAACCGGATCCAGATGACCTTAGGGATCTGGAAGGTTCATACACTACCCATTATGTCCATCTCTATGCCTATGTACTCAGATCAAATCAACCAGGAGGGAGGGAAAACAGCAAGGGAGATGTGGGGGAGGGGTGAAGAGAGAGGGAGAGAGAGAGAGCTTATTGTAAACTGTAAGAGGTGTGCAGCAACTGGGACAGATTATGTCTGCGGAAACAAGGACTGCAGGATCCCACCCATCCCCCACACACACCACACCGGCACAGACACACAAACACACACGCACACACACTATAGCTCATTTGTGCTTGGCTGGTCACCTCACTGCAATAGATAGATTCCACCCCACCCCCTATCCTCTGCTCAGTCATTCAGACCTGGGAGAGTCAATAACAAGCTGACATCATCATTGGTTTTGTAGGATACAGTGCTGCCTTTATTCTAGCAGCCATATGAGAGAGAGAAAGCGAGAGAGCAGCATCTTCTGTGCTGCTGATGAGGCTGGAGGCTGAGGAAGTGAATGCAGGTCAGGGAGCAGAGGTAGAGACAGGTGGACTGGGGAGAGATAGCCGTGGTGGGGGAGGGGAAGAGCATGAATGGCCTTTCCAGCACGGCTGAATCAGTGACAGGTGACCAAGATGTTTATCATATACACACAGTTAGGCCATTCTTGCATGCACGCATTTGCAGCCTTACAAACTCTCAAATCAAAAGACAAAATCTTAAGAGTCAAAAATTTAGAAAATGTGGTTATCAGATGTAATTTCCCATCAAGGTTAATATCAATGTTATGGCGATTTATTGAGTAGAGAGCTGGAAAAACCATTATATGACCTACAGTTGGAGTCCTTACATCAATAACTGTGCTACAATGCAACAAAAGTATTTAGTTTTTTAAAAGTATTGATTTAAAAAGATTACTAAAATATACATTAGAATAGTTAGCTAGTATCAGCATTTCCTTGTGCGCGTGGAGCCTATTGCACTAATGCTAGTCCTACTGAGTTAGTGCACATCAGTACCGCACTGAGGATGTATTGACACAAGCAGAGTTGTGGGCAACGTGCTGCACGTTCATGTCAGTATTTTTACACAAGTCTACAAGACAATAGTTGGCGATGCTAACTGAACACAAAAACTGCAAACTCAAAAAAGACTGGAAAAATTGTGCAGCTAAAAACATGCAATAGACAACTCAACCTTGAGAAAGACAGACTTGGCATTGCCAAGCATTTCTGAAGCTGAAGCAGGTAGTTCTTGTAAAGCTTGAAACGAGCAGGAAACATAATATTAGGTGGATGTTTTTATCTGCTGCTTTAATCGGGGCTGAGCTAGCCAGGCTTACTCGCTTACTTGTGAGATTGCTCAATCTGTCTGTTTCACTCTAAGTTGACTTGTAAGGTATCAAGCTGAGAAATGCATTTTCTAAACAGCTGTCCGTAGAGCGGTGCTGAAGGACTAGCAGCATGCCTATCAGCACTTTTAATTTGTAATTGTTTAGTCAAGTTGTGCACTACTGCATGCATATTTTAAACTCCAGTGATCGCTTGTTTTCAGCAGCTCTGAGGCACGGACATGGGCAACTGTTTTTTATTCACTCCACTTGACTCGTAAAATCCTGGCAAAACCACCATGTTGGCATGGCTTTGCGTCAGTGTTAATTTAGAATTATGTTAGCTGCAGGCACATGTGGGTCTCCAGTTATTGGATAAGGAAAATTGAATCCCCTCCCTCGTGGTTATTGGTTAGATGTTAGACTGGAGATTGGAGCCGAGTGTAATGAGTTGACAATTCGGTCTTATATAAAGCTACAGATTAATATCAATCTTCTAGTTGTGAAGAACCAAACTATCTCCTGAAATAGTAGTACTTCAAAGCCAAAAATGCAGACACGCTCATTCACACACAGATAGACGATCACAACCGTAACTTCCTTGCCCTTCCCCTTCAAGCACACACACACACACACACACACACACACACACACACACACACACACACACACACACACACAAAAACAACAGACAAACCCAGGACGATATGAAAAAATACACACGCCCTACACAACATTCCAATCAATTTTCCACACTCCGCTTCAGCATTCCTGCCTGGTGTTAGAAGCTTTCTTCCCACTGCACACAGAAAGCCGTGTGTGTGTGTGTGTGTGTGTAAAAATCTTTAGATGCTGTGTAGCAGTAGGGCGCAGTGAAAGGCTTTCTCTGTCAGATCAGCTATGCCACAAGCTCAATTTCTAATCCTTTGCTGCAACAGTCTGCTTTGCCCCCCAAAATACAATTCATACCTCTGTCTTCTGTATGTCCACTACCAGTTCATTGCTATAAAGCTGCATAACACTGTTTTCACAATAAACACAAGAATTTCATATTTGCATTCATAAATAGTATGCTGGCATGCCAGATATCATTACTTACTGATCTGTTCTTATTTGAATAATTGGGATAGGGATTTGCATCATTGTGTAGCTTAAGCTGATATTGCTCAATAACATTGTTATGTAGGTTATAGCTCGTGTTGTTAAATAACAATTATGTAGCAATAATGTAACACAAAAAGAATGTAATGAGTAGTGTAAGAACTTACTTTCTTCTGACAGTAAACAATCCATTCTGTTGCAACAGTGTAGACTGTTATGTGCAATGCATTATTGTTTTGAGTAAGAACCATAGATAATATCAACGTCGGCATTGCTATTGTTTTGAAGCTTGGAGTTGATCGTTTTTAATATCCCCATCTTGGTATTTTGAAACCAGGTGTGACTAGGGATGGGTATCGTTTAGGTTTTATCCGATACCAGTACCAAACCGGTACTTTTGAAACAGTGCTTAAATGGTGCTCGAACCGGTGCTTAAAGAATGGAGAACACACACTTTGTCCAAAACACCTCTCATGTTCAGCTGTTTTTTTGTAAAAAGATAACAATGTTAGCCTTTTCTGCAGCTATAGGGCATATATGGTATCACTCTTGGCTGGAAGCAGAGCTTAATCAATGGAAAAAAACACCAATTTTGTCCAAAATCCTCTCATGTTTAGCTGTTTCCCACTTTTTCTTTGGTCATTTTAGGCTTTTTGGCCAGAGTGAAGGGAGTATCTGCCATCAAACAAGAAGACAGCCCCATGTAGCTATGATGATGTATGCTAGTTCACCTTACGTGCATTAATGTAATAACGTGGTTAGCCTACTCAACGTAAATTACACACGAACAACATTAAGCTACTCACGCAGAGAAGAACGGCTGCTGCCATCATCATCCTCATCATTTCTGCTACACTGGCAGGGCTAGGGGCCAGGACTCTCCTCTTCGGGTTTTGGGGGGGATGTTGCTAACTCCGGGTCTGATAACAGGCACCACACCCGCAGTAGATGTGCTCGGTGTGAGGTCTCACAGCAAGCTATCAAATACGGCGCATTTTTCGGCTTTTAACAAAATGCTATACGTCGCCAGGTGTTTCATCAGATTCAAGGTGTTACCTCCTTTGCACAGTATCAGCTTAAAGCACTTGTTGCAGGCTGCTGAGTTTGCATATTTTGCTGTGAAGTACAGCCAGACTTTGACCGCTTTGTCTTGGGCATTTTTAATCTGTAGCTCTGCTCTAACAGAACGTACGTACCTGGACCCGCCTACTACGCTTGCAAAGGTAAAATGATTGGCTAGAATCCAAAGTGTGTGACATCTCAGGAAAAAAAGCACCGAAATGTGCGCTGCTTTTCGGTCTGGTTACTACCGTTTATGTCATAATGGCACCGGATACCGGTACCCATCCCTAGGTGTGACAAGCAAGGGCTAAACTAAAATCTTCTAAAATTGTGATCAAATAACTAGCTTACAGTGCCACGTTGCATCCACGTTTGTCTTCCAAACTATTTGAATTCTTAATGGCAAAGATTCAACAAGATCCTGGAAACATCCCACAGAGATTTTTGGTCCATATTGACATGACAGCATCAGAATCAGATTCCGTTATGGTCATTCAGTCAATACATAAAATATGCATTGCTGAAGGAAATTAAAAAACACAGACAAAAATACAAAAGAATCACAATAAAAACAGAAGTAGGTTAAAAGAATGTAGTGCAGCTGTCTATTACACAATGTTCACAGTTGCTTCAGATTTGGCAGCTGCACATCCGTGTTGCAAATCTCTCCATTCCACCACATGCCAAAAGTGCTTTGTTGGACTGGTGACTGAAGGCCATTTGAGTGCAGTGAACTCGTTTTTCAAGAAACCAGTTTGAGAAGATTTGAGCTTTGTGAGAGGGCACATTATCATGGTGGAAGGAGCCTTCAGAAGTGTTCATTTCAGTAGTTCATTAGTTCATCTGCTTCAAGGTTCAACCTGTTGTGTATTCAGAGACGCTCTTCTGCATACCTTGGTCGTAGAAAGTGGTTTTGTGAGTTATTTGGACTGGATAATTTGTGTTTTTTTCCTATAAAAATCTATAGAGAAACTTGTAATTTTCCAAACTGAAAAGTACTAAAAAAAAAATGTTTCAGTCCAGTTATTCATTCACACTGCACATATACACCTGAACTATAGCCTTCGTTTGTTTTTGGTAACACTGAAGGTGCATGAGTATGTTTGAATCCACACAAACACAGATCATTGAAATGCTGAAAAGGTATAATGCCCTTGCACTGAGTGGGTGGTGAGTAAAACACTGTATACCTCAAAAAATAAAAGCAAGACATGGATTCCAGGGTTGTAAAAAGTCACTCGCACTCAGACATTCCCAGACACACTCCCACAATCCCACAGTATGACTACACACCCACATGTAGAGTCATCCACAGATAAAAGAATAAAGCACAATCCCAGTCAACCTCCCACACGCGTACACATAAAAACAGCGAGTCCAGGAGAGCAAAAAAAGGGAGATAGTGTGGTGTGTGCACTCAACTGTGGCTGGGGACATGATGATGTGTCTGTATGTGTGTTGTAGGCTGCATAGTGGACAAAATTAAGGTAATTTCACGGCCTGGTGCTGCTGACTTGTAGCCACTTGCTCCCTTTGCTACAGCAGTATGTACACCTAAATGTACATGTAGGTGTTAATGCAGCTGTGAGAGCAGAGACCACTCCAGAACTCACAATATTAGATGTAGTAAACAGTGCTTGTCCCTTATGAATGTCTAATATTAATATTTGGAGGTTTAAGATGCTCAAGATGACACTGCAGGATATATCTTTTAAACTAGACTGTTTTCCTGACATTCATGTGGGTAACAAACAGAGGATTTAAGTCTCGTCATGGTTTTTTTTTTGTTTTTTCTTTACCTGGCAAACATGAAATCTTTGACTTGTACCTCTGCTTTCTTTGCAGCGCACGCAGTACTGATCAGCTGTGGCATACAATCAGCCCATCTGCTCGATACCAACTCGACTGATATAATCTGATCTATAAAAAGATGGCATCAACCATCCCTGCAATCAGCAAACAGTCCGATAATGGTGATATTCACATCTTAAACCTGTCAAGTCTCATGTTTTACTCATGAGGTTTCAGAACCCTTTTCTGTTATCACACAGCAATGAAATCAAACTCTTTCCAACTGTCACACTATCAAAGAACATCCCATAAAAGGCCCTTTTGGCTTCAGTAGCTTCTTACGTGTGTGGTGGCAGCCAGTAGGAGATAATGTTGTGAAAAAAGCCATTTCTGACCGCCTGTTGTGTGAAAATGGTCCATGTTCTTACCTTCTGTGGCACCTACAAATCCCTCCCTCCCATTTTGTAGCTTAGGAAACAGAAACAGTGCATGGTGAACTCTAGTGAAATAGTCTTTATCCTAATAGCTTACAGTGTTGGCTTATAATTTAGCTTCTTCACAACCATTAATGTGAGATAAAATTGCAAAAACATGAGATGCAAATCCTGAGTTAAGTTAACCAGCTTAACGTTGCAGATTAAAGTCTTTTAGTTGCTGCGTTAATCAAATTCACAAGCTGTGTACAAACAAATGTTGCTTCCAGGTTTTAAAAGTGAAATGAGTGCAGGAAGTACCTGCATTCTTTTCATTTACCAGCAGGGGCAACTACTTTAGTTGCAACAAAAAAAAGCCAGTTTATACAAGCGTGGCTCCTTTTATCGGCGTGTTCAACAAAGTCTTCTGAAACTCTTCTGAAAGCATAAACAGGAAAGTGAACCACTCATCCACCTCCTGCACAAAGCTAAGTAATCCCCACCTTAGGGAAGGCCTACTGACATTGTTTACAAGCTTCTAGGCACATACACATTAGTATCATTAATAGGGAGTTCACAGCGCATATAAATGCATTTAAATCTTCACCAAACAGCCAAAAAGGATCCAATTCTGTGAGTGATTTTGTAGGGCCAACTATTCAATGAATCACCATTTGTTGACTCATAAATAACAATCATTTTCACGTAACCACCAAGTGATGAAAAAGTCAGAACAGTTTCTAAAATTACTGTTTTGTCACTGTTAATAAAGTTCTGAAGAGAATTAGGAGTTAAATTGGTAGCTGTGATGTTAAATTGCGTCAGTGTGGGAAGCAATGGGTGGAGAGAAATGACCCTCATCCCCAGCCGTGGTTCTGACTTAACAAAAAGATGCTTCAAGTAGGCTCCATCAGTACTCATCTATGCCTTTGATAGCCCAGATGGCCTGCTTGCAGCAGTGACCTACATACACTGAGAAATAAAGATGGAAGAGTGGTACACACAGCGCCTTTGTGCCTCCGTGTGTCTGTGTGTGTGTATTCCTGCAGGACAATGAGAGAGCAATTACACAACATTTAAGAGTGAATCCTAACCAAGTACTTTCAATACAGTTTATTCCCCTGGGTCAAGTTTTGTTCCGGCGGCCAATTTAGCTCGACTTCATAGCAGTGTTAAAAAGGTGAGGACTATAACGATGCACAGCAGCACATCACCAGCTCACTGAAGGATAAAGTATTTTACTCTCATCATAGCACTCTTATCAAAGGTGATGTTCCTCATTTCCATCCATTTCATGATAATGTGCTGTCAGTGATAATTTGTATTAGCAGTAAATTGGCCCATTGCTATGTGATAGACAGCAGCGATGTGGCTCGTCCCCACCACAGATTTGCAAGTCGCTGTGTTGTTGCTATCACCAGGCTTGAGCTTTCTTGCTTTCCTTGCCAGACTGATGATGAGCTCTGCCCCCCCCTCCACCCAAAATCCTTGGATGTCTGATCAGCCTCCAGTATGTAAAAAGAAAACCTCTCTCAGATCCTTCCTCCAGGATGAGTTGATTTTCTACTGATATAACTCTTAAATTGAATACAAGTGCTTTCATAGATAACAGGTGGAAACGTAAATGGCATCTTTTATGAATTGGTGCCTTTTAATTATCAAAAATGCAACAAGGGCACCTGTTCTTTGAACAGTACAAGAGGCATTTCTCCAGAGCAATTATGAGGTGTCCTGTTTCCTGTTATTGTGGTTTATATTTCTTCCCATAAGGGTTTCATGAGCTTCACAACACCAGCCCTAAATTTCACTTGTCTCACTGTGCTCTGCTGAGGCCCTAGGAGGCATTTGCTTCACATAGATTTCAAGGTTGTTGCGTTAAAGAAGCTTCACAAGACTTGCTGGATGAGAACAATACTCACTGGGCTGCAACTGGTTTAGGTTCAGAGTTTCAAAGTGAGAAAAACAAAAATATGAGACGGACTAGCCTAATGTCTACTGAATAATAAATATAAAGCCCTCAATGGAGCTAGCTGCTTCAAGAGCGTGCTTACAATTTATGCAAGTGTTAACCCACAAAGCAAGCACTCTGTTAGAGACAGAGAAAGCCCAGAGAAAGTTGCTGCTTAATAGTTAAAGGCATGAATAACTGACTCTGGTAAATGCTGCTCATCTGGAATGGGTCAGGCAGTTTCCCTCCAGACAGAATGTGACTTGAAATCTTCCAGGTTGGGAGAAACTGAGGAATCTGACTTTAGCTATTATTCTCCAGAGGTTTTTACAGGAAACACACAAGAGAACAGGATTTCACACTGAGCCCACGCAAGGAATACTGGGTTTTCAGCAGAAGGTAAGGAAAGGTGAGCACCAGGCGGTCTTTAAAAAATGTGAGGTTTGATTAGTGGAATCGGAAACAGGTGAAGCAGCTGAAGCCAGAAACACCAGTGTTTCCCACTGTGCTGGCCAGCAAGAGAATCCAGCCCATTGCTGCACCTGGCAGAACAAGGACAGAAGTAGAGAAATAATCGAAGCACAGTTGATGTTATCTTTAGGATTTCTTTCTTTGGACATTCTCACTCAACTAAAACCTGTCTATAGCAGAGAAACAGTATAGGTCCTAAAGAAATAATAATAATAATAAATTGAGAATGTGCTGAAAAATCAAGGTGGTCTTACCAAATATTAACTTTCAAGCTCATTAGAATTCTACATACTATGTTTTGGCCTTGTATATTGTATTTCCATTTATGTGTTCACATTCCTATAAAGTGCTGCATGTAGTTCCCATTTTTCAAGCAAAATATGAAGAAAGGATGAGTGGCTCAAGACTTTTGAACAGTAGCGTCAATACTGACATTCATTTTATCTTAGTTTAACAGACAAATTACCTGCTGTGATGTATCAACTCCAGCATGTTCCCACCAGTAAGAATAAGATCAGTTCTAACTTGCTGTTTGGTTTTAGGACTTCTTTCATGTATTGTTTTTGTTCAGGAGCAGCATCCGATCGGTTTGGATCTTATCTCACTAATAGAAGTTCCACAATCTGTATCGGCTGTCTCGTATCCGATTTTATCCCACTGTCTTGTTATATCTTGCAGGGCTTTGCCATTTTTAAACTCTTTATTATGACCAACTATTAAATTATAGAATTAACAAATGATTTATCATTCAGCACATTTTATTTGTAGATAACATCAACATTTATTTCTCTTTCAAACCATATGAGACTTTTAGGCAATCAAAAGTTGGTCATGTAGTCCTGTATAGAAGAACTGCTATAAAGTGTGACGTCTGAAATAGGAATGCTCAAAAAGCTCCAGGAATTATTAACAGTCCTTTAATATTCATAAAATATTCAGAGAGGTTTGCGGTTACAGTGCAGCTACAAGCATAGATTTCTTGCAGAAGCATAAATATATAGTAACATGTACGAGAACAGGAAACACAAAGGTACTTAGGAATAAAAAGACAATCATGCATAATCATCAGACTACTACCACTACCAGACATGAACCAAAACACCAGGGAACCAAAAGAAATAAAACTCATCACTAGAATAGAAATAAACAGAAACCCAACAGAGATCAGATACTAACAACATTACAAGGAATCACAACCACTATATAATAAAGAAATGGAAACAGGAATCAGTAACTTTAAACAGTAGAACAGAAACTCAAAGCTAAATATCAAAAAAGGAACAAATCCAGGGACCATAACACTAACAGATTAGCTAAATTTAAGTCTGTGGGACTTATCTATTATATGTAGATACCATATTGGAATATTGGTTGCTGCTGCTGTTTTGGGAGAATTGCATCTCCCAGTACAACTAACTAGTTTGTGTGAATGGATGAAGGAGGCAAGTTGTATAAAGCACTTTGAGTAGAAAAGAAAGAAAATGTAAGAACCACAGTTTCATTGTAAAAACTTTACATGATCTATCTTTTATAGACAGTCTTATTTTGGACATTTTGGTGTACTGAGCAAATCCTTTCCAATTCTTTCCTCAATGGTGAACCAGTAAAGCCAGGCCTACATGGTGGGATGTTTAATGGCTCACCTGTGAACTGATTATTTCTCTTATGTGCTGTAACCCTCAAGCAATTGCAGAACGATATGGAAAATATTAAACAATATTTTAATAATAGAAAAACAATTTGAAACATGTCGAGGCAGAGGGGTCTGAACATCCCTGCAGGCCTGGGAAATACTTTTGCTGGAAATCATGCATTGCAGGAATGTTTGGCAGAATACAAAAAACCCATAAAAGCCTTTCAAGGAAAGAGGAAAAAACTTGCCGTGTTATCCAAGCCTCACATTCTTCTGTCACAGATGGTTCTGCTTAGTGAACACCTCATACTGAATCTGGATTGGATGAAATTTTAACAGGCCCCATATTTAAAGAAGAAGTGGCTCATTTGGGGATGCAAACGTCAGCTGCTTCTTTTCTTTGTGATTTGTGGCTGTTGTGGCCTGTTGCACATGGACATTTTTTTTCTTCTCGATTTGCTCGCCTACTTCCAGCGGACAACACGAGCACTGTTTTTGATTTGTGTTAACTGGGAAGACAGCAAACACTTGTTTGTGCATGGTAGTTCAAAGCTGTTTCAAACCAGAGCTTATCAGAGATGCGCTGGTATTTGGGTCCACCTCACCGCAGCAGTGTCCCACTATGGCTAACTGTTTTCTTTGCTTGGGTTGAAGAATGTGAATTTAAATAAGTTAGCTTCACACTTCCCAAAAACATTCAAACTAAACACCATGCAAACAAAAATGAATATGGTTTATTCTGGGCCAAGTTTTATCCTGTTATCCTCCTGGATCTCCATTCGAAACATCATCAGTCTAACTTGGAATGATGCACTCTGTCTGTCTGCATGATGGCTGTTATTTCCCCTTCCTTCAAATTCTTAAAATGGAAAAGAGATGAAGAAATTGCTGATATTTATAATCAGACTGTGGTCTTCCCTCAGTTCAATTTGTTATGTCAGGCTTTCCAAACACGACAAACTCCTGACTATCAAATGTCAAAGTTTTTTTTTTAAACCACCCATGTGTTGGAATCACTGGATCCAAACTTATCATAACACTTTGACCAAACCACACATTCATCTAAGACCAGAACGAAGAAACATTCTCCGGGTCAAAGAGTACTTAGAACCTTCCAAGTTCATCTGGCATTACTGGCCAGGCAAACCAAATTTATGAATTATAGATATCACATGAATCAGCCCGAAATACTCAGTTTGAACACACCCTCACGCTAAAGGCTTTGACTGCACTAGAATGCAAAGTTCACGCATGCATGTAAAGAGCCTACATGCACCGTATTATTTTGCTAAACCTTTAAAACCCTTCAGTCATACAGGCCTAGAGACCATCTGCAAGCCACTGATCACGAGGGAAAAATTAGAATTCCCTGACTGGTGGCAAATGATTGCTAGTAGTAGCTGTGAAATGTATTGCTAAGCTCGAGTCACGCAGGCCTACAGCCCTCCTTGTGATTGCTTTGGTTGCTAGCAGGTTATTGCAGTCATCCACAGTTTGTATGGGCGCCAGCGATTTGATAAGAGGTTACGAAACTGTGAAGAGTTCGTTTACTTTGAAAGGACACGATCTCTTTTTCATTTTGCGTAACAGTTTTTCAAATTTAGCTACGTCTCACTAGCTACGTAAATTGCAGGTAACCACGGCAATCTGGTAGTTACCAAAGCAATCACAGGCAGGTTCCCGATACAGTTAACTGAATTTACCCAGCAACAGCCAGCAACTACAAGGAATATTTACCAGAGGTTGATATGGGGAACGGTCCTGGGCCTAAATAATAATAATAATAAATAAATAAATAATAATTTTTTTGTAGATCAGTTGATTTCAATGCCAGCTCACATCAGTTGATGGTTTAGCTTCAGCCTTTCTACATAGGCAATTGGCAGATCTCAAATGGGACGTGCCATTTAAGCTGCTTTAGGTACACACAATTATGACTCCTGTGCAAGCCGCTTCGCTCTCACCTCCACCTCATCTCCTACTGCAATGTTTTCTAACTTAGTAGATGTCATGTCTGCTGTCAGGGGCATCTTCTTTCTTTTGCCTTGAAAGAAGAATGGCAATACAAAGAGAATCAGTGCTATGGTATACACGGTGGCTGCTCTAGTAGAATGTGGTTGTTCTCACTTTATTTTGATATTCATCAGAATTTTAATTGGTTTACCATTTGTGTCATTTGGATATGCTCTAGTAAAAACCTTGAAAGAGAAGTTCTGTTTAAACTTGAGGTTGTAAATACTACTATCAGAAAAGAACTGATACTTGCAACCATATTCATGGACCAGGTGGAGCTATCCACTGGAGTCTCCCCTGAGACATGTTGGTACATGGGTGAGGCTGACCTTGAACATCCCGGCTGAGTTAGCGTTTGGCAGAATTGGCCTTTACTGGTGTTTATCAGATTTACATAGATTTTGTTTTTATTATGAGGGTCAAATTCACTGTGGCTGGACACTTACGATTCCTCCCCACCCGTTGTCTTTGTTTACTGTATCTGTACTGCACCACCCGCTCCTCTCACTCTCTCTCTCATTGCTCTAAGTAAAGAGGCTGCCATGACAGACTGCCTGTTTTCAGATGTCAGGCAGGGAAGAGCTTAACTCTAGGGAGCTCTGGAGATCAAAGTATTTACACACATACACACACACAGACACACACACGCGTGCGCAAACGTTCATGCTCTCAGTTACCACAAATCCAGCCTAACGTACACACACAGACAGAGGGATGTGAAATATCAGCATCAAACTGGATGCGACAAGGTCTTTCCCATGGCACTTTCTGCTGCTGCCTCTTCATGAGCATGCACATGCACGCACTCACACACAAATAATATTTGAAATCTGTAAGGGCAGATTAGGCAAAATCTCTACGGGTGTTTCAGCAGCAACCCACTCTTTGTGACAAGAGAATCCCTTTGTGTGTGTGAACAGCTTTTTAGTACTTTGTGTGTATTTGTGTGTGTGTGTATGTGCATGTGGTGAAAGTGTGTGAAGGTTGAATGGGTCTGAGTGACAAAGATGCCCCACATTCCCTATGTGTGTGATTTCAGCTTTGACTAAATTAACATTATCCTCCATCCCATCCCCATTCCCTTTTTTTTCACTCTCTCACATTGTCTCCCTTGTGCCCCCCTCCTCCATCACCAGTAATATGAGGGGTGAGATTATCCAGGCAAAGCCATTGTGGTTTCAACACAAACCTCCTGGATCTCCAGAGAGCTCCAGATTCTTTTACATAACAGCTCATCCTTTCCCGAGCACTGAGGAGATTAGGATGCAATTTTAGGTTTGTCTCTGAAGGCGAATATTAAAGAGAGGCTTGAGTTTTCATTTGGCACTCGAATAGGAGCGTCTGTGATTTTACTGCAGGACGGACAGCTACAGATTCTATTGCATGCGACCAAATCTGTTCCTTATTTCTGCTTAACTGTGCGTCACAGATGACATCTGATGCCATATATTATTAAAAGGCCTATATTTTCACGAAAGCAGGTTTTAAAAGCTACTTTGTGCGTACCATTAAATTCACGCCAACCTGCTATGTGACACTCCAATTACAATACTTGTACATTTTGGGCTGAATGCAAAAGGTTAAATATTAAACGGTGTTTGATGAAAGCAATTTTTGGTAAACACTGAAAGATATATGAGCTTATGGAGAAATCATTTACTGCCCACAACCACAGCAGCCACGAGAGGCAGTTACGATATGATGGCACACTGAATTACTTTTTCCTCCAGTCACTTTCTCTGACTAAACATTGGGCGACCTGACTGCGAGACTCTGTCTCCTACTAATTATGTTTACCAGCCGCAACAATGTGGCTGGTATTTTTGTGTATGTGTGTGTCATCCTGCAAAATGTGGTCGTAGAAGCACTAACTGTAGCGGAAACTACCACAAAGGCGGTTTTGAGGACTTTGAAAGGTGTTTATGTCTGTCTGGTTGTCTGAGAATGGATTTTGTCAACACAATAGCATGACGGTGCAAAACACAGTGACAAAGCTTCAGAGGTGGGTGTGGTCTAACCCATGAGTAGTGAGTTTTTCGAGCCATAATTTATTGTCAACTTCAAATATGATGTGTTGTTTGTTATATAAGATACAATATTTACCTTACGAGGCATAGCTGATATTGTTTGTCCTTGTCATTATGTTTTTATATGTTGCTGATATAAAAAAAAAAATTAAGGATTAGATTGAAGAAAGGCATGATGTGAGAAGTCAAGGCTGTTGGGAAGCCTTCATAAGACGGTCTTCCAACACAATATCCCCTCGTGGCGACCAAGGGGCAACCTTGCAAGCAAAAAATGGAAGCCTGTCTAAATGAATCGATGAAAAATGCCAAAAATAACTTTTTGCGCCATCATAGTGATTCCCAAAGTGCTAACAGGCGAAGCTTTAACATATCTTGGCATGGTGTGCAATGTGTTTCCTCACAAATCTGAGGAAATTGATCAAATCAGTTACCGAGTAAAGTAACTGAATTTATAAATGTAGCTTGCTAACATTATCTTATAACTTTGCACTTCTCCATCTGTGCCATTATGGTAAGTTAAAAAAACGAGGCTTCAGAATTTATAATGTAAAACCGATGAATGACGATACAGTGACCGACTTTTCTACAACCCATTCAAATATCTCCCAGAAAGTTTGGTAAAAACTTGAGTAGGTGGAAGAACTCAAGCCCAGAAAAGCTATTTTTATGCTTGCACTGTCATCCCATTGGAAAGTCTGATGACTCAGCAGGCAGGGCCATAGATAGAGGAAATACTGTGCATGTGCAGTGAGTCGCACAGACTGGATGCTGAAAAACATTATGAAAAAAGGACTCAGAGACATTCAGATGAGCTTGTTTAGTTTTTTTTGAGTGAATACTTTTGAAAATCTGGAGCCAGATATAGGAGCCAGATAATATGGTGGACATTAAAATGAAACAGAGGGTGTTTGTCTTTGCATGGACCGAATTTCATAATCTATCCAACCACCAGCAGGAAACAATACAGACCGCCGGGGAGTGTTTCTTACCACATGGGCAGAAAAGTCATAAAAGTAGCAGATTAATGCAGTATTTCAGAAAAAAGACTGAGCAACAGAGTAAACTGAATAGAGAAAATGTGCACTTTATTTCAAATTTTACAGCTGCAGCTTATTTTTTGCAGTTTGATTTTTGCAAAAATATAGAACCTCATGTTAAAGTGGTTAACTTGTAGCCATAGTACTTTTTGAAGGTGATGCCATCAATGTTTGCATCCTGTCACACTGTCAGGAGTCTCTCTTTACAAGTAGACTTCTTGATTGGTGGTAGTGTTCAGTTGTACTCATAGCAATCTACATGGATAACTATAGGACATCAGAATCGATCAGATAAAAAAACCAAACAAACCCAAAAGCTTTATTTTAGGGTGAGCTGTCCCTTTAAAATTAGTGCCGCTTCCATTTTAACAAGCACACACAGCTAAAGACCAAGACCTTCAGTTTTCTTGTGCAGCAAAGTCATCAGATGGCGGTTGAAGCAGGAAATTGTGACAATTGAAGGTTGAGAAATCCTATTGAAAGAGGTGCCCACTGTGACTGAAAACAGCTCTACAGACAGATATAATGAGAGATAACTGTCTTAATTAGGCTGATTATCTGCATAATAGATTCCAGTGAGTCATCTGTCAGGAGAAGAAGAGCTATAGATTACCTTTTTCTTTTATGAAGGTGTTTGTTCTCAAGAGCCAGCTTTCACATGTTTTTTTAACAGCACGTACAAGGACAAGTATGTGCCAATAGGAAGGCTTTTTCTTCCCCGTTTTGAAATATGCGCACGCACTCTTTCATCACATTTTTCACAAGCAGTGATGTGATGGCCATCAGTTAAAAATATGGTTGCCCTGGTAAGAGTATTGGTCTGAGAGTTTTAGCTGGGAATTATTGGATGATACTGAATAAAAATAAAAAGAAAGGATGAAAAGAAACTGTCAGAAGAAAGGGAGCAAGAATTTCTTATCTTGGAAATACATATAAATCTACAACAGAGTCAAGAAATTTAGAAAGCAGATGCGTTATGTTTTTCTTTTCAGTTTCCTCTCAGTCACTTTGGCCTTTGCTCTTGACAGAAAGACAAATGTCACAGAATCTCTTCTGGGATCCTTCACTGGATTTTCTGTTACTGCCCTTCTTGCCTTTGTTTGAAAGATAATGCCAACTCTCTCTGTTTATGTTTTAAACTGTTTCACGGGATAAGAAAAAAGGTGCAGAAGTCAAAACTCTTGTGCTGAAAAACACCTCAATGAAGACTGACAAAACCTGTGAAATCAGCAAAGTAAGTGATTTAATCAGAAAGATGTGGATGCAGAAGTTTCTTTACGTGGCATAAAATCTATTCAACCTGGAAATAATGAGCCCACCTTTGTCTTGTTTCCAGGATGTCCCCGGTCTTTTGTTGTAATCTGATTTGAACAGAGTCACTCACTAGGAGCTGAAAAGACTCTTTCATCCATGCAGTGAGTCACGTTTCATTTGCAAATGAAATGTGGAGGACAAAATGTGCAAGCAACATTTGACAAAGCGTCTCCATGATGACCAACTGAACCATGTGTGGTTTGAATCAGACAATCGGACGACCCACGTAGCTCTGTGATAACAGCTAAAATGAAAAGTGAAATTAAGCATGCAGTTACTGCTTAATTCGCCTGTGTGAAACAACCAGAATATACTGCAGAGACCTGTGATTCTTCTTGGTTTGATACAGCCTCAGAACACATGTGTTTGTGTAACAGGGAGGGCATTTTTGTGTTTTTGTGTGTAACTGTGGTAATATAGGCTGCCTGGATACAGCTGAGCCAATAACAGACACATCCTGAGTCTCCTTGGCAACACTCTAGCAACCTTTGCTATGACTGAGGCTGGTATCAAAGGGATGAAAAACATGTATACAATATGTGTACAGTTGGGTTTTGTTTCAGCATATTTGCTCCAGGGGGGTTTGGAAAATAAGAGCAGTGGAGCAGGTTTCACTGCAATTAAAGGCTTGGTAATATCAGTAATGCTATTTGAAATGTTGCGCACTAAAGATGAATATGTACTGTCAGAATATTTCCTTTATTAGCTTGCAGCATGTTAAGATGGCCTGTTTTTGATTTAGCTTCGTATTTAGCACTCAGAAAGGAAGAGAGGAAGGAAGCACATGTGGTCGACTTATTCCAGCTTATAAAAAATAAACCTGCTTAACTGTTCATTAACACAAATATCTACTCATCAAATCACATGGCAGCAACTTGGTGCATTTAGGCACGTAGACATCATCAAGATCATCTGCTGAAGTTTAAATGGAGCATCATAATGAAGAAGAAAGGTGATCTAAGTGACTTTGACAGTGGTTTGGCTGTCAGTGCCAGATGGGATGGTCTGAATATTTCAGAAAGTGCTGATCTATTGGGATTTCACTGCACAACCAACTCTAAGGGTTACAGAGTATGGACTGAATACAGTAACACAACATTAACACAATTAACCACGTGGTACACCAAAGGCAGCAGAAGAGCATATTTGAATGCACAACACATCGAACCTTGAAGCAGACAGGCTACAGGAGCAGAAGACCTCACTCAGCGCCACTGCTGTCAGCTCGGAACAGAAAACCACATCTATTTACAGCAGCATGGTTTTGTAATAGAAGAGTCCAGGTGCTTAACTGGTCTGGTTATAGTTCCTCAGATTTAGATTAAAAACCTGGTCCTGACCCAGGTTTTTAGAAAAATGTTGCACTGAGGAAATATTTTATGATAGGTTTAAAATTTTGATGGGTTTCCTGTATTTTGTTAAATAAATAAATAAAATACTGGTTTATGAAAATTGCACATCTTTTTTTAACACAGCATCGCATTTTTTTGTGTTGGAAAATGTTTATATTTTTTGTGGTTTGAAGTGGGGCTGAGTGTAGTGTATTGCTATACTTATATCTCTGATATGTATTTGTATTTTATAACTTATTTAATATTGTGTGCACCTACACAGGTGCTGCAGATGGAAATGAGCTCCTGGCTAAATGTGGCACAAAACATCTTTTCGCATTAGAGGAATGTTTCTGTGCATGGTCCCTGACATTAAACTGAATATATACATACATAAATCACATTACATAACCTGGTTGTGATGGGTTGCTGAGCGTAATCAGCACATAGAGTAGCCAGAAAAGAGCGACCAGTGGAAAACTTTGTGGATACCGACACAGTGATGTGGTGACTCACTGGGATTTGTCTTGTAAAGAACTGCTACCGCAGTTGTGTCTACTTGCGCGTGGATTTGCCTGCAGAGAGGGATTTCCGGCCACCATGAACATGCTGCTGTGCAGTCCTCCAAAATCCCAACTGCACGTTGATTATGTTGTAACCATGTGGTGATAGGCTGACAACAGGGCCAGAACAGGGAAGGGAAAGATTCAACAGGAATGGGAGAAGTGCAGAAAAAACAAAACAAACAAACATTATAGATTAAAAAAAAAATACAGTATGAAATATTCAGGCAACTTTTTATTTTTTCTTCTTGGTAGAGGAAGTTTAGTTAATGGGATGGAAATCATTGCAGGAAGAATCTGTGGGCTACATCTGTCAGTCACTGGTTTCTTGTGATTGTCCCTCTCATATCCAGTTAGATGGTCATATCTTGGATTTACATCGGTCTCTCTATGTGTGAAACCTGGGTTCATCCCCACTCTTGGTGCAAAACAATATATGAGGGTTGGTAAAATGGCTCACGTTACAGCTTACAGTCTCTTTGTCCATAGCGATATTATACTTTGTGTATCCGACAATAGTTTACGTGTGTTAAAACAAAAGGCAACTTTTAATTTTTACCATGACGGCTCCCCTTTACATTAATATTCATGCTGATGTTCAATATATAGATCATAGATAACGATAAAAGCATCATGATGCTTCTGACTTGTCAAATAACCGTGTCTGATAATCACATTGACCTTTTCTCATTTCGAGATCCGGCTCTTATAATTAAAACACATTTCTGTGTAATTATGAGATAGTAAGTCATAACTGTGAGCTAATTTGTTTTTTTCTTTGGAGAGTGCGGGTGGCTTCTGCGAAAAACACATTTGCTCATTAGCACTAATAACAGAAAGCACGGCTGACCATGATTATGCCATTTGTTATGAATATATCGGTCATCACTTAGAACAGGGGTGGGCAATCTCAGTCCACGAGGGCCGGTGTCCCTGCAGGTTTTAGATCTCACCTTGGGTCAACACACCTGAATCACATGATTAGTTCGTTACCAGGCCTCTGGAGAACTTCAGGACATGTTGAGGAGCTAATTTAGCCATTTAAATCAGCTGTGTTGGTTCGAGGACACATCTAAAACCTGCAGGGACACCGGCCCTTGTGGACTGAGATTGCCCACCCGTGACTTAGAACCAAAATTAACCATAATCTATCCTGATGCAGTGAAGATGTTCTACTAAAAAGCACACGTGTCACATTGCCATTAGCTGAAAAGTTAGAAAATGTCCAAGCTCCTGGGGATTCATCCTGTGGTGAACATGTCAGTGAATTTAATATGAATCCGTTCAATAATTGTTAAGCCATTTGAATTTGAGAGTGTCAGTGTTGCAGTGAAGAGACAAATGGGACTCTTACTTTCACATACAGGCATTACAAATGTACCTTCATTGTGTTTGTGTGGGCCCCTTTCCCATCCTCACCTCAGCCAGTAATACACTGATCTCGCAGCACAGCGTGGTCTGTTGGTGGTCAGAGGTGTTTGCAGGTTTCCTTTCCTCATATTCAGTCTGTTTTCCACATGAAATATTCTCACTGTCAGATTTCGTTTCGAGCCGAGCCGTGGAAAGAGAGCAGGTGAGCAACAACGGCAGGAAAAAACACTCAACTCTAGTTTTAGACTAGCAAACTAAAAGTAGGTGACAAATTAAAAGAAAATACAACAATTTTATAGTAACAGCTCCGGTGCATGCTGGTCTAATGCTCTTTGTCATCGGTTCTCTGTTTCCCTGAAGCTCTACAGGAGGAACGAACCCCATGCTTTTTAAGAGATATTACCTCATTTGGTGTTTTAATTACAGGGGTGGTGCAGAGGCCTGTCTAACCTAGTGCGTCACGTGTTAACCATTAGTGCTTCTAATTCAATTCAGTTTAATCTATACAGCACCAATTCACAACAACAGTGGCTTCAAGGCACTTTTATATTGCAAGGTAAAGAGCCTTCAATATTAGTGAGAAAACCCCCTGTGAGCAAGCACAGGTCAGAAGAAAGAACCCCTTTTGACAGCAAGGGATCCAGAGTCATTGAGGGGCAGCCATCTACTGCAACTGGTTGGGGCTTGGGGGAAAGAGAAGCAAGAAAGAGAGCATAGGAGATGGTGGAGACATAAGTTAATGGCATGCAGTAGTGGCTCCGTATTCACAAATTCATCAAACACAGCAGCCTTACCTGCTCTTAAGGGATAGTTTAGGGTCATCTGATCCAGCCCTAACTATATGCTTTATCAAAAAAAGGAAAATTTTAAACCTTATCTTAAAAGTAGAGAGGGTGTCTGTCTCGTGAATTTAAACTGGGAGAGGAGCCACCAGATGTAACGTGCAGTACGTGAGAGAAGCAATCTGATGGGATAATGTGGTGCTATGAGGTGTGTAAGACGTAATGGGGCCTGATTATTCGAGAGTTTATATATGAGCCATTGAAGAGAATCCAGAATGGGACATACATGCTCTCACCGTCTAGTACCTGTTAGTCCTTGAGCCGCAGTGTTTTAGATCAGCGCAGTTCAAATGTGACTGGTCAGTCTTTTATGCTCAAAGCATCCTTTAGTGATGATCCTGGATTTACTGACATTGATTATATTGTTCACTGAAATCTTATTTTTCAGTCTCACTCACTGTTCAGGTTTGGGCATTTGGACTAAACACATCATAATGGATCACTTTGAGAAAATCAACATCTGTAGCTCTGGTGTAAATAAACGTAATCATAGCCAGATGGTTATCTTAATTTAGCACTAAATGGAAAGAGTGTTAACAGCCAGCTGAGCTAGATTACAGGGAACAAGATTTAGACTGTTCCTACTACAGGTTCACTTTATCATGTTATACATGTTATGTTACAGGTAATCGTGTACCAGTTCAAACATTACCGACAATCTGACCAAGGAACCAAAAATAGATATATAGGAATATAGTTGTTCCTTCTTTGTTTCATTCAGTAAATCAATCATAAAGCAACAACAACAACAACAACAAAAGAGTCCCTGTCTACAAATGTTGATGCAACATTTAAATCCATATTAATAAAACAGTTCACATCAGTGTTGCTGACAACCACATGCAAGTATAATAATCCAGTGTTTCAGCAGTTTTCCATGCAGAGCCTGGGAGTGGTTTTTGTTGAAATTAGATTTTGGACTGAACATGATGGATCTGTATTGAGGCCAGCTGGCTGCGGTCTGGCTTCACCAACACAACAGTCACTGTTCAGTGCACCCTTGATATATTTATACTGTCAGATTTACCTATTATTTTTCTACCATCTTTACTGCTCCAGGAACAAGGACTTCTTGCTCTTACGGCTACTATTTCTATTAATTCAACTACTCTGCAAATAAATTCATTTTCATATACTGATATTTTTAACGCTTTGCTCAGTAATACGATCTTTCCCTTTACAGTCTTCAATTTGTGCAATGTGCTCTCATTAGTAAACTGATAAAGTGCCCGGTTGCACATTTATATCGCAGCACAGACAGTTTGAGAGTGAATGAGTGTGATAACACATATGAGCTGGAAGCTACAAGCAGCCACACTATATTCCTAGTTGCTGACAGGAAGCTTTAGCAGGATGAAATATCTGTGCGTATGTGTGTGTGTGAGAGAGCAGGCAAGCGAGATGTGGAAAGTGGCCAAATCAGCACGGTCTAATTTCAGTCCTAGCTGACCCCAAGGCGCCCTAATGAAGACGGAGCTAACAATCAGCTGCCCTGCTGGAAGACAGGAGCAAAAAAAGATGATATTTACTCTAAATTGCACCATCCTACTTGGTTGTTATTCGCAGAGCATAAAACCCGACAAGCAGTACATCCACAAATAACATCTCCCAGGATTTAGACTGTTGCTCGTATTAATTTTTCAACCTGTTTGTGTGCATTCCAGACATTCCTAATAACCATTTGCAGAAGCACAGATGAATCAGCATTTGTGTCAGCCATGTCTGGAGAGCTTATACAAGCCTTTTCCCTCACAGATATCAGGGTGGGGATTTTAGACACCAAACTTTGTTAACAAAACTTGTGTGAATTGCATGACTCAAACAAAACTACCCAAGGCAAGAGCTCTCTGGAGGAGTCGAGTGTACCAGTGTCAAAGTCTGCAATCTAAGTCTGCAGTTCCTTCGTGAATTTAAGTACAACACGGTGCAAACCGCTGGTTACACTCAAGAACACTAAGGCTAAATTAAGCTTTGTCAGAAAACGTCTTGATGCATTCTCAATCATCCAGGTAAGTAAATCTCAAAGTCTCCAAAGGTTGACTCTGTTCATCTGGACGTAGCATTTTCAGTGGGAGAAACGTTTCGTCACTCATCCAAGTGACTTCTTCAGTCTCAGCTGACTGCAGGTTTCCCCAATCTTATAAACAGTACATTTGCATAATGACTGAAACCAGCCCACTGAAAGAACAATGGGCTGGGAGGTCAGTTCCTTCATCATGATTATGCAAATTCTCATGACCATTGATCAACAACCACTGATCAATGGCCATGAGTCCCATTCACAGAGCGTTGGGGAATGGCTGCAATCACAGCATTGTAAGATGGCGAAAGATGTACCCTTAGGCCCCCTCCTCCTCGAATCAGAGATGGTGTTTCCCTTTTCACGTAAATGGCCTCCTTGACTCCGCGCTCAAACCAGCGTTTCTCAATGTCCAGGATGTGTACATCCTCATCGTTGAAAGAGTGTCTGCTGGCCTGTAGGTGTAAATAGACTGCAGAGTCCTGGCCTGACGAGGTAGCTCTTCTGCGTTGTGCCATCCACTTCGCCAGAGGTTGTTTGGTTTCCCCGAAGTATAAATCCTGACAATCCTCCTGACACTTAACAGCGTACACTATGTTACTCTGTTTGTTTCGGGGGACCCGATCCTGACACATACGTGATCACTACAGGTTTTCGCTGATCAATGACCATGAGTACCATTCACAGAGAGTTGGGGAATGGCTGCAATCACAGCATTGTAAGATGGCAAAAAATGTACCCTTAGGCCCACCATTCACTGCTCAGTGACGAAAATACTTATGAGCCCCTGAAACGAGACCCCGGAAGTGGCTACAGGAAGAGGGTGATAGACTGTCTGAAGCAGTT
This sequence comes from Maylandia zebra, assembly GCF_041146795.1. Lineage (NCBI taxonomy): Eukaryota > Metazoa > Chordata > Actinopteri > Cichliformes > Cichlidae > Maylandia > Maylandia zebra. Next base: position 16,188,862 of record NC_135188.1, on the reverse strand, counting down.
AGAACAAGGCAATGCTATTGCCCGGACCTCATTCCAAAGGCTATACCCAGGGGAATTGTCTGTATGATCAACTCGGTCAACTATAACATCTCTAAGTTTCTGGCTTTGATTCTCAATCTGGTAGGCAGTTCTGAACACCACATCCAGAACACCTTGGATTTTGTTGAGAAGGTGAGAGATGTCATTATGGAGGCAGATGAAACCATGGTCTCGTACGACGTTACATCTCTCTTCACTTGCATCCCAGTTACGGAAGCGTTGGAGGTAGTTCGTAAGAGATTACAGGATGACCCCAACCTCAGCAACAGGACCACTCTCAGCATCGACCAAGTGTGTTTGCTTTTGAAACTGTGTCTTCATTCCACCTACTTCACATACAAGGGTCAGTTCTACAGGCAGAAACATGGGTGTGCCATGGGTTACCCAGTTTCACCCAATTTGTACATGGAAGAGGTGGAAAAGAGGGCTTTGTTATCCTACCCTGGAACACCACCAAGCCATTGGTTCAGGTATGTGGATGACACCTGGGTGAAAATCAAATCTCAGGACCAGGGCTTGCAAAATCGCTAGCCCGACGTCCCGGCGATATCTCCGGTCGGGCAACCAAAATCTATCTCAGCCCTGCTCGTTGGGTTATCATATAGCCCGATGGAATTAACTTAATTAATTCTGATTGGATCTCATTTTCATCTTGTTTTTATTCATCAACAAAAGTGTCAATACGTTTCATTTTATCATAGTTTTTGTCCTCAAGGATTAGTTTTTACCTAGTTATCATCTGTTTTTTGTCAGAAAAAAAGGTAGCTGACAAAAACTATGATGAAAACTATTGGTCAATGAAATTAACGCTGATGGGAAGACTACAGAGCCCAGCAAGGGACATTGGAGAAAAAAAATGAAGATGAACTTTTGCAAGATCTCGCAAAATAGGCTGCATCCTTCGGGGGCTGCCAACTTGAAGCTGACCGGGAATTTGAAGTTTACACAGCTACATTCTCGTCTGAAAATATCTTAAAAGTTCATTTTGTGACCCAGAAAGAGTAATACTAAAACTAAGTAGCTGCCGCCATTGTTGGAAACTGGAATTGGCTGGGCCGCGCTATGAATAGGTTGGGATAGGTTGGATGATGAAGGATACACCCAACCCATCCATCAAATTCGGGGAAATGAAGGACACATTTGGAGCAGCTTTCGAATTAGGACAGCCTTTGTTTCCTGGCTGTGATGTAATCGGCCTTCAAATCCGGCCTCCAAAGGATGTGGCCTATTTTGCGAGATCTCGCAAAAATAACTCAGGACAAAAAATCTGGTTCAAGAAAAGAACAGTTTGTGATCTGAAGTATACAAGATATTCCATCAAACATGGTGAAGATAATGTTATGGCACTGGAATGTATGGTTGGGATTGGAACCAGGTTTCTTGTGTTTATTGAAGATGTGAGTGCTGGTAGAAGTGGTAGGATGAATTGTGAAGTATACAGGGTTATGCTCACATTTGGCTTCACATTGCAAATGGATAATGATCTAAAGCAATCCACAGAGTTTCTCAAGCTACATCCACACTAGCCTGGATACATTTGAAAACGGCGTGTATGTCTGAAAACACTATGTGTCCACACTATCGCTTTCAGTCATTTTCACAGAGTTGTGCGTCCACATTGAAACGGCCCAAAACGCTTACGTTCCAGTCCTTCGTATGCGTGAAACGGAAGACGATTCGACCTGCCTCATTTCTGTCTGCCGTTTATTTACTTTCCGGCTCTTTGAAACATTGTGGCAAAATGTCGAAGACAAGCACCAAGTTTTTTAAATGGACTAACAATGAGGTGGAGTTGTTGCTGCGAGTAACACAAAAGTACAAAGTTGCAAAAGCGAGTGAGAATTAAAGAATTTGAAGAAAAGCCATCTGGAGCATGTACAGACTGATATTAATCTTTAATAGGGCTGTCAGAATTGAGCACAAACAGAACAACAGCTGTATAATGCCCTCCACTATCTTGGTTTAACTGGTCACATGACTGCATCATATGACTAAAATGTGTCATCGTTTTCGAAAAGTCTCCGGTTTCGCTGTCCACACTGTGCCGTGAAAATGGCGTTTTCAAATGTATCTGTTTTGGAGAGCGTTTTCAAAATGCTGCATTTTCCTTGACTGAAAATGCTGTCTCAGTGTGAATGGAAGGCCAACACAGAGAGAAAAAGATGTTTTTTCAAACGAAAACGTATTAGTGTGGACATGGCCTCAAGGCAAAGGAATGTGATTTTCTTCAATCACTAAGTCATTAACCTGATCTAGACCCAACAGAGCATGCTTTTATGTTGCTGAAGACAAAACTGAAGGTAGAAAGACCCACAAAGACCCTGCAGAGCATCTCAAGGTGTGAAACATAGCATTTGGTGATGTCCGTGGGTTCTAGACTTTAGGCAGTCTCATTGAACAAAATATTTTCTTCCAAGTATTAAAACAATCCCCGTATTTGAAATTATGGTAGTTTGTCCAATTATTTTAGAGAGTCTGAAAATGGGGGGAGGGGGGATGTGTATAAAAATGGTTGCAGGTCTTAAACAGTGAATTTAAACTTTTGGTTAAATTTAACGTTTGATTTAAAGCAGAAAGTCTGAACTTGGATCACGTCTTGATTCTTTGATTTAAAATGAGCTATGGTGATGTGCGGAGGCAAAATGACAAAAAAAATGGGCTCATTATCCAAATATTTTTTGGCCTCACTGCTTCCTTCCCTGCACATTTCCAGGCAAATGAGACCACAAACAGTTTTTAACTTTTTTTTTTGAGAATGTAAAAATAAATCCAATGATCTCTTTTCCTTTGCTTTTACTTTGGTCTTCACCAGCTGCTCCACTAGTGTCTCAGTTTGTCTGCTGCATATCCAAAGTCTGGCTGTATGACTGAGTTTTAGGACTAAAAGCAAGACATAAGCTAAAAGTCTTAGGGTTAGGGGTTAGGAAGTCAGGCTCAGATTAAGTGATGATATAAAAAAAGTTTTTCTTTAGAGTGAAAGAACAACAAAACATGCAGAAAATATCTTCCTAACTAAGCGATGATGAATTTATTATGACTGGGTGATGAACAAAATATAAGCTCCATTATTTAGATATATTTCCATGTTACAGCTTTTTCTACGGTTGGTATCACTGTAAGTGTTTTAACCGATGCATGAAAACTATACATTTTTAGACATAAGTTGTAACAGCCGGCGTTTTCTTTGTGAGTATTTATTACACAGTTGCTTTTTATCCGTAAATACTCTGCATCCTCTTTTACATGATTCAGTTTATTTTGAAAAGTCCCAACAGGATCTTGAGCTTTATTGTGAAAGGTTTATGTGGAAAATAAACAAGCGGATACGCGATGTTGTTGCTAACGACAACGCATAAAAACAGGTGATTGTCCATCCTTAGTGTGGTTATATTAAATATAAGAGAAAGAGAGAACTTTAAAAAATTACCATCAAAATGATGAAAAAATATTGCCGCAAACAGTTTATTTTGCGACGCCACAAAACAAACGATAGCGTAAAATGAAATGATAGACGTTTTTATATCGTCATCCGATACATATCGTTATATCGAACAGCCCTACTTCAGTAATAGATTTAAGAGAAAGAATGTTGTAGCCAGTGTTCTGGACAAGATTGCATCTTTAACTGTAAGAATCTAAAGGCCTTGCTAAGCTTTGTAAGAATCTGCTTCTCTCCAGGGACAACTCTGCAAAAGGGTCACTGTGCAAACTGGCCACAATTGAAGATCTGACGGTCCCTTGAAATTCAGTTTGACACAGCCGTTTTGTAAAGAACAAACTTTAAACTCACCTACACACATTTCAATTAACAGATTGTTTTAGCAATACATAAATAAAAAAAAAGAGATAACTTCAGTCATTTGGCTTAGAAAGGTAGTTTCAAGCACCAGATCTACTGAAACATACAAAAGGCTGAAGACTATTGGCTCCACCATTTTCAGTGCACAGCCACTGGATATCACATGGACTCAGTAGGCAAGTGATGGCTGATCTCACTACACTGGACACTGATGTTCTCAGTACACATCCACCATCTGCACAATGCCTAGAAAGTTCAGTGCAGTGTATGTGTGAAAATTCACTTATGTCAAAATATAATAGGAAGATTGCTTTTATGTACCTTTATGATGCTGCATAAGTGGGGTTGAAGAACCCTTTTAGGTTTAATAATATTATCTCCATGAAGAGCAAAAATCAATGTTTTTTTCTGACATATCTCTATTATTGCATCTGTTTAATTGTTGTATTTATGTAGCTTTGTATCAATCAAAATTATCAACTGACTGAATACTATGGTGGAAATTAAAGGCTCCTGATGTTGTGAAAATGACTTTTGAAGTAGTTCACTGGGTGTAAATGAATGTATCGGTGTAATCCAAAATAGTTAAAGATTGAGAAACTTCATGAGCTTGTGGGGGGCACTCATCTGCACAAATGCATACCAGAGACCAGACTCACCATGGTAGATATTACACACCGACTTTCATCACTCTGAAAAAGGAAAAAGCACAAAAACATGCACTGAATCAAATTAGCAGACTAAGAGGCACTGCACTGAAGCTTCCAAACCCTAAAAAAATATTCACCTCTGTATGTTTTTTATATTAACACTGAGAAGCAAGGCGACACATTTGGACAAGGACGAGGTTTATTGTGGATTATGGTTAGCTGTTTTTTATTGCTTTTATCTAAAAACAAAAGTATCCAAGGCTAGCTGAAGCTTTCATGGCTACCAAATAAAAGTTTATACACTCAGCCCCACGCTTAAGATAGAGTTAAAGGAGAGAACAGAAGACAAGGGTATAGGAGAAAAAGATAGAGAGAATAAATGTAGACAGATGGTAAATACTTCCCTCCTGTAGGGAGACATGTCAGACCGCAGAGCACTGCTGCTCCCTGCATGACAAGACCAGGCAGGCAGACTCTGTGTGTGTGTGTGTGTCTAGGCAGGCAGGCACTCTCAGTGAATGTAGGTGAAAGGGCTTTGCTGTCAGAGCGAGGCAATGCAGAGCTGAGCAGAGCAGGGATAAGCTATAATCTACACTCCCCCGCCATCTTTCCAAAGGGGTGGGGTGGAGAGGCGGATCGATGTGGGAGGAGGAGGGAAGGGCAGTAAGGGAGAAAGATACAGAAGTCACTTGATTAACTTTTCCAATAAAGCTGCCAGTTTTTGTTGTTTTCTCGAGCAGCCATCTTTTAGTATCATAACTGCAGCCTCGAGGTGGGGCTTTAAAAAACAAAGAGCAGCTGCATTCAGCTCAGAGTCCTCAGCGTAATGTGGTGCCCATGCTAGTCCACAGGTTTTCTTGTATATCCTCACTGACAGCACATTGCAGAAACAACACTGCACGCCACAGTGCCACATTATTCACGCACCATCTCAAAAGGTTCAAGCAGCCAAGAATTTGTATTCCTAAATCAAAAACTGCAGCACCAAATGTGTCCTGAATAAACCGGACTCCATTTGTGTTCACCATAAAGAGGAGAATCTAACTGAAAAGCTGCAAATGTTTTTGTATTGATAGCATCCTAAAATATTCTGACATAATTTTCATGCAATATTGACCTCTAGTGAATACATTATTCAACCGTTCTGGTTAGACATTCACACCACTTCATTAAAGTCAGGGAAAGATCATGGCCTGTTTCAATGCAGAAGAAATCCACAGTGACTTTAAATGCACCATATTTATTTATATTTAATCCAAACCATGATCTTCTATGACCTTTACTGGTGTTTCTGTTGCCTGAACCGAGTCAAAGGTGCCAGTGTAGACGTGAGCCCTGCTGTCTGGAGTATGAATCTCTGTCATTCACCTAAGTCACTTCCTGCCAAACTCTTTCAAATCATAAAAATAGCTTTATTTAAAAAATTACCTCTGAAAATAAGTGGCTAGTTCTGCCCCATCTAAAAAGCAGGAAGGCTAGAGGTCTTAACATTAAAATATAACTTTTAGCAACCAAGCAGTGTCGTAATAATCAACTACTATGGTATATAGATACGATGAATACTAATAATGAGTGGTTGGTGAGTGGTTGCTGGCTGTAACAGGGTGACATTGGTCGCAAACAGGTTGTTTTACCAAAAATCTCCTGGTGATTGCTTTGGTCACTAGTAGGTTGCCGTGGTTACCTATACTTTGCACAAAAGACATTAGGGGTGTCCAAATTCATTGGCTGCATTCTCTTGAGGACCCGGTGGTCTATGTGGGCCGGGTACTCCGAAGGCTTGGTAGATCAGAAGTGAGCAGCTGTGAAATTGGGTGGTCTAGCCTTCAGTTTTGGAAGGAGGACGCATTTGTCGGCTGCATTTGGAGGAGTCTACCAATTTGGACAGCCTTTGTCGTGTCGCTGTGACGTAATCGGCCTCAGGAGGATGCAGGATATGAATTTGGACACCCCCATCAACTTGTAAATGGCCTGTATTTGTATAGCGCTTTCCTAATCCCTAAGGACCCCAAAGCGCTTTACACGTCCAGTCATCCACCCATTCACACACACATTCAAACACTGGTGATGCCACGGACTGACAGAGGCGAGGCTGCCGGACACTGGCGCCACCTCTGACCACCACCAGTAGGCGTACAGTAAAGGACACAACAACTGAGACTGTCCAAGCCGGGGCTCGAACCGGCAACCTTCTTGAGCCCCGATCGCCCCATTTGCTAGTCTGTAAATACTTGCTAACTAGCAACCAAAACAATCACAAAGATGTTTTCTGCACAGCACCCAATATGTCTTTGTGACCAATTTCCCCTAGCAACAGCAACTAACCTCCCAGAAACATATATTTCCCTAGCAACCAGTGGCAACCAGAGGATCTCTGACTGGTTTCTGTAGGTTTGTGTGATTGGATCTTTAGCAGTCAATTTTATAGCAACTGCCAGCAACGCCTGACAGGGAAGAAACCATTTTCCCTTGCCTTCACTTGTTGCCAACTGGTCTTTAGGCCTGTATTACTGGGGCCCAACTAAACCAGTAATAAAATAATGCTAGAATCTGCAGTTCCGAGAAGTGAATCATTCTACACAGACATGGTAAAATATTCAGTTTGTAGTAGAAAGTTATATTTTTGCAGAGTGATCACCACATCTTATTAGCCCATATATGAAAAGTCTCCAAAGCCAGAATTACAGAATTTTTCCCGTGCACGTACCCAACCTGTTTTGGAACTTGAAGTGTTAATATGTGATTTCATGATGAAAAATACCAAAACATAGTTTTAAGTTTTAAACTAACACTTCCAGCTATATTTGTTCAACATGTACTAACATAACATTGTGTAGTCTCCTCTCTGTGCTGTTGGAGTTTTATAACACAGTCCAGCAGACAAAAATACATCCTGTACTTCTGTGCTTGTGGATGCCACAAATAAACAGTTAGACCGAAACCACAGCTTCCTTTCAGCGGTTTCGTAGCAATCTCTCTCAGAATTCTAAAAGCACAAATAACCATAACATTAACATTCATGCATCCCATCATCAGAGATCCATCAACAATACGACTGGAGTTGGAAATGGACAGCTCATACTTCTGTGACACACTTTGAAGTCCCTTGTTATATAACACAGAGCACTTTTGGCTGCAGGAGATGCTTACTGTTCACTGGGGAGAAATCTGCTTTCCCTGCATAACAAGACAGTGCTATAAAAAAATAGAGATTCGGTGTGTGTGTGTGTGTGTGGGCGCCTACGTGAGCTTGCTGCAGGCATAAACTGGAAAGGACAATCAACAATTACAGGCAGGCAGGCAGGCGTGGGGATGGAGGTGGTGGTGGGGGAGGTTTAGCTGAGAGAGAGGGAAGAAGAAAAATGAATCAGGGCTTGTGTGCTTGGTTAGGTTAGATAATGAATTGCTGACTGGGTGGGGATGTGGTGGGGAGTTAGTGTAGGAAGGCTGAGGTCACTTCAGGCCAACGTGTCTCACAGGAATAAGGAGATGAAACCAGTGCTGCTAAACAAAGCCCGGCAAACACGCTGAGACCAAAACAAAAAACACAGATTTATTTACGGAGGAAATGCTCAGAGTAAACATTCACAGTTTTGTGTCCCGTGTCACCCTTCAGTTCTACATACAATAGTATTCACTCTTGGAGCTGCCCACAGCATTGCTTGTGGGTCGTCTGTGCAATTTTTGACCACTTATGAGCAATGTTTTTAGAAGCGTTCCCACAGTTTGTTTGCACTGGGTTCATGCACATGCATATGCACGTACATGAGTGATGTAACACTCATTAATGCCTCAGGTTTCATGCTGTTCATTTCACTAAGGAGTTGGTGGGGTTACCATGCGACAAACACACAGAGGTAGAACACCACAAACTACATTCAGTAAGATTTTAAGACCTTTATGTTTTTAATATGTGAGCAGATGATGATATGTTCATTCTTCCCAGGGATTTGGCCACGTTGTGGAAACACTTAGAACACTTCTCCACCCTTTAGCTTAAGAAGCTCCCAGTGCGAGACACTGTGATGTCAAAGCCAGCTGCACTTAGGCAATGTCCATGTAATTTGCTGTATTGTTATTCTTCATGTAAAATGCAAGTTATGTAACTTGGTTAATAGAACAATGCAGGAGCAAAGGGGTTTTCACATAAAGAGACAGCCATAATAGGTTTAATGAAATGCTCTACAGAAAACTGTGAAAACACCTCCGTAATCACTTTGTTTCCTGTTTTCACTTCTTTTATCCCGTTTCCACTGGCATCTTTAGTGTAGGAGAAGACTGAAGTGAGTCAAGCACACACAAAAATGTAAGTATGAAGCTTTATGGCACTCAAATCCCTTAAAACAGAGATTCTGACACTGTTTTTGCCTGAAAAATCAGGGTTTGTGTTTAAGCATATAGGCAGAAAAATACCTGTTCACTCATTTAACTCAGCCTTACTATATGAACATTACCAAGACATTGTCCAGCAACAGTGGCCAGTGGATAAAATGGGCAATAAGTTATGATTGCTGCTAACATTACTGACTACACTAACTTTTGTGGCAGCATACATTGTCAGTAATATTAGAAAAGCCCAAAATGTTTTCGAAACAATAAAATAATTTGGTTTAGTGTGTATGCTAGGGTTTATAGAAGCTCAAACAACAGTTAAACAAAGGAGTATGTACATAAGATATGTATGTAGCTTTAAACCTGCAATCTTCCAAAAGGCCACCAGGGGGCAACAACTGTGGTTACAAACAGACATTCAGCTGTAAACAGGTCTATAGACAAATGACCCCTGGCTTCCTTTACCAGATGAATTTAGTCAAGTCTACCAGAACACAAACCGATGATTTCAAAAACGGGACATCGCAAACTAACGTTAAAGTGTGGCTGCTTCCATCGTTTATATGCAGTCTATAGTTTAAACCATCCAACAACAGAATCCCCCTTTAGAAGGAATCATGTCATTCAAATACATGATTTAATGCATCTCAGAACTGTCTTGGAAGGGCATTTTCTTGAAAGCCCGTGTGTCCTACTAATGGGGGTGCAGCACTTCTGTTCAGTAGGGATTGGGGGTGGGGAGGTTGGAGATGGGGGGGAGAAAGTGATTCCCTTAAGTGCATGTCCCAATAAAACTGGAGATGTGTATGAGAGAGGCTTGGATAAGAGTATTAAATAAATGCAGAGGACGACAAGGAGAGATGGTGCATTGAAGTTGGGGGAATGGAGGTCTGGGTAGTGCGGGGGTGGGGCACAAAGTATGGATTTATGACAGAAAAGGACAAGAAAAATTGAAAAGAATAGGAGGGGTGACACAGTGAAGCTAGCATGGATAGACAGATGAATTAGACTAGATAAATGTTTAATGATTCCCACAGAGGTGGGATGGGTTTGCACAGAGCGTTCTCACTCCCGAGGCGTAACATGTCGACGTTTTGTCACGTCCCGCGGCGTTCCTGAGGAACGTGAAAGGAGACCTTCGGCGTTCTTATGGTACGCGGCGGGTTATTGCTGGAATCCAGTGCAATGACGCTCCCGCGGTAGTAGACGTTCCAGCCCTGTATTCCAGCCCTAAACCTAACCTTATCCCTAGCCCTGACCATAACCTTATTCCTGACCTTAACCAGGACTTTAATGATGTTAAATAGCGTGTTTCTAAGCGATTTGAAGAAAAAGAGCGAACATGTGTAGGTTCAGTCCAGACGGTTCTCATATTTCCTCTTTTTCCGAGGTCGTCATTTAGGAACGTGGTGGGTAGCCGAAAACGTAATATGGTGACGATTTGTCACCTACCATAAAATGTTACGCTTTGGGAGTGAGAACGGGTTGGTTTGCAATAGAATAAATGGTATACAGAGAAGTCTGTAAAATAAACAAAAGCAAAAGAAGATCGTGGGAGTATGAAGCCAAGGATAAGCACTGAAAAGAAGTGCTTCAGCTGCAGCTTCAGCATAATTTGCTTTTCTTATAAATCTGTTATAGTAAAATAAACATGCAGACTGTACAACAAGCCAAACTTACATCTGGTGAGAAAGAGAGAGACTCATTTGAATCGGACGGCACAAGTTTTGCTTCATGTTGAAACTGAAGGTGGATATAAGCATGAAGTCAGAAGGAGACTTTCAGAGAGCTGACAGACTGTAAGGGGGTAACAGCTAAGCTTAAATCAAGCAAGATTTATGTCTTTTATGGGCAGAATAACTAAGCCCAACACTACGACAACTTCAAAATATTCTTTATATATGATTCTTTATCATCAAATATCGATGCCGAAACTACCCTCAACTGTCATCCTCATATACTTCAGATAGATCAAAGCCCTGACGTCATACATGAGTTCATGAAGCATCAAGGTAAATATATCACCATCTAGGTGTTTTGAAACTGGACATGATGAGCGAGGGGTGGCTCCGCCCGAGAAATGAAGGGACACTGCATGCTAAAGCCCCAGCATGCTTTATCCTCATTTTTAACTTTTATGTGGAAAAAAAATGCACAAATGAATTTCATACTGCAGTGAATAACCTTTTCATTAGAGACTAAGGCCATAAAATCACAAGGAAAGTGTTACTGAGGTCTTAGATCAAGTAAGAAATAACAACTTTTGACTTTAAAATATATATAATCTGATTTTTGAAAACATTATTATTATTATTATTATTATTATTATTATTATTATTATTATTATTATTATTATTATTATTATTATTATTATTATTATTATTATTATTATTATTTGTAACCAAAGCTGTCGCCCTCTACCTGGTATTAGAGGAATACTGGTATAAGGTCTGCTATGTCCATGTGTGGTTACTATGTTAGTGATCTGCTAGCACAAACACAGAGTTTTTACATCTCGGAGGAATGATGGGTTTCATTCAACATTTTTATGATAATCTTATACCATATGTTGTATACAATAAGACAAGCAACCATCTAAACTGCAGGTAGCCAGAAATAGCTCCAACTACGGTACACCTGCAGCTGGTGCCTTTGGTATTCTTCAACCTATATGCTGCAGTTTGGTGTGTGTGTTGTTTTTGGAAGCAGGGAATAAGAAAATGCTGAGGTCACTACTTTGCCTTAAAGTGAATGTCTAGCATTATTTAAGGACTTAATTAAGGTGAGGAAGTTTGAACTGGACTGTCGGAGTGACTGACTGAAGAAGTGGACATCTGTGCACGCCCACTACAAACCACAGGTTTCTTCTTTCCTTTTTAGCCTGCACTAATGGAAGGAGGTTACTAATGGTGAGGCTTCACTAGAGACGGCCAGACAGTGGTTGGATTGCTGGATCAGGGTTAATGAATGAAATCCCATTGGGACCACAAACTACTTATACATAGACATGGCAGGTATTCAACTTAAGTGTGGTCATTATTCACTCAATGTTAGTTCCACTGCTGTGGCAACCCCCCCCCCCCCCAAAAAAAACAAAAAAACAAACAAAACCTTGACCTATTTCTTTTGCCCCATCCAAAAAGAATTTGCAAGATATTAGTAATGTCAGAGGAAACAAACCAGATCTCACAGGATGTCTGCTGTTGAAACAAAATGAAAGAAGAACTTGAATTAAATTTAGAAACTAGGAAACAGCTGCCAGGTGAGGCCACAGTGCTACAATGTTTCCCAAACTGAGAATGATGAAGGTAACTGATCCCAGACTTAAACATAAAGCTGCGCAGCGCTGCCAGCACTGGGATATCTTCCATTAAGGTCAAGTATGCACTAATTCACATCAGAATGTTCTCAAAAAGTCACAGAACAAAACATCTGATTATGTAAACAGAGAAAGAAACAAAACTGGAGTTTCCCGTAATTCTAATAATAATAATAATTAAAAAAAAAAACCCACACATGCACACACTCATATTTTAGATGAGGAAAGGAGCAGCAGTGACTCATGTCTTCCATGTTAACCTGTGGAATTTGATTTTTAGAGTCAGAACTAATGAAGAACACATTTTGTAGACTGTGGCAAAGACAGCTGTAGGAACCAGGATGTCAGCCATTAGTTTTGGACTTTGGTTGAACTAGTTTTAAAGCTTCAAGGGCAAAAATTGCAATAATCGGACAAAAATGTTGTTATCGATTTTTATCAGTTGCCAACTGCATCCAGACCCCTAACTCCAGTGTCCATGTGCGTTAGCTATTTAAAAAAAACAACAAAAAAACAGTCACCCTTGTCATAATTATTATACAATCCATTGAGAACAAAGGGTATTTTATCATCAAGTCAAAATCGGAATTAGATTAGTTTTACTTTAGCTTTAGACATACAGCTTTATAACAAAGCTTAGCATGCAAAAGGTAGCTTTCACCGTCTAAACGGGCAAGCAGGCATTCTCATCTTGGTTATTATCACAAATTGTGGCTAGCAGTCTCAGTGGGAGCTTACATGGTGCAAAGGAGCTCAAAGACCCACAGACGATGAAGGAGAAAGTCCAGTAAGCTGCAGTGATTCTGTGTACAATCCACAACTGCAGTCCAATACTGCATGTTACTATTATCAGAGAGCATTGCCATGTCCTCTTTCAATCCATCAATCTCTGTGTGTGAAGATGGAAGAAGAGACAGGCTGGGTTAACAGTTAATGAGCGAGAGACAGGGGAACATGATGGATGTCGGGGTGGGTACTAAATGAAGAGGGGAGGTGAGCAGAATGAATCACAGGGTAGTGAGAGAGAAACTGGAGAGTTAGAGAAATAAAGGACAGCATAATGAGGGAAGTGAGATAAAATTAGAGGGTGGAGGCGGTGGTAGTGGTGGGGGGTTAAAAAAATGGGAGAAGGAGGGGGAGGAGTCAGAAAAAATAAGTGGGAAACTGTAGAAAAGAAACATAAGGAGAAGTCTGCAGATGTGTGTGTGCTGCAGGAACAGGCAGGGTGATGGGAGGCTGTGGTGCATGATAAGCACTGTTATTTATAGATCTATGGAAACAGGCGAAGGAAGACTGCAAACCAGCGCTATCAGCCGTCTCATATTATTCCCGGTTGAGTGGAGAGGGGCACATGTGTGGAGAGTGTGTGCGCAGTCCTGTGAGAACTGAATACAAGCATTGAAAGATGTGGAGAGCGTACTTTGCCAGTCTTATTGCTAGCTCTGGGTTAAGGCTCAGCGCCAGGCTTTTTAAACTTCCTGTCCATCCTCGTCTTGTTATCCCTGTCCCGGGAGACAAAGCCTTCTGTGTCCAGGCTCCAACACTGTGGAACTCTGTTCACCTTCATTTTCTCTCCCTGAGCTTGGTTTAAAAGCTGTACTGCTGTGTGACCGTTAATGTTTCTGGCCCCATTAGTCATGTTATATTAGGAATAAATTATAAACTCTTGTTATGTCCTCCTATCTAGAGGGCTGAGGCACAACATGATAAATACATCGACCCCCTCCCCATGTCCCAAGCAGCCAAAGAAATTAAGACGTTTTAATCAAGAATATAAGTTGTATTTAGTCTTCAGCAGATTTATGAACACAGGACAAAAGAACAAACAACACTGTTTACCAATAAAAGCTCAGATAACCTAATCAAAAGTAATTAAGAAAATACGAGCGCTTATCTACCTAGACTAACAAAAAAGGAGAAAACGGTGCAAACACTAATCAGAGCTCATCTTGCTCCATCTAAATACAGATCAAACTTCAGTTACACAAATGCTGGCTGGGTGGCTGAAAGGTAAGCAGATGGTCCGCTGGAAGTGGCAAGCATCTCAGCTCCTAATCTAGTGTGTAATTAATACACGCAATGCAGGCATTTCCATGAAAGGAAATACAAGGTAGACATAATGAAACAACTATTATTAATAATGATGATAATGATCTAATACAGTAATAGGAAACCAGATAAAAACAGAACAAAAAACGTCGACGCTGGTGAGATGTTGGTGACAACTCTGAGCCAAGATCGTTGTCCCTCAGCACAACCCTACAGAGATACAGTATACGGGAGAAAAAACATGCTCATATCTATAAGCTTCACAGTTAATGTCCGTGAACAGTCAGCCACAGATAATAATTTCATCTTTACAGATTCCATCAGCAGGTTCAAATTCCAGACCATTCTCCCTTTTTATCTCTTTTGTGTCCCACGAGTTTCTCAGAGTCAGCAAGTCTTCTGAGCAAATGTATTACCATGCATTAAAAGGTGAATGCGGCACTGGAAGAGTAAAACTACAGCCCCTGAAACATGCTGATGTTGAATTATTTACCGAGATGTATATCCAGCAACAGCTTTGGACCGAAACAGAATCACGTAGGACATAAAGCTCTTTGTACACTTTTTAGTAACCCGTTCTTATTCATTAGAAAAGAGGTAAGTTGGGAGAAAAATGGCCTGCATGCATTTTTTTTAATTTTACAAAACACAAATATTGATGCCATTAAAGTGTCAGAGGTTCAGTACAAGCTCTCCCTGCATTCATTCTTTTCTCTTTCAAAAAAAAGAGGATTGTGAATTTTTGTTGTGAATTTCTGTTGTGGATTTTTGTGGTGAACACTGACAGACTGTTCTCAAACGTATCAAACTGAAAGGCTGGCCCACCCACTGAGGCAAATAACATGGTTAAAGGTGCTATGTTGGTCACACAAGTTTTGGATGACTCACCAAATCCTCTTTGACATATTTAGAGCAAAGGCTGGGAAGTCTGTCTGAAATCTGTCAAGAGCTGGAACCAGTTATAAACAGAAGAGAACATTAATTTCACACTGAATCTGGTTTTTCAGTCTTGAAAAAATTTGTTTGGCTCTGCCTCATCTCGTGGCTACGCAGATATTGGGTAAGGTGGAAGGGTTTTGTTGTGGCATAAATCTGCATGGTTAAAGATATGACTAAAAGTCATGAAAATGCAACCGGCAGCAACAGGATGAGATCTTCAGCCTTCTTTCAAGGTCCCCCTTTAACTCCTAAATCGCAGACTTTTGGAAATACTGCAACACAACAGCAGCGAGTGAACAAAAAAATCCCCAAATTCAGTCAGTAACATCTGTGACCCATGGGGAACAGCCTCACACTCAATGGACAATGATGACATGAACTGTCTGTGGCTCAGTGAGCAGGGGAGATAAATATTTATTTAAAAAAAAAAGACATTTATGCTTTCTGCTAATAAAAACTGCAAATAAGAGAGTTTAACATTTCCAAGTTTATTATGCTACATTATGTACTTTCGCTTTTTGTCTTCATTAATTTAATCTTCACTTTGTCATCTCACCTATTTTTAATCCCTGTGCTGGATTTATCTTATTTAAACATTGTAACACTTTATTCACTATTAAGTATACATTAAGTATACATCCACCACTTCAACCCTAGCGTCATTCATTTTTTCTTTTTCCGTTCTTCATTGTCTCTGTGGAGAGTCTTAGGTGTGTTTTTTTTAAAGAAAGTAACCTAAATTACTAAATTACTACATAACTGTATCAAAATTATGTTCTTAGCTTCAGCGTGCTTGAGTAATGTTAATTATCCTGTAATGCATTAGTACTGAAGCTGGGATTGCACTATGGTATTCAGTGCTTCACCCCAGCTCTATTGCAGTGACACTGGTAAAAGTATTATGGCAGAAATCTCTTTCCCAGCACTTATTTGCATGAGAAAACCATCTCAAGGACACTTTCACCTCCCTCCCTCGTCTCCCTCATAGTGGATGATGAAAGCAAAAGAAGCAGAAAGAAATGAAATGGGACCGGCCTGCCTTTGGAGTGAACAGTAAAGGTTAAAGTGACATTTCATTTTGCTCTCTACTTTGACTTTGTTATTAGTTTTTGGGGGGTTTTCAACGCGTATCCGGTGTTCTAAAATTAGTGTTGTCTTCATATTAGACTCCTTAACACGTCCTTCATAAGTCTACATTCCACACTTTTATATATACAAAGGCTAGGTTGTGTTTATAGAATCATTAGTGCTTCTCAAAAAATGCACAACTCAGTATCGTCCCACTGAAGCACACATGGGATGATTCTGCACCTTTTGATTTACATCCAGCATCAACAAATTGAATCAAACCAGTTTCCTCCTGGAGCGACTATAAAGGAGGGCCGCAGCCACCGTGGCACCAACCATTGTTTTCTTGACTCCATCTGAAGCCTCAGTGTTTGCATATTTGCCACCACCGTGTTGTTATTTTGGAGCTGCACGTGTGTGGATGAAAGGGGGGAGTGCTCTTTACTGATGGCATTACCCAGAGGCGTGTGTATGTTTCAAATCATTTATATTTCACAAATAATTGTGCGCCTCCTTGTTTGCCCTGTTGAAGAGTTAGTTGTTATTAATGGTTATCATGTGTGAATATTTTCTCATGATTACAAGTAAAAATGGTTCAGAATTAATACAGGCCCTCAGTAAACTACCAAGCTCTCCTTGCAGCCAGTAAGATCATTGAAATATACAGTAGTGGGATTGTATCATTACATATTACATCATTACAGGCAAAGACCATTTTACTAGTTCTGGGCTGGATCCACAGCTGCCTTTAAAACTGCCTTAATTTTATTCTAACATTAATTCAACAGAGTGCTGGGAGCATTCCTCAGAGATCTTGGTCCGTATTGACATTGTAGCATTGTGAGTTGCAGCCTTATGTTTCTGCTCTTAGCTGGCAGGAGTGGCGCCTGCTGCGGTCTTCTGCTGCTGTGCACATCTGCTACAGGCTGAACCATTAATGGTTCAATGTGTTGTGCATTCAGAGGCGCTCGGCTGCATACACTGATTGAGAGTTTATTTGAATTACTGTTTCCTTCCTATCAGCTCAGAGCAGTCTAGCCATTCTTCTCTGACCTCTGGCATTTTTGCTCATAAAACTGCCACTCACTGGATAGTTTTCTCTTTTTAAACCCTGGCAAAACTCCCAGTAGATCAGCAGGTTCTGAAAGTTCCACGTGCATTATAAAGCATTTGAATAGATGTACTTCAGCAAGTGTGTATTGAATTATACCAGATGTACTGGTAATAGTTACCTTCGACAAGGAGGTTATGTTTTTGGTAGCATGCATGTCATCATTTTGTTTGTAAACAAGATAAGTCCAAAAGTTTTGCCTGAATTCTGATAAAACTTTTTAGAGGTCTAGAATGGGGTCATGTTAACAATCCATTAAAATTTGGCTTACATCCGCCAAGGTCTTCAAGGTCAACTCAATGATTTATTGGTTGAAAACTAACAAAAAGCCTTACCTTAGAAACAATGATTTTTACAAGTGTGGTCTGTATTGTCGACATATAGAAAGTACCCTAAAAAGATTTTAAAATATCACATCATATTTTACCTTTGACCTCTTCTTCAAGGTCCACAGACTGATCTGAAGGTGAAAGTAATAATAATCCTGTCTTTAAGTGATGACGTGATGAATCCTGCTTCCGGGCCGAAACTACTCTGAGTTTTTATTAAGGCTGTTGTGTTTTTAACACGTTTTAATGTTTTGTATCATGTTCTGTTTAGTCTCAGCAAGCCCCTAAAAACAGTCAGTGATCACAGCCTCTCTCAGTTTTTATTACTGCTATTCATTTTAAAGCTCAGTTTTTAAAAACTTATGATGTAACTACAGCCCAGCCCATGCAGCAGTATAATGACTAACCTCCTATTGTGGATGGATTATCTCAGATGTTCCTGACTGAAGTTTGGTCCGTTTACAGCATCCTGCCATGCGATTGCATTTGTCCCTAACCATCGGGAACCCTCACGTTAACTTTTATCGAGTGGAAAAAAGTTAGCATTCATCCTCCAGCTATGTTAACATAGCTGTGTCGCTAGCAATCACGTAGCACATCATTATATGCCAGCTAGCCAAACTTGAATCACCCTACAAAACATCACTGCTGTTGACATTCCTGTCTTCATTTATGTTGGAAGCCATAGCAGAGCTGTATGTCTTAATTTGTTTCAGAAATCCCTCAGGCTGAACATGGTATATTATATTTAGATGGAAACTAGCGAGCTAACTTCCTGCTAACTTCTAACTCCGTTAAATGTAATAAATTCTGTTTTTATGGATGCCTGGATGTTAAACTTAATTGTTACACCTGGTAAAGCAGCAACACTGATCATTTTATTACAGATGAAAGAATGCAGACAGTTTTTCAACTCTCAGTGATCCCGGAGTGATCGTTTGACTTTGAGACGTGCAGCGGAGTTTGGACTCAGACTGGGCTAATGACGTCAGACTTAAAGACCGGATAATGTTTTATATTTCCATTTAAAACTGTTTATTCCAGCCATTGTTTGTATTGAAGGGAATGATATGTGGAGATTCTAAATATCATGTTACTTTATTCTGACTTTGTTATGCACGAGCCAGTAACAGGTTATAACTGTGTAAGTACATAGCTATTTGTTCCTGTGCATGCATGAAATCTATTTCACTTGTATGCTGCACATAGAGGGCCACCATTAGTCAATGTTCTCTGCAGTTTGAGAACACTTATTATTGAGTTACTCAGAAGTGACACAGGAGGAAATAAAGAAGAAAAAGGCTCTTCAATCTAAAAGTGGTGCAGGTGGAGAGGAGCCAGTGGGAGGCTGAAGAGGTAGGGACACTGAGGCCATGTGAAGGCAACGAAGAGGAGGAACATTAAGAAATTGGATGAATTAATGATGAATCTCTGCAGGCAGGCAGCCAAGAAATGAAAGAGTGTTCGGATGTGTAAGAAAGATACACGTATTCTCATTCGTGCGTGCACACACACACACACACACACACACACACACACACACACACACACACACACACACACACACACACACACACACACACACACAAAGAGATAAACACAGTGGAAGATGGGGAGAGGCATACAGAATGAGAGCAGCAGAAATAGCTGGTATGAAGCAGAGGGTGTATATGAAAGAAGTGGAGATGGGCTCAATGCCAGCAGAGTAGCAGAGGCACGTCTGTTTCTGTACAGTTGTTGGGCTGGATGACAGAAACTGGGAGGTTTGAAAGAATTCATCATAGAAGTCAAGGTTTATTCCAAGGTTGAACCTAGATCTGAGAAAAAAAGGTTTTGCTAATTCATACTGTCACCAAATCAATTTTATATTTAGCATTCAGGGATCTTACTTACTTTATACCAGGCCATTTGAAAATGCTCAAGGCTTATCTTGGCTATTGATATTTTTTTCACCACACTGCCACTTTTAGTTTAGGGCTAACGCTTTATTTTTTCCCCCTCTGAAAGAAGTCGTGTCGCACAAGAAACAACCACTGACAGCGAACTCAGGGGAGCAAAGAGCCAGAGTGCTGCTGCAGCTGTTTGGCACGTCTTCAGCTTTAATAACACGAGAAGCAGAAGGTGATGTAGACCAAGCGATCTGGAACTCTGTGTGAAAAGTGTTTAGATAATGATCACCATCCAACAGCTATCAGTTTTATGACTGTGAAACTGATGCTTTCGGCTATTTTTTCAATAGAACAAATTCTAAGTCCGAATCTAAACAGCGTGATGACAAAACATAAAATAATTACAAAAATTAAATACGACAGGAAACAATCATTGTTTATTCCTGCATATTTGAAAGTAATGAATCTGACATTTTTAATCTTTAATGCACCGAGCTCATTGCAAAAACAATTGACACGAGATTCCGAATTTTTCAGTTGCCACACCTCCAGAATTTAGCGACATAGATAGCCTCAGCCATTACTTATTTTTATTTCTGGCTCTCTTTAACAATGTGTTATTGACTTGCCTTCCTCCCCTCATCACCCAACCGGTTCACGAGCCTGGTTCCTGGAAGCTTTCTGTTTTAAGGGAGCTTTTCTTTCCCACTGTCGCCAAGTGCTTTCTCACTTGGGGTCGTTGATTGTTGACCCCAAGTGAGAATTATTGTATTATTGTAGAGACTCAAATTCCAAAGTGCTTTGAGGCGACTGTTCTTGTGACTTGATACTATCTAAAAATACAATGAATCAAACTTCTCATGCAGCTCTTATCCACTCAGGTCCAAAGAGTTTCTCTGTATATGCTTTGAATGTGGGTTTTAGTGTGATTATCCGGATAGTGTAGCTTGTAAATAAAATAGTGATGGCAATAGTACGCTCTGTCTATGACAGTAATTTGATTTTATTTGAGCCAGCGCAGCTAATTGGTGAGTCCAAACGGGCTGTGGATATATGAGTATGTTAGTTTGTTGTCCGATGATGGAAATGGCAGTCACTGAAGGGTGTGGTCTCCCTATTGCCCTGTGAAAGCTGGGAAAGCATCCAGGGCCTGAAACTCAGTGCTTAACCAGCTTATCCTGAGCTGGATAAGCACTTAAGAAAATAGATAGATGGATAGTTTTACTACATGGATTCATTTGCCTTAGAGAATTGTCATTTGTTGCATTTGTATAAGCACTTGGAAAAAGAAAGCAAACATTGCATATTATGGGCTAAATGGGGGCAATTAACAAATTAATAGTTTGTTTGTTTAGAGGCCATTGGTACATAATGTTTCTAACCTAACAGGAGTCTGCTGTTAAACTCAAAAAGCAAAATAAGACACTAAAAACTGCATATCCCTTAATCCTTTCATCTTTTTTTTTTTACATTTGTCAGCAGAATAATCAAAGTGCAGCTCCTGACAGGTGGCTTTTCTCTCTCTACTCTGCACAGATGACTAAAATAAAAAAGGCTTTTATGCAAATGTTAGAGAACCTGCGAGCTGCAATGGTGCCAGCACAAATATCCAGGCTGCCAGAGAACGCGTGTGCACGGAAAGTGAATGAGAAACCGTCTCTTGCCAATATTCCAGTCAAGGTGCCTTTGAAGATGCTGCAGCAGAAGAAAAGTAGATGTGATTGTGTTGTAAACATCACGAGTGTGAAGGATGGTTTAAGGCTGCTGCCGAGAAAGAACATAGAAACCATAAATAATCTCACAGTTTTATATATATATATAAAAACAGGTGCCAAATGTACAGCAATGGTGCGACGCGGGCACTGTTGGTGTTCTTTTCTTGACTAAAGTGTGATCTTCCATACAGCTAAAATGCATGCGTGTGTCTGTGGAGGACTGACATGATATCGTGTGACAGATTGAGGCCACCGTGAAGCGATCATGAAAGAGTGGCTCCAGTTATTGATCCTGGGATTAACAGTGGAGCTGCACAGATAACACCACACGCCGCAGCGGAGGATTTTCATGATACGAGGCTATTATGCTTTATCGTTTTAGCTACGATCATCCGAATATTTGAAATCTGTCAGATACTGGTTCTTATCCCAAAAAACCTGTGTTGCATTTAAGATTTTACAGAAAAGCACGGAAACAACCCGAGGATAATAACGTCAGAAAAACAGGAGAGTAGCTGCAGGTGACAGACTTCACTCGACACCTCCACCCACTCAGCATCCCAAAACAAAGAGACACAGATTTTTTTTTTTAAAAATGTAGCTGTTTCAAGGTCTGACTTTTTACTGTCAACATATTTATACAAGAATATTTATGCCAGCTTATGTAATTGAGCCTAAAGCTAAACTCTTTAGTTCACTTAAACATAATGCTAGGTGTAGGCCTATAAAAATCCCTGAAATTTGATCTTTCTTTCATCTGTCAGGATCATTTACAGTTTCTCTTCTAACTGAAACACGGCCACATTGAAAGTGATAATAAAATAAATAATCTCTCTAATAAAATGCAATATCATTTAGAATCAATTAAGCAAACAAACCCAGAAATGCTAAAAGGAAAAACGGCTGTACAGTGTCCAAGATTTGCAAGCCATTTGCACTCAGAAAGTCAGCTATGTGTCAGTTTGTGCAGGAAAAACATGAACAGGAGACAACAAATGACCTCAAAATGCTTGGAAGGATAAATGCTCCAACACTCTATGAAAGGAAACCAGGTTTTGTTACATCTTTTCCCTCTGAGAAATACGCCAGCTACTCTATTTCAAACCATATCACGACTTCCTTGATCCATTGTATAAAAAAGGGGGAGGCAGACTACCCAACATCACACTAACAATGATGTAAACACTGTTTAATTTGCAGGGTATGAAGTAATGAAATGGTCCATTTGGGATGGGGAGAGGGGACACGCTATTGTCACAGTGCCAGAGCAACTTTGAAACTGTAAGCAAAGGGCCACAGACTGAACAAACAAATGGAAACATGACACACGAAGAGCTGAAACATGCTGAAATCCAAGAATTTTAGTAGACATGACAGATTATTTTGAAATAGATCTGGGTCCTCGCTCCAGAAATCAAGATCTTTGTCCTTCCGTCTGTCCGTACATATCTAGTTCAGGGTTGCGGGGTGGCTGGAGCCTAGCCCAGTTGTCAAAGCAAGGCGAGGGAAAGAGTGTGCTGCCACTAACTTGAAATACAAGCCTGCATCAGTAAATGGATAAAATAAGCATTCACAGATAAACCTTTGTACATATACATTGTTATATTCATGAATATAAATGAAATCATTTCTGTTTTGACATGCAAAGCTAGCTAATACAATAGCAGTTCAGACCTGCTTCAATGACTGAAGAAAAGCTTGTATAATATTTATTATTTATGAACATATTTGAATGTATCCCCACACATATCAAATGCTTGTGCAGGCTATAAATATATATTTTTTTCTCATTTGAGACAAATGAACTAAGTTATTCCACCTGGTCTTATTTTGAAAGTTCACGAGGAGGCTTATCGGGTATCTGTTGTGAAATTGGTCTTAAGGATGGACAAACTAAGTCCACTGTTTTAAACTGCAGCTGGTGATGGCACTCCGTGGTCTACTCTGAAGATCTCCTGTGAGCTTCTGTGAGCATTGAAATCTTAACTTGAAGCTGACTGAGAAATGGTCCATGCACTGCTGCACTGTTGGACAGTGGACAGTGGCGTTTGAGTCCACACACATGATAAGAAAATCAGTAGAAGGACAGCTAATGTTTGCTCAGCTATTTGTTGTAAAAAATATGTATGTAAGAAAACATGGGTGTGCCTCCCTTTACATACACATGCACCCCACTGAAGCAGTTTTTATTGCTTCTTCTTTTGTTTGGTTTTTAGTTTTCATTTTAGGACATCGGGTACCGACTGATCCATGGACTGGTTCTGGGTGTATTTTACCCATGTCTGGGTAAAAGTTATTTAATGAGATATAAGTTGCTGGTGATTAGTGTCACATGTCAGAGGTTGAGAACGTTATTAAAATTTAGCCACATTTTTTTATTTCTAGAGTTGCAAATCCAAATCTCATCACATTTTACAGTAACACCACTTTACAAGTCCACAGAGAGAAATCCCAACCCCTGAACAAGCAGTGGGTAACAGTGCAAATAAAAACACTGACTTTTTTATTGGAATCACAAACATTATTGAAAGCAGATATTTAAAGAGAAATTTGACTTTGTGTCTCCCCGCTGAGACTTTAATTAGAGACACATTAGTTCAAGTTTAAATCCCTGGGGTGATCGGTGGGAGATTTGACTAAATATTATCATTTTCCAAGTTTATATCTTGTTAGAACATAGACAGAACAGCCCCTGGCTCCTCTGCTTCAGAGGTTAGCTACCTTTCATTGACCTTCTGTTGAATAGTTGAGAAACTCCAACATGACTAAATATTCATGGCGTTTTCTTGTCATCCATAATGCATTGTATTTTAAATCCGGTGACCTCTTTGCACCTCTCATGCTTCTCTGCAAGTGGCTCTACACATGGGGAGAAGTGAAAACAGACTTTGCCACGTCCTTTAAAATAAGCAGCTACTTCCTGATACAGTTACTTTCTACAGTGATTTGGATTTGAAAGTAAAAAAAGAAAAAAAAAGCTGGCATTACACTGAGTCACATCGGAGTGAGGACAGCAAAGTGTGAGCACACGCGACATTCTCATTCCAGAATCTTATAATAATGCCGTTTCTTGTGCATCTTAGTTATTGCCCACAGTGTATTGCCAGGTTCTAGCATTAGTAAGACGGGGCTGTCACTCATATCTTGTTATTTTTCAGTTTTGTAGGTTACTGAGGTGAAGGGACATGCTCAAACCCAAACCACATCTTTTCCTAAACCTAACAGTTTACATAGTAGTTTTTAGTATCCAAACCTAACTAGAGACTGAATGCAAAAGTTAAGGCAGTGAAAAAAAATTCAAACAGCATGAGGAAAAACAATAGTGAAATAAAACGCAAACCACAAAATTTCACCATGTCTGGCTGTTAAATCTGAACCCAGCAATAACACCTCCGACTTCTTCGACTTTCCTGACAACTCTGCAGATCTTTAAGACGAGGCCATTACCTCTCGGTGGCCCCTCATTATTTAATGACATTGTTTGTTCCTACCAACGCAAACAAGCTACTGTGAGGTTTCCTGAAACTACTTAAATGCAGCCAAGTCCCGCTTCGTTTTTAAGTTTCACTTCCGTTCTTTAGATTTGAACTACAAAACTACTCAGCTTGAGTAAGATCAAGAAAAAAGTTGTATGGAATGAAATATACCCTTTTCAATACATGATAGAAAGCTGCATGTTTTCGGTTACAAGGGTTCACTTCAGCTTGGAAAGCACCTGGTTGCTGACAAGTCAGCCAGCCGTTGAGATCAGATCAAAATATGGACGAACTCACGAGCCATTCTCACACATACAGCATATTACCCGACAGAGGCGCAGGTGAGAAGATTCATACCTAATGCAATGTGACTAGACACTTAAGGCTCTTCAAACTGCCAGGACTCTCACCCTTACAAAGCCTGTGTGATATCCGACTCCCCCATGTGACAAGAATGCTGGTAGCTGTCCACTGAATTTGAGTGAATGCACCCCGTATCCTACCTCCTGTCATAGAAACCAGAGCATTTCCATTTTTGAAGACTGTGTGCTACATGTGAGAAGTATAAAGTAATAATAGGTAAAGTAGAAATATATATCCTAATGTAGTCTGTGGTGTGAATGAAAAGTGTGCACACGTTAATACCAAGTGTTAATGGGACAGTATTGTCCGTTTTTTAGGGACAGAGAAACCACACCCAGGTAATTACATGGGCTTCCAACGAGGACTTTCCACACCCTGTCCAGCACGTGTACTGTGGTTTCTATACGACCAAAGCTGTGTGTGGTCTCAGAAATACAACCTCAGCTGTGATGCTGGGTGTGGTTCTGCTGACTAACCAGGTCAGTGCAGCTACGTTTACCTCCTTCTAAAAACACAAACTAGTGTGGAGTTACACTTTAAAGCTGCATTATTCATATGTTAGTTGTGAGGCCTGTGAGGCTCCCCGCGGCCTTACACATGCTTTACCCATTAATCTTTCGATATCTTTTGCTTGAACAGCACTTACACAAGCATCTTTGCATACCTGATCCTGACCCTTGCCTGAACTGGCTCATCATCTGATCTGTATGCCTTCTCTGATTACCTACCTACTCTCAACCTTGCGTGGGCTGTGCAGAGAGCTTTTTGACTTGTCTTGCTTATGAATTAATATATTAAGCTTCCTAAGAAGAGTGATGCTTCTCTCTGTCAAGCGTTGGCTTTAAGCACAGAAAGCTTTTCACAGACGTCACTAGACACTGAGCAATGCAGTAGATGCATGTTCCAAATATAAAATTTGCCATCTCCAGGTCAAAATGCTCCTTCAGTTTCCAAACAAACAAACAAGTACTGAGGCAACGTTAAGAGCTAAAAATGATCTAAATTATTATTATGTTCATCTTCAGTATACAATCAGTGTATCTGTTCTCACGGGCATTAGGGTTAAGCGTAGATGACAGAATTTACAAATTTAAAAGGAATTAAACTCCTTTTCACTTAACACAGATTGCACCGACACCCTTGAGGCTTCAAAACGGGACTTCAGAAACGACTGGATGACATCACAGTAGACATCGCTTTTGAAATCTCAAGTGGCCACTAGGGGTACTGCAGTTTTTTGCAGCTCTGTGTTGACTTCATTTTTAGCTCTGGAGGTTGCCAGTTGATTTAGGGTGACTTGGCAAGGTACCGCATGCCTTGAGGTAATAGGTAGAGACACGTGCCATCATACAGTATGGTGACGAAACGATATTGATATTGAAAAGACAAAAAAAAATTGCAGCCAAGGGACTGTTTGAGATTGTGCTGATGACAACAGGTGAGTAATTAATGTTTGGCCGCCTGTTCATATTTGCTATCTAAAAGTTGTGATCCTAAGCCAAGTCTCTGCACAGAAAATTTCAGTTGGCTTGTCAGTGGATAATTTCTGAAGCCTTAAAATACTGGCGTGTGGGAGACTGTTAGCTGGAGAGGCTGTAGTGTACAGCAGCTCCTGTGGATTGCTCAAGCAATGACAGCATTTGTGGTGCCACATTTACTCTGTGCCGCCAAAAAGATTCTCATTTAAAACACAGCGCAAGCCTCTGTCACCGCGGTGATATTAAGTACAAAACGCTGTACAAACACAGGTGCTGAGAGTTTACACTATGTGGACATTTTATGTAGGAATGCAGTGAACAGTTCATCGTGTTCTCCTGCTCTCTCTCTGTCCTCCTCATGCAGCACAGTGTCCTCATGCAACTCTGCCAATGTCAGTTATAAATAGCACTGTAGCCCCGAGTGCTCACAGCTCACACCCCAAACACACACACACACGCACACAAATAAAGCCTGAGAATACATTCTGCATGATGAAGACTTTCATTTTCATTTAGGTTTGACCGGAACTGGCGGAACCAAAATGTCAGCTCCCCTCTGATTGACGACGAGTGTTGACATGTCAGTCATAAATCTGGAGAGCATTAAAGCTGATATTAATAAATCAATATGCAGCTGCAGTATATCACACCCTATTAACGGGACTGACATGGCCACAGTGAACTTTGCTTGGGCATTTTAACTTAAATTGAACTTTTAAAGCTTCTGTTTTAATCACCTTTACACCTTTTCCATCTGGAAATCTATTGCAGCCTTGCCATCTCTTCTTCTCTGCCTGCCTTTATCTCTGCAAGCTGGTAATCCTCGGGGTGTCTGTCTGTTTCTTCAACTTGTCTCTCAGTTGGATATGGAGTGCTACTGAAGACTTTTACTGTCTCTCTGGAGGGAGTGAGAAGTAGAGGAGAGAAGGGAAGTGAGAAAGAGGATGTATGTTTTGGACACTGACAGGATTTAAAATGAACCCTGACTCATGTCGGGCTCATTACTTCGCTGTTGAGGGTTTGCTAAACTTTACGCTGAAAGCTCAGGATTATACTGGTGATTATCTGTAAAGATGTAGCTACTGAGGAGACAAAGAAAAGGAGGAAAAGAGAAAATAATGAGTAATCTGGACGATCACTGTGCTAATGTGTCAACACAGACAGAGCCAGTTCATTACAATAAAGGCCAGCATTCTACCAGGAGCATTGAAAGGGGCAAGTGCACTAACTAAAATAACACAATGTAAGCTCTGGTTTCATGCATCTTTTTCTCTGGCAGCATGGCAGTTCAGAGGCAGTTGAAACAAACTTGACATGGTTTGGATATAAGGGTGAAGTCTTCTATTAGAAATAGCTGGAGACTGTATGCCGATATACGTTTGTGATCTGTGGATGACAGCTCAGGTGGAGCGCATCATTCATTTTGAGGAGAGTTACCGTATTACAAACTATTCCACAGAATAAACCTGAAAGCTGACCTGTGTGATCTGCAGAAGAATGCAAAATATTTCTAACCATCAGATGATGCGTGTTACTGCAGTCGCTTTTACTGTGGGTTAAGGTTAGAGTTAGGATGCATGGAAACGTATGTGTCACACACTGAAGGATGAGGCATGTCTCAGGCTGAGGGTATTTATTACACACACATTTTATTTTTAAATTCAAACATTCAATTAACGCACTTCATATCTTTTGACTAAGTGGCAACCTCCATAGCTGAAAAAACGAAGCCGATGCAGAAGAAATAAGAATTGCAGTACCTCCAGCTGCCACTCTAGACTGACTCCAAAGACGAGTGAATATCCATAGGCTCAAATGTTAAATGTCGTAATCATAAATTAGCAATAAAAGGCATATTCATATCCCGATACAAAAAATGATTTTGCTACTTCTAGGCTTCACCTTCTCACTGTATGTGAGGTGTTGATGCTTTTGGAAGAATTTATTTATTTATTTTTATGTTTTGTACAGTCTGGCATCTGTGCCAAATATACTTGGAGAAGTTTTAATGAACTGGTTAATGGACAGCTGCAACATGTGATGAAAATGCATGTGGCTTAACCATGGAAAGAAGTAGATACTGGCTCATTGAAGCATGGTATAAAGACAGGAAATGGGTAAATTGCCAGCCTGGATCTATCCACAGTCAACATCATCAACTTTTTTAGAGGTCAATAATAAACATCTTTTAATCCCATTTCATTTTGAAGGGTGTGAAATACTGATATTGTGTCGAAGCTGCTATTATTTCCAAATCACACAGAATATGTCCTTTTGTGTTGGTGCCGAAAGCATCCGGTTCATGGTAACAGTGCAATATGTATTACTGTAAACTCATATGTGGATGTTGTGAAGAATCCTTTGGCATCACATTTTTACCTAAAAGACAGACAGGACTCAATCTTTTCATGAACATTATAAAATTAAGATAACAAATTAAGTAATTTTTCAGTTTTTAAGACCTGTGCAAGTAAAAACAAAATATAAAACAGGATGGTACACCACGGTAAACAAGTTGAAAAAATGTGGATTTATTCTACTGCCCCCATTACAGCCTCAAAATGTGGACTTTTGAAAAGTCCACATTTTGAGGTGTGATAAAATAGAGAAGCCAGCAGCAAGAGAACAGCATCATTTTACGCCCTGGGATAAGCACATGTTGCTTTATATCTTTGGTTTAATCGTCATAAAAACCAAAGAGCAAAAGAAGCATTTCACCATTGAACAATAAAGGAAAATGGTGCACTATCCCTTTAAAGTGCAAAAAGCCCTGACAAAAATAACACACTCAGATGTCAGTTCTCCATCTGGTTCTCACATTGATGAAAACAAAAAACGCCCCCAAAAACCCTCTTTTAATGAATATAAATCTGTATAATTACAACCAACCATACAGGGATACAACAAAGCCAGGCTTCCTGATGAAATGCATCCATCTGATCTGAGCCCCCACCTCATCATTCAACTGCAGCAGAGCTTCAGTAATTTTTTCGCTTTGGCTCCTTTTTTTGATCCTGCAATTCATATCATCGTCAGTTTCATACCTGTCAGATTTCCCATGCTCAATAATCCCATTCATTTCTCAGTGTGCTCGAACGATGCCAGGCCATTTGGTGAGGTTAACACAGAGACGGAGCTGTGGGACTGCTAGCAGTGAACTGATGTTCCTGTTCTATTTAAAGCTCCTGCAGCAGTGAAAGACAGATAGCTTCCCTTCATTAGTCTTAACCTGAAATATTCAGCAGGAGGCAGATGGGGAGCCAGAAGGAGGTCGACGGGGACAGAAGAGAGGTAAATGTTCAGAAGCCTTCCTAACTAAACTCCATCAGCATTATTAGCTCTTCCTATCCAACTGTCAGATCCTGTTATAAAGATCCCAATCTGAGTTACACCTGCAAAAGGGCCAACTGAAGTGCAAAAGGGCTTTAAGTTGGTGATAATCTCAACTGACCTCTAAAAGAAGAAACCTGAAGATTTGTACTGACGTGTGGGAGTTTTCTAATTTCATAAATGTCTTTGATGTTATTAAAGCCCCATGTGATCTCGTGAAAAATTTCAGTTGCAATTTTAGCTTCCAGCAACTATGAAACCAAGATAATGTGGATAAACAGTTACTTTTGTATGCAATCCTTACCCAATACAGCTTATTCGTTGTTCATTTCAGTTTTATGTTGATAATTATAGCGACAAAATGTTGACCCTTAGTTAACAAAACTACAAGAGGTTACCACTGTAAAAGACTTAGGCTATGTCCACACTAGCCCGGATAAATTTGAAAATGGCGTATACGTCTGAAAACGCTCCGTGTCCACACTGTCGTTCTCATCTGTTTTCATAGAGTTGTTCATCCACATCTTTAATAGGGCTGTCAAAATTGAGAGCAAACAAATCAACTGCTGTGTAATGCCCTCCGCTATCTTAGTTTAATTGGTCACAAGACTGCATCACATGACTAAAATGTGTCATCGTTTTCGAAAAGGCTCCGGGTTCGCTGTCCACACTGCGACGCGAAAACGGTGTTTTCAAATGTATCCGCTTTGAGGAGAGCTTTCTCAAAATGCTCTGTTTTCCATGACCGAAAACGCCGTCTCAGTGTAGACGCAAGGCCAAAAGGGAGAGAAAAAGATCCGTTTTCAAGCTCTTAGATTAGCGAACCTGTGGAGGAAATATTAACACAGTGCAGCTAATTTATTTACGGATCTCCAAGGGTTTCTCACCTGGTCACCTTTCAGGGCTTTTATTTGGCTGTCAGCTCTTCATCACTCTCTGCATGGCTACTGTGCAGCTCTGCTGTGGTGTTGCAGTCTCCCCTGTCTGAATGTGACATCTACAACGTCTTGTTTTAATTAGATGAACAGCAATCATGCAGTAGCACTACTATCTGTGAGATCCTGGTAGAATGCTTTCATATGCAGGGCATCGCTGAAGAAATGTTTCACTCAGAGCTTGTTGGCTTTGCAACTGATTCCACAGCTGTTATGATGATATGATACGGAGCAGCAGTCACACTCCTCTGTGGAAAGATCAGTCCTAGCCCGACAATCATTCACTGCGGGAATCACAAGTTGGAACTTGTGATTAAAACAAATTAAAAAGCTGAGTCATTTTCAGATATTTATTGACTCTCTGTAAAAAATCCTGCTCTTCATCTCAATAAATTGGCCACCCCACCCCACTACAATCAGCTGATTTTTGGACATTAGTCTTATTTTTATTACTCAGTTTTAATATGTTAAAATTGAAGGAATAATCCCATGTGTGTCCTTCTTAGTGTTGGGATTTGTGTTGGTGTCTGGGACTGTAGCACCAACACAGTCCCAGACACAATATAGACAAGGTTTATACTTTTAAATGGTAATTATTTTAGGTTTTAGGTCATTTTACAGAGTACGTAACGCAAAGAGTAGTGTATAAAATTGTTTTTAATGGTGAGTAATTAGTTAGTTATGTACTGCATTCCTTTTAAGAAAAGTAACAAGTAATTGTATAGATTGCTTTTTTTGAGCAATGACCCCAACATTTATAAGGACTAATGAATAACTACACAGAACAAATGTTTATTGTTAATGTGTATTAAAAAAACAATTTCAGACAATATATCGTAATTTTAAATGACCAAAAATCAGTATCCGTCTTAAGACAGATAAATCAGTTTGGCTCTAATGTCCATCATCGTAGCAGCGTGTTTATTTATTCATTTTTTTGGCTGACATCATATCCCGTGGAAAGTTCTTAATTATCCCAATTCACAGTTCAATCAATGCCACATTAGCCTAATATCTCGTAATTACAAGATCTTGTGGAGAAAATTGTAAATATGAGATAATGTACCACACACTGATGAGGCATGAATTGCTTCAGAAGTGAGAATGTTTTTAAGAATTATTCAGTGTCAAAGCCATTTCAGTTACAGTTGTCAGTATAGAAAAACAAATCAATTGTTAATAGCTAATCATTTTATTTACTTTGGTTTAATATGTAGAGGAATGAAAAGCCACTTTCATCATTTAACATATCACAGACCCTCTGGATGTTCCGTTAAATTCAATTTTATTTATACAACACCAAATCACAACTACAGTCGCCTGAAGGCGCTTTATATTGTAAGGCAGACCCTACAATAACACATACAGAGAAAAAACCTAACAATCATATGACCCCCTAAAAGCAAGCACTTTGGGGACAGTGGGAAGGAAAAACTTCCTTTTAACAGGAAGAAACCTCCAGCAGAACCAGACTCACGGAGGGTCGCCCATCTGCTGTGACTGGCTGGGGTGAGAGAAGGAAGACAGAATAAAAGGCATGCTGTGGATGAGAGACAGAGGTTAATAACAAGTATGATTCAATGCAGAGAGGTCTATGAACACATAGTGAGTGAGAAAGGTGATTGAAGAAGAAAAACTCATGGCATCATGGGAATCCCCAGCAGCCTACGTCTATTGCAGCATAACTAAGGGAGGATTCAGGGTCACCTGGTCCAGCCCTAACTATATGCTTTAGCAAAAATGAAAGTTTTAAGCCGAATCTTGAAAGTAGAGATAGTGTCTCTCTCCTCAATCCAAACTGGAAGCTGGTTCCACAGAAGAGGGGCCTGAAAACTGAAGGCTCTCCCTCCCATTCTACTTTTAAATACTCTAGGAACAACAAGTAGGTCTGCAGAGCGAGAGCGATGTGCTCTAATAGGGTGATATGGTACTACAAGGTCATTAAGAAAAGATGAGGTCCGTTCAATGCTAAGTTCTTTTTTGTTGGTCTTGGATCAAATCTAGTCATTTCCTTGTTCTGTTTAGTCTTGGCCAGGAGAATTAAATGTACAGATCCAGTCAACATTGGATCTGGAATAGATCCTGTCCAAGGAGTGTTTTTCCGAACTGTTTCATCAGAGCCATAGGTGTTTCAGAAAGCTGTAAAACTGACAGTGATTTAGAGACACTACCCACGGCCTTCTGTACCACATCAATGTGAGACAGTAAACCTAAGAGGCCTGTTAGCACTATGAGTTATGACAATAGTTGTACTGTGATAAATGTATTATAATAAGTGACTTAATGAGGGAAAACTGAGACATTAGGTTATCACTGACAGTATAAAACATAGACGCAACTTTGACATCACCCATTTCTTATCAAAGTCCCGGCTTTAAGCCTCAAGCTGAGAGTTTTCTAAACATCTTGGTGTTCTGAAATCAAACTTGACGAATAAGGGATGGATCAGACTATGAAACGACTCATTCGTGACCATTAATGGATAATCCTTCTTTGTGACTCTTGGTGACCAAAATTCTGTCGAAAATGTAATGAATGGACGAAATATGACTGGAAAGTGTTTACTGAGGTCACAGCGATGGGAGTTGAAGCCAGTTTTCCCAAACACTTTGATACACCCTAAAATCTTTTCGCCACCAATGATGTCGCCCCCTTTTGGCCATTGAAACAACTTTCATTTCTAGCTTTGGAAGCAACATCCACCTTTTATACATTTTCTTTTCTTCAGACGTCTTGAGCCATTAATTATCTGCTTTGTAAATGGACCCACTCAGGGGATCAGACTGACCTCTTTTTCTTATTAAGATAAAACCAGAGTGACTCAAGCATCAAAAAATATCCTGATGTAAGCCAGGCATGACTCAGAGGCTTTTCAAAGCCACAATCAGTTATGCCTTTTTATTGAAGCTCATAATTTGGTGCAATTTTAGAAATGGGGACTTTCATTTTTGAAGCAAAATTTAAGATGTTTACGGTCAAATTTATGCTTTAAACACCAAACCTGTGTGTGCAGTGTGGATAAGTGTTTTTCTCTCTTTCTTTTTAAGTAGGAAAATTTTTCTTTGGTCAACCTAAAGTGCTTTTCAGTTTCAATTAACAAAACACTGAATATCCAAAAGTTAGTATTTAGTTAAGCTTGTGCATCAAAAAAGGGTGCATGACTCATTAAAGTGACTGGTCTTCATGTAGCACACTTACTGTTTGTTTATGTTTTTCTATTTCATATTCAGGCACTGCTCGCTCATCAAAGGTAACAGTACACTACTGGAAAATAAACTCTGACACTGTTGACATCAGTCAAATCGCTTGAGTTCAGTGGAAAGCATTCTGTTTGATGTGGTGTTCAGGTGTGTCAGTAAAGGTTTTGAGGGCACGCAAAGCAGTGTTTGCGTTGCTACTTTTACTACAGAGGGATTTGCACAAATGTAAATAACATAAAAATAATCTCAAGGGTCACTTGTAACCAGTTAGTGGTGTCTGTGGTGACTGTCGGGAAATAGTAATACCATATGTTGTATTAATGAAAAAATGCTAACTTTAATTTAAAATATTTATTTGTACTGATGTACTTATCTTTTATTTTAGTTGGCTAAAAGTACATTACTGCATCATGCCCTGCAGCTATCTGTTTCCTGAAAAATACAGTTACTTTGTTGAAATAAATGGATTGCACGGCGGTCTTTTCCTGTTTCATATATTAGGCTATGCTCTCTCTCGTTTTGGTAATTCCACGCCGGTGGAAACCCAAACATAACACCATTAAGAGTCTCTAAAGCCTGTGTCTCAGTCTCGCGGCACATGTCACCCCTACTTCCGACGTATTAGCCAGAGGTCCCTTTACTACGGTTCGGGGCCGCGGACCTGTTTTATATATGCGTGGAATAGTTTTCTATACGAGATCGCTGCAAAAAGTGCAGCCTTATCTAATGTCCACCTATTCATTTTATATTAAGATTTAAACATCTAGTTGATATTGGTATGGCAAGTAACCTTCAGTTATAGTAATAAATCACACAGCAATAGTACGTTCATGTAGTTGTAAAAAGCATGATAATATATTAAGTAATACAAAGTATTCAGAATACATTACTCTCATTGAGTAACGTAAAAGAATACGTTGCAAAATACATTTTGGGGCATGTATTCTGTTATCTGTAGTGGAATACATTTTAAAAGTAACCTTCCCAACACTGGATGTATAATGGCTTGTATGATTTAAAAAAAATAACTTATATTTTACATGTACTTATTATGTATTATGTATCTCTTATTTGTATTTCCTTTTATTAGTCAGGTATTAGTAGAAAATATAAAAAGAAAAGTTGAGCAGTCTCAGTTCAAGTGGTCCAATAGAGCAAAGATAAAACCTCCCCAGTAGTGCATAATTAGTGACTTGAATAAAGAGTCTAGAGACAGATGTTGGCAGCTTTCCCCTTAACAGAGTCACCAATCATTCTGGATGAATTTGTGGGACTCCCTGCTTGGCATGGCCATAGCTCTCTGGGTTTGACAGCTACATTCAAAGAGTTGAAAGTGAGCACAACAGGCACCAGACTTTATCCACGGAGTTCCCTAAATTCATCAATTAAAAGCTCCATAGCTGCAAGGACAAAATGAACATCCTGCAGTTCAATGGGAAACAAAATATCTAATCTACATTTTAACTTTGGCCCAATCAAAACCGCTTAGAGTAAATAACAGCTGTTCAACATGAGTCAGCAGCAGGAATATTGCTGAATTTCAGCAGATACCACAGAATGTATAAAAACATTCTATAAAAAGTAATTTTAGTCTTTACTGGATGCACCATTCTAAACGCATTGGGTTGTGCTCGGACTTTCATGGTGGAAAGATTTAAAAGAGAAACTCAGCCCTCATAAAACAATAAAGTTTTCAGTAGCTGTACAATATAAAACCTTAAAATGCAAAATTCAGAAAAGTGGAAAATAAGCTTTAGTCACACAATGTATTTCTGTGACACAATGCAATACAACACCCTATGTAATATTTCCCTCTGCATTGCAGTGCTGTCTTGCACTCAGGTGATGTCCTTGGTGAATAAGTAGGAGGTTATTTGCATCTCCAGATGGCTCACTTATCAATAATTCATCGTGTGTTGAATACGTCCTCTCACACTTTGTTTTCCTGCTGCTGGTATTTTCACATAAAATGCTCATCTGGAGCTTTTTTTCCCCCACAAATCTGTGAAATACAGACTTTGTATCTTCAAACTAGAAACTCACTAATCTGTGGGCATTTTTGAGATAAAGATTGATGAAGAAAAGTTTTATATTATTACCATACATGTAAGTAAAACCGCTCATCACTTGTATTTTTTTTAATGATGCCTGATTTCTGTCCTTTTCTGCTAAGCACTAAAACTGAAATAAAAGAATGAAAGTTTAAGACCAACGATCTGTATTTTTTCTTACTATTTTTCCACACTTTAGGCTCAACTGGGGTGTGGGCCAGATCATATGACCTGGTCAAACAGCAAACTTTCAGTAGGGGCATTTGGCTCACCTCACTCTCATTTTTCATTGAAAAAATTACTTTGTGTGCAAAAGAAGAGGATATAAACTAATATGCACATAAGTAACCACTGAATTCACATTTAAGACAGCACTGTGAGAGGCAGGTCTATAAAATGAATAAACCTAATCAATGAATAAACACTGGGATACCTTTACAGGCTACTCAGTACTTGCAAGGACGGTATGCACGGCTACAAAACGCTGTACACAGAGTTCTCATAGGAAAATGTAACCACATTTACAAAAATGCAGTCAATAGTTGTCTTTGAGATGGCAGTGTACAAAGCAGCACCGACTGGGAGTGCAGAATCTCAAGACCTTTCTATTTTCAAGTGAGATTATGATGTAAAGCTAGCTGCACACACTAACTTTTTTTTTTTTAATTTCCAATGAGACATGAAGGGTACTTGGATACTTTGAGAAGTCTGATGTGTTAGATATAAGCATCAGCTGCTGAGCCCCAGTGGGGTCTGTGCTAGTTACCTCTGCCATGGCTGATGCACGGAGGTACTTTTAAATGAATAATTAGCATAAGCTTAGTTGTGCTGCTGTTACTTATTGCTGCTGTGAGTATTTAAGTCTTTTGCTACCAAACTCCGTGCCTCAGTTTTAAAAGTAAAGGTAACCTGAGGGGCACAGTGACCTTTTTTTTTTATTGGTCCTGGTCCCTGGACCTGCTCATAGCTCAACAATTAGTTGACATCTACACATATACAGTACTCCAGCTCTCCTATTCAGTCTTTGATAGATTGCTTCAACAGCTGTGGTAGAAAATGCCTCAAACTTCTCTTGTTTCTGGAAACTATTGCTGGATATCTTATTTGCTAACTTGTCCTTTTTGTGGTCCAGACTGTCTTCATGTGCCAGCCAGTCCTTCTGGGGGCCGAATGGCAGATTTTCTCTCTGGCTTTGCCACTCTCCACCACCTTTTCTAGTATCAGTCACTGCTCTGCTGTCTACCTACACTTCTATTGTACATTTAAACCTATAAAAACTGTAAAACCTCTGTTTTCACCCAATCATGTTTTGCTCCATCAGTTCTTGTTTTTTAAAATGTAAGGAATATTATAAAATGTGAGTTTTAAAGAGCCTTTCACCTTTTACAGGGAGATTGAAGATATAATTTTGATACTATTATGTTATATTTTATGCTCTGACTGATGTTTTGTTTGATCTCAATCAATGGTAAGTAAAGATAGGTACACTATAGCAGTTGGTGCATCAGTAAACAACACTTCCATTTCATTCTTTCTAAACTGAGGACAATATTACTGAATAACTATCTTTTTTAAATATAATTTAGATATTTGGCCACACTTTTACTCATGTCTTTATGGCTTTTTTCCTTTTATATTACCAAACAAAGACAGTATACAGTACCAGTGACAAATAGTGCAATAACACCAGAATCAATATAAGTGCTACATTCGTTGGCTGATATCTAATTTTCAATTAAGAGATCGATATTGCCTCCACACACCAGTAATCACAGATATCTCTGTGAACCTTTTTTTGCCCTGTGTTTCAGCGCTTTCTCTCATTTAAGCTGGAGCACATAGCCACTGGTCTCCTAGGCAACAAGCCAGGTTTCCCGCGGTAACAGATCGCTGAAGCCCATTGGTGGGAGGATGAGGAGCTCCCTGCAGCATCCCCATGGCAACCAGCTCTGTGGTTTCTGAGAAATGATGACATGTTTTTTTTATAACTCTGTAATACCAGGCTCACCCCCAAAGTGACTCTTCACACTGCACACACACACACACACACACACACACACACACACACACACACACACACACACACACACACACACACACACACACACACACACACACACACACTTTTCTCAGCTGGCAAAAGCAATAAACCTGCTCTCTTTTCATTCTTCTTTGTTAGACTGGCTCGATTAATTCACATGAGCAGATATTGTGGTTTCAGTTACACATTACTGACTCTATGCTTTTCACCTGACAGACAAAATAAACAAGCGTTATCTGTCTTTTTGGTGTTAGTTTAGACACACCACAGAGAATAAAATGCAACAAAGGCCATTAGCTCTGTTGAAACATTGTGTGTTATTAATTGTAATGTATCAACAAAATCGAGCCAGAATATATTACCGTATGGTGTGACTACAGACTGTGTATCAACGATGAGCCAAGCCAAAATGCATCGCGTCAGTGTTCACTGCCTTTACCACTACTGAAGAGAAAAGAGCTGCAAATTCATCTAGCCAACATTTGTGAGACAGTCCTTGATTAACAAGATGCGAGACAAAAAAAGCCATGAATTTATTTTTGTTTTTGCAAAGATATAGCATTGATTATATGTCATAACTTAAATCACTTTCTTTCCACAAAACCAATTTTGCCCTTAAAACCTGAGCATTATGGATTTACAGGAACCTTCCCTTGATGGTTCCTGTTTACAAACGCTGACTAAAATAGATAAAAAGAGCAAAATAAAATCAAAACAGGAACGTAAACATGTTCTCACAAGCAGCTGCTTGAGGCACAAAAACGTATTCATGGTA
The DNA here is from genome assembly GCF_041146795.1 of Maylandia zebra. Classification (NCBI taxonomy): domain Eukaryota; kingdom Metazoa; phylum Chordata; class Actinopteri; order Cichliformes; family Cichlidae; genus Maylandia; species Maylandia zebra. The sequence continues at coordinate 16,149,974 of NC_135188.1, read as the reverse complement.
CAATAACATCAAAATGTATTTTACTAATTCAAATCCTGTTTAAAAAAATGTTATTATTGTGACTTAATGAAAATTAACATTATATTTTGGACAAAGCCTCATACGGCATATTCATCTTGCGAGCTGTGCCATCAAACTGGACGTTTAGTGGGAGTGAGGGTTGTGGGTTCTTTCTTTTAGTCAGCCCCTCCCCAATAATCCAATTGCATAATGTAAAACAGTGAGAAAATGAAGCTACTGCTACACTGATTTACTATCCCAGTTAACTTTCTCCTGATGTTTGTTTAAAACAGGGTGTGGCTTAACACGGGGCCACTTTGTGACTGATAATCCACTATATTACAAGTGTGCTTCAAAACGGCACAAGCCTATGTCATGGTGATGTCATGGGGGCAAAGAAGCGAGTCTCTCCCTACACCCTACCATTCTACAGCCTGCTCATGTTGTGTGTTTTTTACTTTTAGTCAGATGTGAGTGGTTATAGCTCTTTAATTTGAAGCCGGAAACGTATTTCTTCATCTGTGGGAATGGTGTGCAGATGCGCATAATCTCAGCCAACGTATTTTATCTGTGATGTAAGGGACTGTCTCCCATTGCCAGAAACACATGCAGGGAGCAAATGACAAGAGAAGCTCGTGATCGCCTGATTATTTTTTTTAAATGCATATCAAGGGGAGCTCCTTTAAACCTTTGTATTGACTGGGTCTCTTCTGCAATGTGCTCATCAAACTGCTAGATCCTGCAGGGGTTGCTTCTTGACACAATAACATTGCCATTCTCTACCGACCAAACCACCCACAGGGAAACAGAGGGAAAAAATCCAATCTCTTTTAACCCTTCTTGTGAATGTAAACAGTAAGAAAACAATTTTAATCAGCTGTGTTTTCATTTTAAAATGACCATCTGTAGGACTTAAGGCATCTATCTACATGTTCAGTATAAAACAGAAACAAACGTTCATCCTCATCTCCATCTGACTTTAATTCACCCTCAACTGTATTTCAAGCATCCACACAGGTATTGGGAATGTCAGCTGTCGTCACTAGGTTCAATTCAGTCCCCCCCCCCCCCCCAAAAAAAAGAATTATGTGTTTTTTATTACAGCTTAAAAATCCCAGTGTAGACACCATCTTTAATGTCCAGTCTGCTTTTTTGTTATAAATACTAAGCTAGTTTTCTAAGCTAGAGTTCCTCAAATGGACACCTGGCAAAAAAGTGAGTTATTCCTCACAGCCTCATGTTTATTTATTACAGGTCATCTTTATTTCTGTGTGTCTGGTCACTGAGCCTCACAACACTGGTGGTGGTGGTTCTTGGTGGAGCGTTTTTTAATGGAATTTATGGAATGTTATAATCAGCAGGTCTGTGTCTGTTCACTATAGTCTGCAGATGAAGCTTTCTAGGTAGGCATTATCAAGTGAACGTTTTAATTTTTACTCTATTTTTAATGACATTTAATGCATATGTTGTTTGCAGATTGAAAATGCATAATATTAATATTATATTAATATTAATATAACAACATTCACACTTTCTGACATATTTACTTTTTTATTATAGCCTGTCTGCAGTCTGCACCAAAAGGAAAAATAATCAAGTTATTACAAACCTACGTTCATCCTGGTTCTTCAGGGCTAAAATACCAAACTGTGTTTCTTTTGATACCTGATCTCACTGAGATGATAGCTTCATTAAACTGTGGAACTGATGTACCGCTGGCACCACTGGTTCTTATCAAACTCGAGCAATTTTGCACCACTGATGCATTATATATTACTCTGTATATCCAACACTGTATGAAGCCCCCAAAAGCGCAGAAACACACACACACTCGCACACACACACACACACACACACACACACACACACACACACACACGGATGCACACTCGCACACATACACGCACACACACTCAGGCAAACACTGTAATCAGACCCTCTTTGATCATCCTGGTTTGGCTCAGTAGTTGCTATGCCAACAGGCGAGAATAAAAGCTTTGAGCTGCAATAATATGTCTTTCATTACTGATGCAACATTTAGCACAACCCCAACACTGCCCTCACTCACTCACTCACACACACACACACACACACACACACACACACACACACACACACACACACACACACACACACACACACACACACACACACACACACACACACACAGAGGCAGGAAGCAGTTTCTCCTAGTTTTTCTCCAACAGTTTGGCAGATTTAGTATTTAGGTCACCTCTTTGTATAACAAGAGAGGGAGGAGGTATAAGGAGAGAGGTAATGGTTGCTTTTGATTGGTCAGACCCCCCCCCACACACACACACTTGTTATTGATTCTGATTCTTTCTTCATCCCTCTTTGACTCTTTCTGTCTCTCTGCCCCTGACGTTCCTTTGCCTCTGGCCACATCAGGGCTGGGAGTCTTTCAGGTGTCTTGTCCTCGTCTATTATCCTCCCCCTTGTCTCCCTCAATGTCCCTTCACTGCACTTCATCCTCGCTCATATCTTTGATGACCTACATTTCCTCCTAATGTCTTGGCCTTTTAGTTCCTCTCCGTCTTTTCTGCTTTCCCAGATTCTTGCACATTGTGTTAGAAACACACACACACAGACACACACACACAGACACACACACACACACACACACACACACACACACACACACACACACACACACACACACACACACACACAGAGCAACACAGCAGGACGGGGGTGGGGTGAAGTCACTAAGTCCATTTAGAGCTGTTAAGGGTGGAGTTCTAAAATGGGATGCCAAGTTAAGCCTTGAGTGAACCCTGTTTCAAAACACGGCATGTGTTTGTGTGTGACATAGAGAACAGGGATGGCTGTGGATACAGTGCCTCCTATGGACAAACAGCATCTTGCTCCTGTTCACATGTGCAACTCCATACTGACCCCTGCTGAGCCTTGGTCAAAACTGCAACCATGTTGAATTTTTGCAGCACTGTCAGATCCTCCTCTCTGCTTCCACCTAGTGGTAAAAATAATAAGAGCGCCTCTCATTCTAAATTTACTCCATGGACTGCATGAACAGTTTTTCCTAGTAGTAGAGTTTGGTTTCCACATGTAATGCAGTTTTGTTTTTTAAAGTAACTTAAATTAAAGAAGTATTCCACAAATTTTACCTTGTGAACTTGTGGCTCTACAACAGCCTTCAGTGATTCAAAGCTTTTAAAAAAGTGAATTATGCAGCGATTAAGGTCTGTGTCTGAAATAAGCATTGAGCCTTTTTTGTTTAAAAGCCCCCTCTTTCCTAAAAGTGCACTTTCTTCTGATTGGCTGTCCCTTGTGTGGCTTCCGCAAGCGAGAGAGATTCCAAAAAACATCCTATTAAAAACATATGTTCTCATTCATGAAATAAAATTCATACTGTGATGCATACACTGCTGAACCGTTGAAATAATGTTACAATCATTAAGCAATCTAATTGATTAATAAGCCAAGGCTGCTATTAGCTAATTTTCTAAAAGGAAGATTGTAACAGTTGCTAAATTATAAATGTACCCGCTGTCTGTGCTGAAAGTGCGCGTGATGTTACAGACATTCGCAATCTAAGTCTGAGCCAGACCATGTCTGTGCAGTCGACTTGCAATCAAAAGTGGTTGCTCAGAAGTTGAGGGTCTTGTATCCTCAACCTCTCGGTGATCAGTTGAACAGTGCAGCTACCTGCAATTGTTCTCTCACAAAAATAAAATTCAATTCAGTAATTGGACCATAAACGTTTCCTAGTTTCATGAAGGTTGCCATCCTATTATTATTGTAGCGTGACTGAGCAAACAAGTTGGTCTTTGCCTGCTGCTGGTTAAAAAAAATAAAAATTTAAAAAGAAGTAAAAATTGGCAGAGGTTCAGTGCATCTACAAAAAACAGCAAGTTGTGGAACTGTTTCAAAAATAATATTCATCAATGTATAATGTGAAGACTTTGAAATATCTCATCATCTGCAGTATAAAATATCATCAAAAAATTCTGAGAATCTCGAGAAATGCTGTAATTCAGTATTGGATGCCTATGATATTCGAGCCTATCACCCAGAAAAGTAAAAAACTGTCAGACCAGAATGGGATAACGATCGTCGCTCAAAAGTCCTGATCTCCCGAGTTCCCAGATGTTTACACACTGAAGTAGAAAAGGCGATGCGACATAGCTGTCACAACTTTTGTGTGCTGCTGCCATCAAATTGAAAATGAGCGAAAATGTTCTTAAAAGTGTATTTTTCCCCCCTATGTTCTGTTGTGAATAAAATATGGGTTATAGAGCTCAAGCTTAAAGCATCAAGTATGCAAAAAAGTTTTGTAATTTTGAATAACTGTGAAAAAATTTGCATTAAACTGTCAACTTTCACTGGATGGAAGGCTGTAGTTGCAATTGCACATCTTTCACTACCAGGAAGGTGACCAAAGCTTCCACTTCCTACGATTCTTTCTCTGTTTGTTTATAAGATTCCGCCTCTTCCTGTGGACCTCATATCATAGTTCACTGACTGTGTGGACTAACTGTGAAGCCAGTCCACAGCTACTCAGTCAGTCATAAACACAGCAACAGCATGCTACACCAGAGGACCTTCAGAAAGACCACCATCCACTGCACCCCACGGTGAGATCACTGCTCTGTTTCTCCTTTCGGTCCAGACCAGATCATACGCATTTCCTTTTTGTTTGTTTTTTTTAAAAACTCTTTTCACTCTTTTTAGCTTTATGTTTATATGACACAAATAAAATACATGTTTTACTGTCAGATTATGAGAATCTGGAAAAAACTTTTCTATAGAACCTAAACATCCACATCCACATTTAGATGTCTCTCATTCCACACATTTGTTTTTTAATAATAGAATTTCAACAATAATCTTTAATGTTCTTGGAAAATAATTATATTACAACAATAATAATACTAGTAATAGTATTTTTTCTCACCATGGATTAGTTATAGCCATGTAGAGATGGATGGATGGGATGAGAGTCTGTTTAATGTTAAGAGGCTCAGTTGTAATAACACCATCACATAATCATGAATAGGTAGTACCTGACCATGAGTACTGTCTTTAAAGACTCTGAACCTTTTATTCTTGGACTCTCTTAGAGTAGCTTTGCACTATTCACAGTTCAAAATAATGCTTATTTTTCTTCTTCTGTGTCGATAGCCAGTGCTGTGTATCTGAGATCACCATATCAAGCACACCCCCACTCAATGACATCAAACACAGTCAAGAATAGAAAAAAAAAACTACCTGAAAATTGTAAAGTGTAAATTTAGAGCCATTTGATTACTGAGCTTCCTGCTCTGAGCAAATAACTGTGCATCTCCTGACTTTATTATCTGAAATATTGGCCCTGTTTAATGTGACTTTGATGTATTACACATATTTAATGTATTCCTTTACTTAATTACTCACCAAGAAAGTAATTTTGTGACTTTGTGTTACTACTCATTACATTACTTTTGTGTTACTCTCTAACCAACTCTCTGGCTTGACGTGCATTGTGACACATACTAACACCAGTCCCTATCCTAAAGAGCCCATACATACAATATTTCTTTTGTGTTGAAGCTTTAGCACAAAGAAAAATTGAAAACCAGCCCGAAGACACTTCAAAACAATCACCACTGTGTTCTACTGTAGAAACCAGTGCTGGGAGAGAGGGAGGGCAGACTGCCTGCTCATCACTGCCTGCTGAAGATCAGGCTTTGGCTGCTGGGCTGGAATTGGTATCCACTCAGCTTTAACATCACTCTGGGCTTTTCAATAGCTTTGTGTTAACATGCGGTCTGCGCAGATATTTTCGAAAGCCAGTGATGTGTTTGTTTTTGTATGTCCGGAAAACAGCGGCCTGTGTGCAAATATCTGAAGCTGTTTGTAACAAGAGTACAAATATAATCGGAATTGTATTCTGATTACTGAATTTAGTATAATAATGAGTTGCACTGCTGTCTTAACAAAAACGTAATCTATTACTTTGTAGTGCATTACACCCAACACTGGTCCCCTTTAATTTAACTGTCTTGATTTAGAACCAAATAACTAATCATCAAGGCCTAAACAGCTTAGGGCGCCCAGCAGCACAGATAGCCCAGATTGCCCCGGACTCATTGATCAGCATCTAGCAGCTGACAGATGTTTCAGGAAACATCTAGAATAATTGCTCCTATAAAGATTAACATGGCAGACTCTCTAAGAGATATTTTCCCCATCACCTTAGTTGTTCTTTTTTCACCTCTTAGTTTGTTTCCTGTCACTCACTCTTGTTTCCCTTTGCACCAAACACCCTCTCTCTCCTAAATCCCACAATCATCATCACACACTAATTATTAGTGGGAGCAGTGAGGGGCAGTGTGGCTCCTCTGGCTGTTGTTCAGTCTGCAGTATGGGAGGCATGCTGAAGGCTGCCAGAGCTGCTCCATGCCTCATAGACATGGACCGCCTGTTGGCTCAGTCTAGAGGACTCTTATTTGATGAAGCCTTGGATATTAAATGCAAAATGTTCACCTAGCCAGGAAACTTTTTGACTGCAGCTGCGTTTGAAGGTAAGTTCAGACAATTTATGAAACTGAGACAAGGTGAACAACTGTTTGTGAAGCTATTGAGTCCTCTGGTGATATATTTGTGGATTAGGAAGGTGTTTGATTACACTGCTAAAGGTTTCAGAGGGGGTTGGGATTATTGAATATGACAGAGATGCAATCTTGGCATCAGAGCAGTTTCCACACTAAGTGAAGTACCTCTAACTCAGCTGTGTAAAAACTGCCTTTGTCAATCACTGATAAGAAAACAAAGAGATGCTATTCCTTTTATGACGGCTGTAAAGTCTGATGTGAAGCTTGATCATTTGAGTCGATGTTTGTGTATCAGCCCGGCTGAGGAACAATGTTTAAATTAAACACTGAAAAAAATACATAAAGGCTTTCTATAGCAGGGTGTTAAGGTGTGTTTTCTGATTGGTTCAGCTAGATTATCATCACAAGTTAATGCAACCTCTATGATAGTCAAGCAGAAATGTACTTGCCTGCAATAAAATGCTAACACGGGGCTACAAACAAATCACACGCTTGCACGACTTCATCATTGGCACCACTAAGCTTGTGTGTTTGGTACAATGCTGCTGATTGTCCTTGACAGCTCCTGTAGTCTCATTTTTCCACTCAAACACCGTCAAAAGTCACCAACTGGGTAATTAAAGGTAAAGTAATGTAAAGTGTCAAATGCAAATTAATTTTCTCTATTGTAGGACTCATTCTAGTGGCCTTCTATTATGGTGAAAATATGACATATTAACCAGGAGCTAGAGATGAGAAAAGACTTCTGATTTAAAGTTTGCTCTATATTTTAAATTAGTTATAGTGGCTGTATTAATGATTTATATTAATGATCAAATGACTCTGTTCAGTATGAAAGAGGTCACCCACAGTGACAAACCCACAGAGAATAATATTATTATTATTAATTTTCTATTCTCAGCTCTGTGGAGCTTTTTGAATCTTTCAGCAAGTCAATTGTGAATGTTTTGGGACTTTTTTTTAACCAAACCTACATTTTTCTGTCTATATATGAAGACAACACGGATTAATACAAATGTTAGCATGCAAATAAGACATTTGTAGCTGTTGGTGGTCATGGCGACTATAAAGCCTGCTCATACAAACTACAAATTGTACAAACGGTTGTTATATTTCTAAAAAAAAGAAGTTGTTTTTTCTTTCATAATTCAAGTTTGAGTCTGTTTGTTTGTTTTCTCCTTCTCCCTTTGTTCACCATTACTTCAAATGTGATAAGACTTCATGTCCTCATAGCTCCTGTCCACACGAGAACATAAATTTTGCTGCCTTCAGTGTCACATTTTTAAGAATTGAATATACGCATGAGGAAACAAATAAAAATATAAATATAAATTTGATATAGTCTCAAAATGTTTTCTCCATATTTGGACTGAATGATGCCACCACAGAGCTACTGTAAAGTGTAGCTGTTAATTTAATTACAGCAGCAAAATGACTTTCCAGCAGTCTGGATCATTCCATTAATGTTACCTCGCCGTGAGGAGCCGCGGAGTCTGGTTCTCAGCCATTAACACCAGCTGTCTGCACTGCTCTATTAGCAGTCATTGTAACAGTCACAACAAAATATGTGCCAGATGAAGCATCTTTAATCCAGTCTACAGTAAATCACACTGCTTTACCATCTCTTTCACTTTTTCACCTACAGGATGAGAAAAACAGTGAATGTTCATATTATCATGTGGTTTATTGTTTGTTTATATTCTCCTGAGAACCAGCCCATTCATTTATGTCCTCTGTAATAAACATTTGTTTTTGGTCTATATCTTTTGACTTATTTGAGCTATCCTAATAAGTCCTGATGGACTAAATAGAGGACATCCTGGTCTTTCCATTGATATCTCATGTGTTTGGGTGGCCTCTTTTAGCTCCACAGAGAAAGGAAATCGCAAATAACATTCAATGGGAAGATTCATTTTTCCTCGATTATCAGGATATGAAGAAGTTATGAACTTGCAATTTTATCTTACAAATCTCACCGGACTATTATTACCTAGAATCATCAGATCTACTAATTTATAATAATTGCTCGGATGACCTGTGAATGTCATCCCACATGTGTTTACTGTTTATAAAGACCACATATTACCTCCCTTATTATACCAAAAACAGGAGATCCTGCAATGGCTATTAGTCCCAAATGACAAATAGTGACCTGGTGATTTGAGGTTGTTTTTTGTTTTCTCTGCTCACGTTTTCTGCCTCTCTCCAACTCAAGGTTTAGAGAGGCTGCGTTTCTTTATAAAAACCGTGACTCACATCTCTACACACCACAGGGACCCATTCAAACAAATGGAAAGCTCCATTTCCATTATAAGAGTAAAATCTTAAAGCATGATGAGACGGATGAGATGGATGGCAGCATGCATTAAGGAACATCTTAATGTCTTTCAAGTGACTCAACAGTTATTATCTGGCAGCCTATTAGTAACATGAGATGTCTAGTTGAGTGTACCAGACACTTTCAAAATTTTAAATTCAGAGAGATTTTTCAGTAAATTGGATTAAAATGTGCATAGCATGAAACACAGATATGGGTCGGGAATGGAGGTTTCTTTTTCTCAGGAATGGTCTCTGATGCCTTGCAAATAGGGCGTTATGCAAAACCAAATTGAGCTATGGACTTCAGTATCCACCATTGAAGTCAACCAATATTGTCCATTTCACCTAGTTCTTGATTTAAAGGAAAATTCAATGAAAGCTACATATGTTTGAAGCATGTTTTCTGTTTGCTTGTCAGCCAGTTATGTAATAGCCAACCGCTGATTTCTAATACGTACCTTGCTGTAATCTTGTTTGCGCTACATTGCTTTGCTTCCCTCCCTGAGCCTGGTCCTGTCTCTTCCTGTTAAATGGGAGTTCTTCCTTCCCACTGTCACACGTCTTTGTCAGGGCTTCACAGCTGGTTAATTTCTTCTTGTTTTATTATATTTTAAGGCTAAATAAACAACTGTTACATGGATAAAATTTTAGTGGTTGGCTACTGCATTTGTGCCTTCAAGTAAACAACATACACTTGCTTAACCAATCACATTGCACCTCCATTTTTAAAGTCAAGGGGAAAAGACCCTGTAAACAGAGTTCTAAGAACTACAATGATCCTCAGTTCCTGCAATTATGAAACAAGCAAGGGAGCACTACTTCGAGCAGTTACTATAAAAGTGAAACATTTGAAATTCAATGTACCCTTTGACGTAAGCCTTATTGCTAAAGCACATGCCACATAACTGTAATGCCCCTGGTCTACTTCCAAATAGGAAGATGAATGCCACCATAGCTTCTCTTGCCTCATGTTTCAAATCTGCCTTCTAACTGATGAGGGTCAGTTAAAGGGAAAAAAAGACAAATAGATAATGTTCAAAAAGATATGCATCAATGCAGAATGATTTCAACCTAGGTGAAAACAATCCTGTCACAATAACCATTTAGCATAAATGACCTTGCCATAAACAATTAGTTGCTTTTGGGGACAACGTGGCCATCCACCTGGGCTTAACATCACAAGCACATCTTTACTACTTTGTCCAAGCATTTCACTACTTATCGTACTGTGTATGACTGTGTACGTGACAAATAAAATTTGAATTTGAATTTGAATTTGAATTTGAATTTGAATTTTGAATTTGAATTTACTGTTTATTCCTCTTTTATTAGTTCTTTCAGTCACAGTACGTATTTTACAAGCTATAGAGTGCAGAATTTCAATTCTAAACAAAGCTGAACAGCTGTGTTATGCTTTCACGGTCTGCTCAGCAGCCACTCAGAAAAAAGACAACTGCAGATTACACACACTGAACAGATGCCATCCGAATAACCTTCCAGAAACAGACCCATGACATCACTGCTGAGACACACCCTCAGTGGCAACATAAATCTGTTTTCATGGTCACTCTGTGGTGACAGAAAGCGAGTGCACATTACAGAAACCATTAAATTTAAGAGTGAAGAAGTGATTTAGGGGTTTTGTGTGTGTGTGTGTGTGTGTGTGTGTGTACGTGTAGGCATGCCTCTGTGTCTAACCCTGTCACAGAGAATGGCAGCACCTGTGGTATCGCTACACCACCTGACGCTCCTGCCTTCCAGGAACACTGAGAGGTTTAAGTTGTCAAAGAGAGACAAGTGCTTAGGTTATGACCTGCTTGAGATGACGCCAGCACGTGTGTGTGTGTGCATCATGTACATGAGGACAGTAATATGTAGGCACCAAGTCCGAGCACGTGTTCATGGCAGTATTTTTGACCACATAAGACTACATTCCTCTGGTGGACATGCTGGCCATGACCTTTTTAACAGACGTAGTGGAAAAATAACAATGAGTTTCTGCTTTTTATAATATACAGATTTTTAGGATTACCTAAAACCAACTGCCATCAGATTAAATTCACAATGCACATGATACTAATACATGACCCATGGATACAGTGCAATAGCTGAGAACACCTCAGCCATAGTTTTTATTTTGCAAATATTGCTTTTAGTCTAGTTCTATACATGTGTAATAACATCTTAATCTATTGATTTATTTTATTTTATTTTATTTGGCTGCACTTTATTTAAAAAAAAAAAACTATCCCGTTTTATTGTGATGTTCTTGTTTGTCTTTGTGCACAGAATTTTATTCAGCCATGCATCTGTAAAGAAATCTGAATATGATCCTGACTCAACCTCATGGAAAACAGCTCTGGCATTCAACAGTTTTGGTGCTGTTTCCATAATTTAATACTTGTCGTGCTTTAAATATTTGGTAAAATAATGTGATAAATACTAAAAATATATACAAAGCTATACATGGACATACATATACAAAGCTGTTGTTTCAAATATCTGTCACTTAAAGGTCAAACTCAGAGCATGTCACATGCTCACACTCTGTGTGGTGCCAGACATTAGATGAGGGCAGTATAGAAAAAACAGCATTAAGAAAATTATGAAAGAAATCAGTCAGTTACAATACTGTATAAGATTGAGAAAAAGCACTAGAATAATTGAATCAAAAATAACATAATAAAAACTCTAAAAACAAATACGATGCAGTAAGTTTTATAATTTAAGCATTTCATTTCCAGTTTGGTCGTCAGTGGTTTCTATAGTCTAGTATTGCTTGCAGCATAATTTCTCCAGGTTTCTATTCTTACAAAGTTCTATTCATTGTTTTCGTATTTTAATTTTTTTTTTATAATATTAACATAAATTTTCCTACTCTCCGAAGCACCTTGGGCTGGAATACAGACTGCATAAAAAACATTGACAGAGCCACCATGACAGCGCCCACTAGTCTGTGAAGCGCTTGTGTGAAGCCTCAAGCTGAGCATAGTGTCATCAGCATGTTCCAAAGCCAGGAAAGATGAGTGAGACGTATATTTGACTAAGAAATAGAAGATGCTCCACACTCCCAAGGTATCAACCATAATTCAATTAAATTCAGTTCATTTTTATTTTATTTATATAACGCCAAATCACAACAACAGTTGCCTCAAGGCGCTTTATATATTGTAAGTTAGATCCTACAATAATACATACAGAGAACAACCCAACAATCATATGACCCCCTATGAGCAAGCACTTTGGGGACAGTGGGAAGGAAAAACTTCCTTTTAACAGGAAGAAACCTCCGGCAGGACCAGGCTCAGGGAGGGGTTGAGGGTTGAGAGAAGGAAGACGGGATAGAAGACATGCTGCAGAAGACAGACGGAGATTAATAACAAGTACGATTCAGTGCAGAGAGGTCTATTAACACATAGTAAGTGAGAAAAGTGACTGAAGAAGAAATACTCAATGCATTGTGGGAATTATTTACCAGAATTACAGAGCATTTGGAGACGGATGTTAATCTTGCTGTAGATTTTTATACAGTTAGACAACTCTTTGTAACCTACAGCTGGTCATTAGAAAGAATACAAGTTAAAGCCAATTCCACAATGTCTTTGTTTCAGAGGAGCCATAATATACTAAGAATGAGAACTAATTGTAAAATTGTTTCTAGTTAAACCCAGTGGCCTTGTGCTTTCATTTCTGAAAGCTGCACTAACCTTTCCATTAGAACAAAAATATATCTAAAATGTTGATAGGCCTAGCAGCACTCAACACAGCAGAGCAAAAGAAAGCTCAACAACATGGCCAGTTAAATGGGATATTGATGTTTCAGGATTGCCATAAAACAGGTACAAAGACAGGATAAACTATACGCAACACCAAGACCAAACCAATTTGCTATAATATGCAGCCAAAAAGTGTGACTGAAAAATAAAATTCAAACTGTTTCCTAACAATTTCAATTGTTATCCATTCTGCATTCCCCAGTTGCCACTAAAGCTTCAGGTTCCGCATCATAAATCAGGTCCATCAGGGCAAAGTCAGTCAGTGTTCTGTCAGTCATACTCCTGAGATATGTAGCTAAGCATCATAAAGTGCTGACAGAGTCCTAAGCACTAGCAGTAGATGGTATTAATGGCAGCCATCATGGTTTATGCTCCACATCATGATTCTTGCAGTACAGCGTTTGCAGATTTTCAGCAGGATCTTCACTGCTTAGAATGATTCGCTCTCTGTTTTTGAAAACCTAAAAAAAAATAAAAACTGCTTTAATGTGCTCATTTCAAAATCCAACATGACCAAAGTGGCACCAGAAGCCATGACTTAGAGACTTGACAGTGCCCCTCCCTTCCATGCAGCACGGACACCTCCCACAACCACCCTAAAACATGCAGATGAGGATGATGTAAGCTCAGTGACTGAGATTTGACCCATCAGACAGAGCAGCAGTCAAAAACAGAGCCACAAGGCTTCGTTCGCCCCAGACACAGAGAAGGGGGGGTCTGTGCTGTTTTTTATTTTTAGAACAATCGATCAGAAAACTACATTAATGACAATTTGAAAACAGCAACAGGAGCTTTATGTACGAGAAAATTATTTCATTGTCTCTGACACCGGTAACTGTATTCTTCTTGTTGGGTTTTACTGAGAAATTAAAGCACTGCTGAGGCTTCCTGAAAGGCATCAGTCATAGCATTAGATCTAGTCTTTAGATAAAGAGCTAAATTATCCAATGGGTGAAGGTGTTGTGAAGCATAAGGTGACATGGTAGGGGACAACTGCTCCGACAGTCTGACCATTGACTTTTATCCAACACCGCCGTCAGAAATCAGGTGAGCTCTGTTTCATCATCACTGCTCAGGTGGGAGCCATAAAATCTTAGCAATGCATCCTCTTCTCTAGATTTAGCATTTTCATTTAAACCACCATCAGTATGGAACTATTTGTTACAATATAGCATATTTGTCTGTGTTAGTCCTGGGATACTGAACTCAAGTAAAAGTATTGTTACTTTATTTGCATTTTCAAGAAAAAGCTGAATTTAAAATAGACAAATATTTACACATTAAATGTCAGCCAGTTATTTTATATCTGATGGCTCTCATCTTCTCTGCCACAGACAGAGACATATACGTTACCACCTCATACCACAATACGTGAATTTATGTGTTATTAATTATTAAGCCCTTTTTATATTATATTTACACTTTCTTCGAAGAAGTTCTTAAATTTTATATTAATTTCACTTCTTCTATATAAGTTTTACCTGATTAAGCTATTTTGCCTTGTTATAGTGTATTTATTTTATTAAGCGTTTACTGTTTTAAAGCTCTGTTAAGAGCTGTGTTTAATGCTGTGAAACAGCAACATAAAGGAAGTATATCTTACCTTTTGTCTGGAATAATACCTCCGTCTTCAGGTTGGAAACCTCTGATTTAGGCCGTGGTTTACATTTCAGTCATAAAACGGGATTCTTTGCTTCCAGTGTTGACATTTCCCACCACTGATCGTCTTATCGTCAGAGTAGACTTCAGTGAAGGTAAAGTGTCGCTAAGCTGCCACTAAGAGCCCCACAGTGCTGTGCTAAAAAGCTGGTCTGAAACTGTTCACCTCAACCAACAGTACAACACACACCTACAAGATAAGTAAATATTGAGACTCAGGCACCCATGGTTTATCAGCCATTGCCCGATTTTTTAACAGACTGTGTGCACTGGCGTGAATGTGAATGTCAATATTAAGTCAATATTAAGCGCTGTCATGTTGACCACTTCTGTTTAAGTAGACAGGTGCAAACAGCAGATTTGCTTCTCTGCTTGTTCTCGTCTCTGAAACAATTTTTGTATATAAATTGAAAAACACAAGATGAACATGAACCTCTTTAGCTTTATTTTTTTTCTGCTTCTGCCCTAAGAGCTCACAGAAAACTTAAAAAATGTTATAGTGCTCTATCAGGTTGTTTTTGAATCTTTTTGTGGATTGCATCCTGTTTTTCTGTAGCTAAGGCTTACCATCTGACATGTATTATGATTTAGGACCCAAATGCAGGCTGGGCTAACAAAAGGTGAGCCTTTTATTCACACTGAATCCAGAGTCCAAACCAAGACCAAAGGCTAAGTCCAAAATGGCAACAAACAGAAATCCAAAAATATCAGGGAACCACAAGGAACACATGCTCTGACAAAGAACGAAGACAAGGGCAGGCCAGAGTGACTAAGCACAGACTTATTGGCATAACCAATAAATCAAAATACAAGGAACCCAATAAAATAACCATAGGTACTAACAGAAACTAGAATATTAAAATATCAACAAACTCATGATAGTACAATAATTATTGAAATACAAAGAAATCAAGGGAAACCATATTTAAATCAGAACAATATAAAAGGCAACATAACTGAGGCCGGGGTACAAAGAAACAACCCCAAACCAAAAGCCTTTACTTTGTATTTATAGAAACCAGGAAAACTCCAATAACAAACAGATCGACCGTGACACCAGAGGTTTGCAACTTGTGGTGAATCCTCTGTGGTTTTGGTCATGAAGTCTTCAGATGTTTGTGAACATCCTGGAGGGATCATGTCCTTGACTTGCTGTGCATTCTTACAGAGCTTTTCAGTCAACCTATTAATGGTTTGCAAATGTTTGTCTGTATTTCTGCTCTCTATCTCATCTCCTGGGCACACCTCTTACTTGGATCACATCTTCTAAACTATAAAATGGTGCTATAACTTATAAAACGACACTAGCATTTACATAATATAATGTTTCTTTCTGGTTCAGGTGAGAATGGTGTCTGACCTTGGTGACGTCGGCTTTTACGGACAGTGTGGTGTCTATTTGTGCAGGAGGTCTTAAACTGCACAGGAATGGGTGCAATGTGGAGTGGGCAGTGTGTCCACATACCACTTCATGTGTGACCGTGGAGTTTTTCCATTAATTTACAGACATAAGTGTCCAAATAGCTGACAAATATAACACTCGAAGACACACAGGGCACCCTGCGTAGGCATGCAGTCAGTCAACACGTTCATTACTCATAAATCAGACCCACATATGTTCTCAGTTAAGACACGTGCACAGACACAAGTGCCATTCACACTTATTTTAGCTTACAGCGTAAAAAGAAACTGCAGGCGAACTGATGAATTTAATGCAATCTTGCATGTCCTTGTCAGGTATTAGCAATAAAAAATATTGTTTTAACACTAGCACAACTGATGTTAAAAGATCTGTAAAAATATTTAAAAAATGTGACCCTGGACACACCTACTGTGTGAATAATAAGTCTTACAGTAATAAGTCTACACAGACTTTTGGTTTCATGGGGCACAAATCCCAGTCTCCTGCATGAAAATCCTGCATTAAACATCCTCCCTGCATGGATGTTGTTGCCATGAAGGCAAACCTTTACCTTTTACTGTCCTAGAACACCACACGCTACACACATATACCTTTCACAGCAAGCTTGAAACTCTTATTAATGACTGATGAATAAACTTGGGTGTGTCAGCATTTAATGTAACTGGGTCTCTAGCTGTTTACCATGATGTGAACACACATCATGGTAAACAGCTGGGGTTGCTCTCACCTACTGATGTTTGCTGCAGTACAGTAATGCCTTGGAAACATAGTATTCAAGACATGTTTTGTCTCTAAAGACTGTCTCGTGATTAGGGATGGGTACCGGTATCCGGTGCCATGATGGCACCGGTTCTGACATAAACGGTAGTAACCAGACCGAAAAGCAGCGCACATTTCGGTGCTTTATTTGGGTGCTTCTTTTCCTGAGCTGTGATACGCTTTAGATTCTAGCCAATCATTTTACGTTTCCGAGGATAGTAGGCGGGTCCAGGTACATACGTTCTTTTAGAGCAGAGCTACAGATTAAAAATGTCCAAGGCGAAGCGGTCAAAAGACTGGCTGTACTTCACAGCAAAATATGCAAACTCAGCAGCCTGCAACAAGTGCTTTAAGCTGATACTGTGACACTGTCAAAGGAGGTAACACCTCAAATCTGATGAAACACCTGGCAACGCATAGCGGTTTTTTTTTTAAAAGCCGAGAAATGCGCCGTATTTGATAGCTTGCTGCAAGACCTCACACCGAGCACATCTACTGCGGGTGTGGTGCCTGTTATCGGGCCCGGAGTTAGAGGAGAGTCCTGGCCCCTAGCCCTGCCAGTGTAGCAGAAATGATGACGGATGATGATGGCAGCAGCAGCCGTTCTTCTCTGTGTGAGTCGCTTAATGTTGTTCGTGTGTATTTTACGTTGAGTAGGCTAACCACGTTATTACATTAATGCATGTAAGGTGAACTAGCAAACATCATCATAGCTACATGCGGCTGTCTTCTTGTTTGATGGCAGATGCTCCCTTCACCCTGGCCAAAAAGGCTAAAATGACCAAAGAAAAAGTGGAAAACATGAGAGGTTTTTGGACAAAGTTTGTGTTTTTTCCATTGTTTAAGCACTGCTTCCAGCCAAGAGTGATACCATATATGCCCTATAGCTGCAGAAAAGGCTAACATTGTTATCTTTTTACAAAAAAACAGCTGAACATGAGAGGTGTTTTGGACAAAGTGTGTGTTCTCCATTCCTTAAGCACCGGTTTGAGCACTGTTTAAGCACCGGCACCGTTTCAAAAGTACCGGTTTGGCACCGGTATCGGATAAAACCTAAACGATACCCATCCCTACTCATGATAGGATC